>NC_091983.1:173600369-173947645 GCF_044704955.1 Pristiophorus japonicus | reverse complement strand
CCCCTTCTCCTCCCCCTCCCCTTCTCCTCCCCCCTCCCCTTCTCCTCCCCCCTCCCCTTCTCCTCCCCCCTCCTCCCCCCTCCCCTTCTCCTCCCCCCTCCCCTTCTCCTCTTCTCCTCCCCCCCTTCTCCTCTTCTCCTCCCCCCTTCTCCTCCCCCCTCTCCTTCTCCTCTTCTCCTCCCCCCCTTCGCCTCCCCCCTCTCCTTCTCCTCCCCCCCATTCCCTTCTCCTCCACCCCATTCCCTTCTCCTCCCCCCCATTCCCTTCTCCTCCCCCTTCCCCTCTCTCCCTCTACCCCCCTCCCCTCGCTGTCAGAAACACAGACACTGACAGACAGAGAGTGAGAGACGCACACTGACAGACAGACAGAGAGATAGAGATACACTGGGGGCGGGGGGCATCCCAGCACGCTGTTGGAGGGCTCCCGGTGCTGCAGTCGGTAAGTAGAAAATGTTTTATTTATTGATTTAAAAAAAATTATTTCTTATCAATTTTTTTTGATTGATTTATTGGTTGATTTATTGATGTTTTTATCATTTATTATTGATGATGGCTCTTTATTTGTAAAACTGAAGTGTTTAATGTTTGTAAACTTCCCTTTAAACCCCCCCATTCCCTACGCCTGATTTGTAACCTACGCCTACTGGAACAAACTAAATGCCGAGAATTTGAATTTCTAAGATACTCCGTTCTACACCAGTTGCTCCAAAAAAATCAGGAGCAACGGAGGCCGAAACTTGGGCCCATAATGCCTTACGGATGTGGGAGAAACCTACTCGGATAGTGAGCAAGTCCAAGCGGTCCCTGATACACAGTTGGTGACGGCATCTCCAAAATAGCTTTAATTTTAGCTGGATCAACACAAGGTCCTCTTCTCAGAGCAATGTGTCCAATAAAAGGTCGTTTCAATTTGTCCATGTTTAACACAACACCACGATCGTTATATTGATGAAGAAAACTTCCAGGTGTTTATCATGAATTGCTGCATCAAGCATATCTCCAAAACCAACTGTTACAAAATCATCTACAACGACCTCTATCCCTAGCAGTCCTCCTACCAGCTCATGCAGCTTGCCATGGAAGACTTATGGTGCTGAGCTGATCCCAAATGGCACATGCCTCCAGCGGTATCAACAAAAAGGTGTGAGAAATGTGGTTAGATATGATTGTTTATCGAGACTCAAGTGCCAAACGTCCTTCATTGCGGACGTCGAGAATCGTGAAAACTTTAGCACCGTTTAGGCATGTACTTTCATCTTCAATAGTCAGCAGAGGATAATGCTCTCGCTTGATAGCTTTCTTTAAGTGTTTGGGATCTAAACAGATACATAATGTGCCGTTCTTCTTAGATCCGACTACCATCGAACTGATCTATGTTGTTACAGGAGCAATGATGTCCTGTCTGACCAGACCATCAATGGTTTCCTTCAGCTTAACCCTTAAAGCTACTGGAACTCGCCAAGGGATGTGTTGGACAGGATCCACTGCTTATGTCGAGCCTGATTCGGTACTCTCCATCAACTTGCTCTACACCATCACTGAAGACTCGAGGATGTTTCTGTATTAAGCATTCCTTGGTCAGTGGCTTGTAGTTGTCGAGTATGTACACTGATGCACCAGTAGAGGATGTTCCATTAATTGCGTCATTATCTGTGTACTTAATGATGGTAATGCCCAGACGGGCCTTTCTACCCAGTAGCGAGCGTATTGCCATGCTATTGACGAGTTTACAATCCAGCTTACACCTAAAGTCACTACATTGGACCCAGATTCATACTTGTCCTTTAATGGGGAGCCTTGGACCGTAAGCTACAATCTCGGTCTTAAGTGGTTCATCCTTTGCTAGCTAAAGAATCTTGTGTAGCCTTTTGATACAGGTGAAGCAAAATCACATTACATTGTGCACCTGTGTCTATTTGAAATCTGAGATAGTTGCCTGACTTTAATTTAAGTGTAACGCACTGCGAGTCATCCAAACCAATAGCACTGACCTCATTGATGACGAAAACTTCACCTGCCCTTGGTTCACCATGTAAGGCTCCAGCTGTCTGGCGATATGTAGCCGATTCTTTTCCACGGCATCTCGCTGCAAAATAGTTGCTTTTGCCGCACTTGTTGCACATTTTCCCAAAGGCAGGGCACAGCTCTTGCGTGTGGAAGTCGCATCTCTTCCCGCAGCTCCAGCACTCACGAAGCCTCTGTCACTATCCTGAAGCTTGCCTCTGGTACACCTTGGGGTCTCCTTGGCTTTCTGTACTGCACTCACATTCTGTCCACATGAATACCCAATGACTTTGAGTTGCACCACCATACTTTCAGATGCATGACAAATCTCATCCATCTTCAACAAGGTTAGATTGGTCTCTCGAAGCAGTCTCTCTCATACCTTCGTATCCGCAATTCTAAATACGAGTTAGTCTCAGAGCATCTGTTCTGGCATTATGGAATGGAACTCGCGTCCTTCAGTGAGTTTTTGCAGTGCTGTATGATACCGGTCGTATGTTTCCCTAGTTTCTTGCATTCTCCTGTTAAACTTGTATCTCTCAAAGGGATTGATTTTGTGCAGTTGGCAGTACTGAGAAACATGTCATCACCAGCTCCACCTTGCCTCTGTCTCTAGCTTTGGCCCAGCCCGAAAACACGGAGTGGACTTCGTGTGCTTCTTCCCCTATCGCTGTTAGAAGTGTCTCATCCGTCTTCTGGTCAAGCTCTGTCCCAGGAACAGAGTTCTTCCAGGTTCACTCGAATCTCTCCCACTTGTCTGCAGCATTCGCAGCGTGGATGTCGAGGGCCGGACTTAATGGTAGAGCATACTCTGACACCGTCTTGAACACACATTAGTTGTCGAGCAAATTTTAAAGTCGCGCAAGCCACCAACATGTCTACCAAAAGTGAAAATTTTAAACAATCACTACCATTGCTGCCAACTCATGCCGATAGCTCTTTAGAGAGTAGTTGAAGCCATGGGTTATTAGAAAGAGTATCAATGTTTTATTAAGTATATAAACAAGTTAACCTTACAAGAGTTGCAGGAGCCAGTGCTGAGCTTCATGAATCTGCAGCACATCACCATTGTTATGTATGAATAAAGAGTCTGACCAGATACTGTGAGCTCAAGGTAAAGTGTGACCTTAGTCTTTTATTGCAGGTCTCCAGAGTGCCTCTCCAGCCTGTGAGGCCTCCTTAAGTACAGATGCTCCCAAGGAATTGTAGGATCCCTTGGGACTCCAGGGGATGAGCCCTCTGGTGGTTAAACAAGGTATTTACAGGTTTACATATACAATCATCATCATAGACGGTCCCTCGAAACGAGGATGACTTGCTTCCATGCCAAAAAAGGATGAGTTCACAGGTGTTTCGAATGAAGAACCTGAACTACATCCTCAAGGGTGGAAGATGCCTGTGCGTGGATTTTTTTAACGTGTGGTGGCCGTTGCACGCCAGCCAACACACGGGCTTGACAGAGCTAGGTCTTGGTCCAGTGGCAAGGATTACCCAAGACAACTGGAGACCAGCTCTGCTGCACGAACCTAGTGCGCACACATATCGCAGTGTGGGCTGGCCCGTGCTGCCCCTGGGCCCCTGGCCCCGAACTCACACCTCCCCTGGGCCCCGATCACATCCCTCTACAGTCTCTCACCACTCCTTCGCCCGATCTCGTCGCTCCTGCTGTACCTGCCCAGGCTTCAGTCACCGACCTGAACCTTGCTGACATCACTCTTTGCTGCCGCCACCCTCCTGCACTAGCTCGCGCTGTACCTTGTAGTGGCATGCCTCCACACTGCTCCATGGCCGCCGCTCGCCACTCCTTTTATGGCCTCGACCTGCCGCTGAACTTACACACACACACACACACACACACACACACATGCACAGGAGAGGGGAAGTGGCGTGTGATACGTCCTTACTATACAGTATAAATGCACACGAGGCCCATGCTTGAGAGGTCAGTCTGTGAACTGTCCTTTATTTCACAGCACTCAAGTGATGGAAGTGGGTGGAGCTTGCCCTTTTATATCTGAAGGTCTAGGTTAGGAGTGTCTCCCACAAGTTCACCACCTAGTGGTCAGTGTTCTCACGGTGTACAACTTAGGTCAGTTTATACATGGGTTACAATGCTGGTTGAATACATGACATCACCTCTCCCCGCCCCCCCCAAAGTCTTATTGGGATCACAGGTTGAGTCTCTCTGGTGGTTTACGCTCTCTTGTAGAGCACCTGAGTTGGGGCTCCGGTTGTTGGGCGCTGGCCTGAGTGTCTGCTGTTTGTGGTGCCTCAGGCCTGTCCGGACTGCCCACAGTGACTGGGCTCTCCTCCCTTTGGTTCCTGTGTTCGGTCACCTGTGGTGGAGTGAACTCCATATCGTGTTCTTCCTCTGCTTCTTCTATGGGGTTGCTGAACCTCCTTTTTGTTTGATCCACATGTTTGCGGCAGATTTGTCCATTGGTAAGTTTAACTACCAGAATCCTATTTCCCTCTTTGGCAACCACAGTGCCTGCGAGCCATTTGGGCCTGCAGCGTAGTTGAAGACAAAAACAGGGTCATTTACATCAATACATCGCGCCCTCGCATTCCTGCCATGGTAGTCATATTGTGACTGGCGCCTGCTCTCGACAATTTCTTTCATGGTGGGGTGTATAAGGGATAACCGGGTTTTGAACATCCTTTTCATTAGCAGCTCTGCAGGTGGAACCCCTGTGAGCAAGTGTGGTCGGGATCTGTAGGCCAACAGGGGCGTGATAAGCGGCATTGTAGGGAACCCCCTTGGATTCTGAGCATCCCCTGTTTGATTATCTGCACTGCTCGTTCTTCCTGACTGTTTGAGGCCGGTTTGAACGGTGCCATTCTAACATGGTTAATTCCATTGCCTGCCATGGAGTCCTGGAATTCAGTGCTTGTGAAGCACGGGCCATTGTCGCGAACATTGCCCGCAGACGTTCTACCATGGCAGAGGATGTGCTTGAATTTAAAATGTCACACTCGATCCATTTGGAGTAGGCGTCTACTACAACCAAAAACATTTTTCCCATGAAAGGACCTGCCTAGTCCACATGGATGCGTGACCAAGGCTTGGCGGACCATGGCCAGGGGCTAAGGGGGGCTTCCCTGGGCGCATTGCCCAGCTGGGCACACGTGTTGCACCTGTGAACACAAAGTTTCAGATCTGCGTCTATCCCTGGCCACCAAACGTGTGACCTGGCAATTGCCTTCATCGTGACAATGCCCGGGTGCTCATTGTGGAGTTCTCTGATGAACACCTCTCTGCCCATCTGGGGCATGACTACGCGGTTTCCCCACAGTAGGCAATCGGCCTGAATCGAGAGTTCATCCTTGTGCCTGTAAAATGGTTTAAATTTCTCAGGGCATGCCCTGTACGTGGCTACCCAGTCCCCATTCAGGACACATTTCTTGACTAGAGATAATAGCGGGTCTCTATTTGTCCAGACTTTAATCTGACGGGCTGTCACAGGTGAGCCTTCGCTTCCGAAAGCTTCAACAGCCATGACCATCTCAGCAGCATGCTCGGTAGCCCCCTCAGTGGTGGCTAGTGGGAGCCTGCTGAGTGCATCGGCGCAGTTTTCGGTGCCCGGTCTGTGCCGAATTGTGTAGTCATAGGCGGCTAACGTGACTGCCCACCTCTGTATGCGGGCCGATGCGTTTGCATTTATGGCCTTGTTGTCGGCCAAAAGGGACGTCAGGGGTTTGTGATCTGTCTCCAGCTCAAATTTCCTGCCAAACAGGTACTGGTGCATTTTCTTTACCGCATATACACATGTGAGCGCCTCCTTTTCTACCATCCTGTAGCCCCTTTCTGACTGGGACAGACTTCTGGAGGCATAAGCTACCGGCTGTAACTGACCCTTGGCATTGACATGCTGCAACACACACCCGACACCATAGGACGACGCATCGCACGTTAACACAAGTTTCTTACATGGGTTATAAAGCGTTAACAGATTGTTGGAACATAACAAATTGCATGCTCTATTAAAAGCCCTTTCCTGGCTGACCCCCAGACCCATTCACGACCTTTGCATAGGAGCACGTGTAGCGGCTCTAGCAGCGTGCTCAATTTGGGAAGAAAGTTACCAAAATAGTTCAGGAGCCCCAGGAATGATCGCAGCTCCATTGTGTTACGGGGTCTGGGTGCTCTCTGGATCGCTTCCGTCTTGGACGCAGTCGGGCTGATCCCGTCTGCTGCTATCCTCATCCCCAGGAATTCTACCTCTGGAGTTAGGAAGACGCACTTCGCCTTTTTCAGTCACAGCCCTACCCGGTCCAGTCTGCGTAGCACCTCCTCCAGGTTGTGGAGGTGTTCTTCAGTATCGTAACCCGTAATGAGGATGTCGTCCTGAAAAACCACTGTCCCTGGAATCGACTTGAGGAGGCTTTCCATATTTCGTTGGAAGATCGCGGCGGCCGAGCGAATCCCGAACGGACATCTGTTGTACTCAAACAACCCCTTGTGTGTCGTGATGGTGGTCAGCTTCTTCGACTCACTCGCCAGCTCCTGGGTCATGTAAGCTGAGGTCAGGTCCAATTTTGAAAAAAGTTTGCCACCGGATAGTGTCGCAAAGAGGTCCTCCGCTCTCAGTAGCAGGTACTGGTCTTGGAGTCACACCCAATTGATGGTGGCCTTGTAATCGCCACATATCCTGACCGACCCATCCGCCTTGAGCACCGGCACAATCGGGCTCGCCCAGTCACTGAATTTGACTGGCGAGATGATGCCTTCCCTCAGCAGGCGGTCCAATTCACCTTCTATCTTTTCTCGCATCACATACGGCACCGCTCTGGCCTTGTGGTGTACTGGCCTGGCATCTGGGTTTATGTGAATCACTACCTTGGCCCCCATGAAAGTGCCAATGCCGGGTTGAAATAATGAGTCAAATTTGTCCAGGATCTGTGAGCATGATACTCACTCCACAGAGGAAATTGCATTGACGTCGCCCCATTTCCAGTTCATGACAGCAAGCCAACTCCTCCTCAGTAGTGCGGGACCGTCCCCTGGGACAACCCAGAGTGGCAACCTGTTCTCCGAATCTTTGTTGGTCAAGACTACCGTGGCGCTGCCTAGCACCGGAATGATCTGCTTTGTGTAAGTCCGTAGCTGTGCGTCAATCGGCGATAATTTTGGCCTCCTGGCCTTGGACGCCCACAACTTTTCGAACTGTTTGATACCCATCAGGGACTGGCTGGCCCCCGTGTCTAACTCCATTGATACTGGGAATACATTGAGGAGCACTTTCATCATTATCGGTGGCGTCCTGGTGTATGAAATGTATACGTGCTCCACATGAACTCGATGAACTTCAGCTTCCAGCGATTTCCCCCAGCGTTCATTTCTGCAATTTCTGAAGGTATTTTGCTCACCTCTGCAAACACCGGCTGAGTGTGTGCCTCCACGCCTCCAGCATGAGCTGCTGTTTGAAACAAAAGGTCCCTTGCCAGTCGATCGTCTCTGACTGCCCCTGTGACTGTCCTTGAGTACGCCATTAACAGGTGTTGATGGCCACATTACTGGCCGCATTGTCGCTTGCAGTGGTGTGAATCGCCGTTCAACTTGCCATTGTCTCTGTCGAACTCTCCCTTTGGGTTCGACTACATGTTGGGGCATGCCCGACTGCCCTTGTCTGCCTGGAGAACTGTGTGCTGCTTTAATAATGTTGAATCTCTGTCCCAACCATTCCTGAACACAGTACCTCTCGTATGTTCTGCTAGTGGCCATGCTCGCGTGGTTTAAATCCCAGTTTCTTGTCACCATTGATACTTCCTTACTATACAGTATAAATGCACATGAGGCCCAGTTTGTGACATGTCCTTTATTTCATAGCACTCAAGTGATGGAAGTGGGTGGAGCTCGTCCTTTTATATCTGAAGGTCCAGGTTAGGAGTGTCTCCCACAAGTTCACACCTTGTGGTCAGTGTTCTCAGTGTACAACTTAGGTCAGATTATACATGGGTTACAATGCTGGTTGAATTCATGACAGCGTGAAAGACATGACCATGATGCAGACGCCACACAAGTGCAGCAAACAAACACCCCATGTCACAGCTGTGGCTGTTAAA
The DNA here is from genome assembly GCF_044704955.1 of Pristiophorus japonicus. Taxonomy (NCBI): domain Eukaryota; kingdom Metazoa; phylum Chordata; class Chondrichthyes; family Pristiophoridae; genus Pristiophorus; species Pristiophorus japonicus. The sequence goes on along the minus strand of NC_091983.1, from coordinate 173,939,575 downwards.
TCTGCTCAAACCGTGTTCCATATGGCCACTGGACAGTGCGCCTGTACTTTGCACTCCTGTGCCTGATGGAACTGGAAATAATGGCCCTCACATTCTGTGGGAGTTCTGTCAGTATGCCCTCGTAATTCTGGTGGCAGACCGGCTTATTGTTCAATAAGTGTCAGCCATGGCTCAGTGGGTAGCATACTCACCTCTGAAACATAGACATAGAAACATAGAAAATAGGTGCAGGAGTAGGCCATTCGGCCCTTCTAGCCTGCACCGCCATTCAATGAGTTCATGGCTGAACATGCAACTTCAGTACCCCATTCCTGCTTTCTCACCATACCCCTTGATTCCCCTAGTAGTAAGGACTTCATCTAACTCCTTTTTGAATATATTTAGTGAATTGGCCTCAACAACTTTCTGTGGTAGAGAATTCCACAGGTTCACCACTCTCTGGGTGAAGAAATTCCTCCTCATCTCGGTCCTAAATGGCTTCCCCCTTATCCTTAGACTGTGTCCCCTGGTTCTGGACTTCCCCAACATTGGGAACATTCTTCCTGCATCTAACCTGTCTAACCCCGTCAGAATTTTAAACGTTTCTATGAGGTCCCCTCTCATTCTTCTGAACTCCAGTGAATACAAGCCCAGTTGATCCAGTCTTTCTTGATAGGTCAGTCCCGCCATCCCGGGAATCAGTCTGGTGAACCTTCGCTGCACTCCCTCAATAGCAAGAATGTCCTTCCTCAGGTTAGGAGACCAAAACTGTACACAATACTCCAGGTGTGGCCTCACCAAGGCCCTGTACAATTGTAGCAACACCTCCCTGCCCTTGTACTCAAATCCCCTCGCTATGAAGGCCAACATGCCATTTGCTTTCTTAACCGCCTGCTGTACCTGCATGCCAACCTTCAATGACTGATGTACCATGACACCCAGGTCTCTTTGCACCTCCCCTTTTCCTAATCTGTCACCATTCAGATAATAGTCTGTCTCTCTGTTTTTACCACCAAAGTGGATAACCTCACATTTATCCACATTATACTTCATCTGCCATGCATTTGCCCACTCACCTAACCTATCCAAGTCGCTCTGCAGCCTCATAGAATCCTCCTTGCAACTCATACTGCCACCCAACTTAGTGTCATCCGCAAATTTGGAGATACTACATTTAATCCCCTCGTCTAAATCATTAATGTAGTGTAAACAGCTGGGGCCCCAGCACAGAACCTTGCGGTACCCCACTAGTCACTGCCTGCCATTCTGAAAAGTCCCCATTTACTCCTACTCTTTGCTTCCTGTCGGACAACCAGTTCTCAATCCATGTCAGCACACTACCCCCAATCCCATGTGCTTTAACTTTGCACATTAATCTCTTGTGTGGGACCTTGTCGAAAGCCTTCTGAAAGTCCAAATATACCACATCAACTGGTTCTCCCTTGTCCACTCTACTGGAAACATCCTCAAAAAATTCCAGAAGATTTGTCAAGCATGATTTCCTTTTCACAAATCCATGCTGACTTGGACCTATCATATTACCTCTTTCCAAATGCACTGCTATGACATCCTTAATAATTGATTCCATCATTTTACCCACTACCGATGTCAGGCTGACCGGTCTGTAATTCCCTGTTTTCTCTCTCCCTCCTTTTTTAAAAAGTGGGGTTACATTGGCTACCCTCCACTCCATAGGAACTGATCCAGAGTCAATGGAATGTTGGAAAATGACTGTCAATGCATCCACTATTTCCAAGGCCACCTCCTTAAGTACTCTGGGATGCAGTCCATCAGGCCCTGGGGATTTATCGGCCTTCAATCCCATCAATTTCCCCAACACAATTTCCCGACTAATAAGGATTTCCCTCAGTTCCTCCTCCTTACTAGACCCTCCGACCCCTTTTATATCCGGAAGGTTGTTTGTGTCCTCCTCAGTGAATACCGAACCAAAGTACTTGTTCAATTGGTCCGCCATTTCTTTGTTCCCCGTTATGACTTCCCCTGATTCTGACTGCAGGGGACCTACGTTTGTCTTTACTAACCTTTTTCTCTTTACATATCTATAGAAACTTTTGCAATCCGTCTTAATGTTCCCTGCAAGTTTCTTCTCGTACTCCATTTTCCCTGCCCTAATCAAACCCTTTGTCCTCCTCTGTTGAGTTCTAAATTTCTCCCAGTCCCCGGGTTCGCTGCTATTTCTGGCCAATTTGTATGCCACTTCCTTGGCTTTAATGCTATCCCTGATTTCCCTTGATAGCCACGGTTGAGCCACCTTCCCTTTTTTATTTTTACGACAGACAGGAATGTACAATTGTTGTAGTTCATCCATGCGGTCTCTAAATGTCTGCCATTGCCCATCCACAGTCAACCCCTTCAGTATCATTCGCCAATCTATCCTAGCCAATTCACGCCTCATACCTTCAAAGTTACCCTTCTTTAAGTTCTGGACCATGGTCTCTGAATTAACTATTTCATTCTCCATCCTAATGCAGAATTCCACCATATTATGGTCACTCTTCCCCAAGGGGCCTCGCACAACGAGATTGCTAATTAATCCTCTCTCATTACACAACACCCAGTCTAAGATGGCCTCCCCCCTAGTTGGTTCCTCGACATATTGGTCTAAAAAACCATCCCTTATGCACTCCAGGAAATCCTCCTCTACCGTATTGCTTCCAGTTTGGTTAACCCAATCTATGTGCATATTAAAGTCACCCATTATAACTGCTGCACCTTTATTGCACGCACCCCTAATTTCATGTTTGATGCCCTCCCCAACATCACTACTACTGATTGGAGGTCTGTACACAACTCCCACTAACGTTTTTTGTCCTTTGGTATTCTGCAGCTCTACCCATATAGATTCCACATCATCCAAGCTAATGTCCTTCCGAACTATTGCCTTAATTTGCTCCTTAACCAGCAATGCTACCCCACCTCCTTTTCCTTTTATTCTATCTTTCCTGAATGTTGAATACCCCTGGATGTTGAGTTCCCAGCCCTGATCATCCTGGAGCCACGTCTCCGTAATCCCAATCACATCATATTTGTTAACATCTATTTGCACAGTTAATTCATCCACTTTATTGCGGATACTCCTTGCATTAAGACACAAAGCCTTCAGGCTTGTTCTTTTAACACCCTTTGTCCTTTTAGAATTTTGCTGTACAGTGGCCCTTTTTGTTCTTTGCCTTGGGTTTCTCTGCCCTCCACTTTTCCTCATCTCCTTTCTGTCTTTTGCTTTTGCCTCCTTTTTGTTTCCCTCTGTCTCCCTGCATTGGTTCCCATCCCCCTGCCATATCAGTTTAAATCCTCCCCAACAGCACTAGCAAACACTCCCCCTAGGACATTGGTTCCGGTCCTGCCTAGGTGCAGACTGTCCGGTTTGTACTGGTCCCACCTCCCCCAGAACCGGTTCCAATGCCCCAGGAATTTGAATCCCTCCCTGTTGCACCACTGCTCAAGCCACGTATTCATCTGCGCTATCCTGCGATTCCTACTTTGACTATCACGTGGCACTGGTAGCAATCCCGAGATTACTACTTTTGAGGTCCTACTTTTTAATTTAGCTCCTAGCTCCTTAAATTCGTTTCGTAGGACCTCATCCCTGAGTCAGAAGATTGTGGGTTCAAGTCCCACTCCAGGGACTTGAGCATGAAAAATCTGGGCTGACACTCCAGTGCAGTGCTGAGGGTCAGAGGTGCTGTCTTTTGGATAAGACGTTAAAAAACTGAGGTCCCGTCTGCTGTAAAAGATCCCATGGCACTATTTCTAAGAAGAGCAGGGCAGTTATCCTCGGTTCCTGGCCAATATTTATCCCTCAATCAACAAAAAAACAGATTATCTGGTCATTGTCACATTGCTGTTTGTGAGAGCTTGCTTGTGTGCAATTAGCTGCCGCGTTTCCTATGTTACAACAATGACACCACTTCAAAAAGTACTTCATTGGCTGTAAAGCGCTTTGAAACGTCTGGTGGTCATGAGAGGCACTATATAAATCTAAGTCTTTCTTTTTAATAACATGGAGGAAACCTGATTATGCTGGCTCTCTGCCATATATGGGAGTTTGTTCAATATCTTGTAAACTGTTGGCACTTCAGTCCGTCCCTTTCAAGCGTAGATACCAGGCAGCAGACAGGGGAGTCGCTAAGCTGTGACTTCAGGCTCTTGATCCTGTGTTGGGATCGAGTGTTGTAGTGGAAGCTGGTATATCGATTGACCGGAGGCTTACCGGCCTCCACACGCGCCCATATGAGCTTCAGACCAAACAGCCCGGACCCCTAAAGACTACCGTAAATTTTTAAAACATATTTTAGAGATTGGCGCCCTTGCTCGGTGCCAAAGACCTGGTTTCGGGTTGGGCTGGGTGGGTGGTAACCCCCACATATAGGCAGGCAGGCACTGGAGTTTCCAATAGGAAGCGACAGGTGGGTGCACTCTAAGTGGCATGCAAAGAAGGTGCCCACCTACTGACTCCCAAACTCCGGAGTTGGAGGCCGCCACCATTGGGCACTATTCCACTGTAACCACTAGAATGCAGCCTGTGGGCTGTTGTCATTATTTCAATATTCCCCTTTTATCCACTAAGAAGAAAGATCTCACATTAAAATAGTTCCTTTTGCAATCTCAGGTCATCCCAAAACACATTACAGCCAATGAAGTACTTTTGAATTGTATCACCGTTGAAATGTAGGAAACATGTGGTCCGGATTTTGCGCTAAGAATATCGGTGCGGCTATCAGTGCTCACCGCTACTATAACTAGGAGCAGCAGTAGGCCATTCGGCCCCTCGAGCCTGTTCCGCCATTCAATAAGATCACGGCTGATCGTCTACCTCAAGTGCAACTTCCAGCATGGAATATGGAATAAATCGGACAGCAATGTTTGCTGTCTGCACATGCAGAGTTAAACGCAAAATCAGGAATTGTGACCAATTTGCCCTGCTGCTCCTCAAGTTTCACTACACTGGAGAGACTCAGCATTAAAATACAGGAAGGGCGTGAAGTTGTTGTACTTACCCACTAGTTACCCACTAAGCATGCCAGAAAACGTTAGGGCTGCTGCATTCAGGTGTAAGTGAATTTTTAACAACATGATAAATCCTAATTACTGCCAAACAACCTTTCTGGCCCTGAACATTTACTTTTACAAGTGTAGAATTTAATACATTTAAAATTTAAATAATTTGGTTTAAAAACCTTTTATTTTTATCTCTTTTATCTTTCTCTCCCATCTTTCCTTCCATCACTTTATTTTGCTTTCTGTACATGATTTTACATTATATTCAAACTTACACTTCCTGGTTTAGACTCTGCGGGGGGGGGGGGGGATTCTAACCCCCAAAAACATGTAGGTTGGGGTCAGGTGGGAGGTTAAAGTGTTAAAAATCCGAATCCCGACCCCAACCCACCTCCCAGGATCAGAGACCACCCCCCACTCCCCAGGATCAGAGCCCCCGCCACACCCAGGGTCAGGGATCGGAACCCCCCTGGAGTCGGTGCTCATACCTATCTTGTCTTGCAGCCTCTTATCCGTCGGTCTCCGCCCGACTGGAAGACAGCTTGTCAATCAGGCTGACCTCCGGGAGGGGAACCTGTCCATGTCGCTACACGCAACGTTTTTACTCCACAGCGTGCAGTGAAACCCAGACTTCCTGGTTTCCTGCGCTCTACCTGGGCCCCCGCAACCTGCTCCTGGCAGGTCAGAAACTTAACATTGCGGCCTGCGTAGCTCAGTGGTGATTCCTCAATCTGATTGGTTGAAGAACCTTCCTGTCATTGTTCTGCTCACAGTCACCACAGAACCCCTGTAGAAGGCGCCGCACTGGAACAGATGCCCGGTGACTGAAAGTTGCCACTCAAAAGGCCCAAGAGTCTGTGGGCAGCTGAGAGCAGCATCCATTGACCGCTAAGCGCACAATCTGGGCCACATGTTTTATTTCTCTCACAACATGAGAACTCACACAGAGCATTGACAAGTGATCCGTTTGGTGACCTGCCCTTATTCAAACTCCTTGACCTGAACGTCAAACTGCTTTCACGTTTTTCCATTCACACTGATATGTGGAGACTTCAACCACCTGATTTAGAGGAGTATTACAAAATGAAAGGATTACTGTACATGCTCTCATCCCTGCTTTGCAAATATTCCAGTAAGTCCTAAGTTCATACATTTGGCTGCAGTTTCTGGGTCAACCTTTCAAAAGGAATTGATTGTATCTTTTAATTCATGTTTTCAGCTGAATAAACAAGGTGTCACAATTTCATGTGCAGCCAATTCTTCTTAAAGAAGTGAATTGAAGGGGCAGGAAATTTACTCTGCAATTATTCATCCAGAAATCACATAAATGGGTAAATACTGTTAATATCTTTCATGCAGCCTATATGAATTATTACGTAAAAAAGTAATATGTAAGAGCAATAGTGTGCCATACATGGTGTATGAGGGAAAGTGTTGGGCTGTAGAGAGGAGTGCTTTGTGCCAGAATGAGTATTGACATAAGATGTTCTCACACTCAGGCCAGTGACGTACAGTACCTTATCTTAGTTACTTTTCTGTTGGCGTGCCCGCTAAAATCTGATCACGGTTACCAGTGTAAACTCATCAAGGATTGTGTTTCCAATTGATCCTGTTACTAAGTCAATCATTGATGAACTCATTCAGAAGCACTGCAGTGCGACGGGTTACCACATCTTTTTCTACCCATTACTTCCTCTCCGTTATGCCATCAGCCACACCTGTTCCATTTGCCTCACTGCCTGTTCTATCAGTTATTCGAAACATTTCCTTCTAATTAAATAAGGCCACCACCTTGATTTGTTGGGCTCAGATGAATGAAATGCAACGTAAATAATACTTCAGATTGCGCTCCGACTGAACCTGCCTGACAGTTAAGTTGAATGTAGGTGGTGTTGATAGCTATTTAACTGCTAAGTTAATTACATACACTTTTGTACTCAATTGGTTCACATTGCTACGCATTACCAATAGAGGACAGAGTCTTACTGTGATGTGGCAACGAGGTTTTATCAAGGTTATGTTAAGTTCTTTTTCACTTCTTCCCACCTGACTCGCCACCCCCACTGCCTCTTCTCTTTCTAGTTTACTGTTGGTGAGTGAGCTGCTTTTGAGCTGACTCCTGTGAAGTGCACAAGACTGGCCCAGTGAGCAGAGAATCACAGAACGTTTCAGCACAACAACAACTTATATAGCGCTTTTAACATAGTAAAACGTCCCAAGGTGATTCACAGGAGCGATTATCAAACATAATCTGAACAATAAACACATGCCATTTGTCCTATCAAATCATTCATGAATTTCATAATTATCTTAAATTTTTGCCCTCTTGTTACTATTTTGCTAACTGGTGCTAACAATCTATCACTATTTAGCTTATCATAACCTTTGCTATTATTTCAGATCTGCCATAGATACTTTCTTGGGTTCAGTGACATCAGTTAAGCAGTCTGAGCACTTTAGTTTGATGGGATGTGACTCATACTGCCCTATGTCTATTTGCTCAAAAGCAAAAGAGGAGGTTACAATCGCATCCCCTTGTGATCTGGGCCAGTTATTCGTATCTTTTACATGTAGATCTCTTCAATCTCTCTGAAGGCAGACCAGATTAACACTAGATGAGGCAAAGTTTGATTCAAGCTGCTTATTTCCAAAGTAAAATGAAGTATACAAAACATTGGGTATGTTCAGATCCTATATTCCACTTCATTGAATCATACAGCACAGAAGGAGGACACTCAGACCGTCATGGACTGCAAACAGTGCAATTAAAATAGAGGCGTGTGCAAACCGGTCGGGAGCACAGCAGGTAGCACCTGACCATCATTTTAACCAGCTGCCCGCCCCATTCCTGCCGGCGGGCAGCGTTAAAAACGGGCCTATACTAAGAACTTTTAGCTTGCCTGCATGCTTTGGAGAGGGAAAAAAATCGAAAGATTAACAGGTAATGAGGAAAGAGTTTGTGGCATGCATATTTACAGTAGATTTCCTCAGGTCTGCCAATTTCTTGCACATTTGCAGCCAGGTTCTCTGTGCATTGTTGGCAGCATTCACTTCATCCCACATTGTGAATGTGGCTTGGGGAGTCAATGACCTTCCATTTTGCTGGAATAGTTCAGCTGTAAACTCTTGCAGTCAACGTGCAGTTCCTTTCAGCTAATAGCAATGGGACTAATAATACCAATTTAAAGGTTACATTTTTGTCTGCAAGGCAGAGAGCTCAGACAGATTAGATAATTTATTTTACTCAGGAATATCTGTCGGACACAACCGTGCAAGTTGACCTGCTGGAATCACTCGCTGTGCACGCCATCTTCCTGTATGGATGCAAAAAGATATTTCCAATCTCATCATAATTCTGACACTGAACAATACCTCAGACCGCTTTGCAACAGGGAGGAGATGGATACCATGAATACTGAGCATGGGTGAAGGGAGGGCAATGGAGAGGTTAGGAGGAGTGAGCTTTGATGAGGTTTTTGAAAGCAGTAAACTGGTGATAAACTGTCAGTAAGCTTGTGATAAACTAGTGATAAACTGGTGGTAAACTGCCGGTAAGCTGGTGTTTACCTGGTGAAAAACTTGTCGTAAACTACTGATAAACTGGTGATAAACTATGGGTAAACTGATTTTAAACTGGTAGTCAACTGATGGTAAACTGATACTAAACTGGTGATAAACTGGTGGTAAACTGGTAGTAAACAGGTGGTAAACTGGCAGTAAACTGATGTTGAAGTGGCAGTAAACTGGTGATTAACTAGTAGTAAATTAGCAGTAAACTGGTGGTATACTGGCGATACACTGGCAGTAAACTGCTGGTAAACTGCTGTTAAACTGGTAGTAAACTAGTGATAAACTAGTGATAAACTAGTGGTAAACTGGTGGTAAACTGGTGTTAAACTGGTAGTAAACAGGTAGTAAACTGGTGATAAACTAATGGTAAACTGGCTGTAAACTGGTGATAAACTAATGGTAAACTGGTGATAAACTGGCACTAAGCTGGTACTAAACTGGGGATAAACTGGTACTAAACTGGTGATAAACCAGTGGTAAAATGTCGGTAAAATGGAGGTAGCGGATTGACCCTCCTTTATACCCCAGCCCAGCACCCGCCTGAGATTCATGTCTATTGAGATCGGGCAGAGTGTGTAATGAACGTCTGCTCTGATATGGCAGTTTTCCTCCATCGCTGAAAGTGATAATGACCTTCCATCAGCTTGTGACATTTCTCCCACTGACGTTACGCTGGGAGATCGGGAGAACTCCAACGGAAATTCAGGACCATGTGGTTCTCATTGGAACATTCCACTGATTAGTTGAATCTCAGTCATCCTTCTTATTTCACTGTTCTAAAGCACATCATTTATTGAGACAGGAAATGTTGGAAGTGTGTAGCATGTCTCCCTAATTTATCCAGTCCTCTCTTAATCTTGATGGTGTTCTGCAATATGGCTCTTTGCCCTTCATCTAGGCTCTCGATTGAAGAAAAGTCCAATCAGCATTTGAATGGTAAAAGCAAGTTAGGGTGTAATTTTCCATGGTGGCAGCGAGCCGATTGGTGGCGGGTCGAGTACGAAAGTTGTTTTTTCTGGCAGCAGGTCGGGAACCCGCAGTCATTTCGCTCTCACACGCCTTTCCCATAGGCGTGTCTGTGGAACTGACCCGGCCTGCAGCAGCGGGAGACCCAATTGAAATCATTATCAGGTAGTTTACAGGCATTTAAGAGCCTTTCCCCCCCCCCCCCTGCTTTTTAAATTTCCCTGCATGGCCACAGGATTCACACAGCTTGGGAATCACGTCTGTCAACCTAAGGCGGAAGTTCCTTGGCCATTGCTCTAGCTGATTACATAAGAACATAAGAAATAGGAGCAGGAGTAGGCCATATGGCCCCTCAAGCCTGCTCCGCCATTCAATAAGATCATGGCTGATCTGATCATGGACTCAGCTCCACTTCCCTGCCCACTCCCCATAACCCCTTATCGTTTAAGAAACTGTCTATTTCTGTCTTAAATTTATTCAGTGTCCCAGCTTCCACAGCTCTCTGAGGCAGCGAATTCCACAGATTTACAACCCTCTGAGAGAAGAAATTTCTCCTCATCTCAGTTCTAAATGGGTGGCCCCTTATTCTAAGATCATGCCCTCTAGTTCTAGTCTCCCCCACCAGTGGAAATATCCTCTCTGCAACTACCTTGTCAAGCCCCCTCATAATCTTATATGTTTCGATAAGATCACCTCTCATTCTTCTGAATTCCAATGAGTAGAGGCCCAACCTACTCAACCTTTCCTCATAAGTCAACTCTCTCATCCCCGGTATCAACCTAGTGAACCTTCTCTGAACTGCCTCCAAAGCAAGTATATCCTTTCATAAATATGGAAACCAAAACTGCACGCAGTATTCCAGGTATGGCCTCACCAATACCCTGTACAGTTGTAAGAAGACTTCCCTGCTTTTATACTCCATCCCCTTTGTAATAAAAGCCAAGATTCCATTGGCCTTCCTGATCACTTGCTGTACCTGCATACTATCCTTTTGTGTTTCATGTACAAGTACCCCCAGGTCCCACTGTACTGCAGCACTTTGCAATCTTTCTCTATTTAAATAATAATTTGCTCTTTGATTTTTTTCTGCCAAAGTGCATGACCTCACACTTTCCAACATTATACTCCATCTGCCAAATTTTTACCCACTCACTTAGCCTGTCTATGACTTGACAGCATGAAAAATAAACTGTATAGAGATTCTGTTCTACTTGAAAAGCTACTGGTAAGTGTTAATTCAGAAATTCCTGAAGGGAAGTAATTGCAGTGAATTGATCTGCACTATAAAAAAAATGACATATACCATTTAAATAAATCTTTGTGTTGTTTCTGGTCAGGTTTTCTCACAGTATACTGTGATTGTCCAGTTACACATTAAATCAAGTCATCAACTGTAACAATTTCATTCTCACCACTCATTCGACTGGTTCAATTTGCTTTCAGTCCCTGAATATGATTAATTTAAATTTTTCCATCTGAGATTTTGGAGTGAATTTCTGTGAACGACAAATTAACACTTGTCCATTGTTAACTTCAATGGAAGAGTTGCAAAAATTCCAGAAACACATTATAAGCACCATTTACGCTGTTTGTCAGGGATTCCACAGTTCTTCCGCTGAACTTGCATAAGATTGTAAATCCATCCCTTTACAATTACATTTAAATTCTGCTTAATTTTATGCATTACCAATATACACACACCTTTTATTTGTACCAGTTACTGATACAAAAATTTGTGGATTTGTGACTAAAGCACCAATAACTTCCCAATTAATGTACTTTATAAATTATGTTCTTGATCGTATTTGTAGATGGTGTCATTTGACACTCATATATAACTTTTTAAATATTATTGTTGAGTAAAGAATCAGCACCCACTATTTAAGATTAAACTTAAAATTTAATGCGGCCATGGTCCCTTTAAGGATCCCGGTTGAAAACGCGTCATGAATGATGTCACCAGATCCGCTCCATCTAATTGGGCCGGGTAACGTGCTGGGCAGGCTGAACAGGCCCCATCAAGGTAAGTTCATTTTCAACAGCGGGAAGGAGCCAGCAGTGGGGTCGCGACCCGCCACAGACACTGGCTGCACCGGACCCGCCCAGGTAAGGAAAATTCCAGCCTTAATGTTTCAGGTGGGACCCCGACTTGATTAAAATCCCAACCTATCTTTCTCTTCACCACTATTGATTGAGCTGCTATGTAGTTCTGGAATGTTTTGTTTTTGTTTTAGGTCTTCAGCATTTTATCTTGCTTTTTGCCTCATTTTAGTGAAACAGTGATGGCAGGCACTGTAAGTGGAGTTAGCATTTAAGGTGTCACTTGAGTTTTCTGCATTTTTGAGCGTTGACTCTTAATAAGGGATCCATCAGTTGTCAGAGCTTTAAAATATGCTAGCACATCTGTGATTTAAGAATGTGCATGATTGTTTGTGTAAGAGGCCCGAGTTGGGATACCAACAAAAAGCAAGACTGAGGCCAAGTAACATTGGCTCAAAAATGTACTCTGCGGCTATTCCGATTTAGTCCTTTTGAAATCTTAAGTGCCTCTAAGAATGTACGCATTAGTCTTTTGAAAAAGTCACCTGCAAAATTTCAGTTATAAAACAACAAAAATTAAATACATTTTATTTTCAACTTTAAGATAATAGCACTGCAATGGTAGGAGCTAAATATTGCAATTGCTGCCTTGATTCCAAAGTATAATTGATTATTTACACCATAAATCACAATATTCCTGTCACTGTCTGTTTCCCTCATAAGAAAGAGGACAATTGTCACGATAATCATGTGCAGAACACTCTTGAGTGTCTTTTTTAATTGGCTGTTACAAAGCTCGAGCCAAGTCCCACACTCTCCAACTACCACTCTTCCCTATTTTGATGCACTTGGAAACACAGGAATCGTTAGCCCGGCTGCTATCAGAGATGTGACATCTGCCTCCTTTGTATTGACAGAGTGTTGTCACACACCTGACTATTTGACGTCAAAACACCTTTACTTTGTGGCTCTGTAAAACAAAACAAATGCTCTGAAGTCAATGGAGAGTAAAATCAGGCGGGGTGGGAAACGGACATCTGACCTGAATCGGGGCTTATATATTGGGATACAGCTGCACACCCCCTGTTATTTCCTTCACATATTATCACCTGTAACTGTGATGAATTCTAATGGACTAAATTTTCAGCCAACTTGATGGTATTCACACATTTTGATTTGATTAGGGCTGCTGAATATTGTTGGAGCGAAGCATAACTCTGTGTTGGCCCACCTTAGTTCAGCGTGGGCACCCCGATTTTGCTTACAACTTGCGAAGTGAAGCAGGAGAGATCTACTTAAATTGAAAAAAAATCTCTACCAAATATTAACCTCAATAAGAATGCTACCTTATTTCTTAACACTGGAAGGGTACTTTGCAGTACAATAAAATTACCAGATGTACCGGTGCTGCAGACACAGCTGGAGAAAACCTCCAGCAATTCCAGTTCATAAGAATGGTAAGAGACAAGACAAACAGATCCAATTACACAAGATGAGTATTTATTTTCAAAAGGTGCAATAGAAATAAATCCTTAATTGATATGAATAAAATGTTGCGACTGGACCATTGACAATATTGCATGAAGCAAATTGTCATTTGAGGACACACCACAGGAAACCACTAGGCCTGATCCCAATAATATTTTCTGTGTGTTATAAATCATCAGGCCAGACATTACCAACTGTGCAAACAAATGATCCAGTTTGCTCACAGCCCATTAACCTTTTCACTGACATCGTCATAAAGTGTGGTTTGAATGAATGCTAACGGGGATGGCATATAACTACGCTGAAGAACATTGAGGGCTTGCAGTGTTTCCCTTTGCCTCTCACAGTTGATTCTCACGCACACTGTCTTTGGCACACTGTGAATAAAATGCATGTAAAACAGATTTCACTTAATTATTTCAAATTATTAATAGATACGATTGTTTCATGGCAAGTTGTATTTTATATGTGAACAAGCAATGGGCCAGTTATTGGGTACTCAGGAGAAGCTGTTACACACATGGGCTCAGAATCTCACTAAGTTCTCAATCTTCTGCTAATTTAAGTGAGACTAGGCTTCTGAGTTCATGGATTCAACACCCTTCTCTGGTGAATAGTCCCCTCAGACCAGCATGAAAACTGAAGCATTTACTTTCGAATGCTGACACATTCGAAGATTATTTCACTGGAAGTAAACAGTCAGTGCTAGTTTTTTTCTTCGCTTCCACTAATGGACATCTGATAGTTTCAACTCTTTGGTAACTCTGTGGAAAACAGGATGCTGACATTACAGGTTCCACAGACCGAAGACTGTTGTTACGAGTAAATGAGCCTAGTGGATGTAACACAGCCGCTTTGACAACTATCAGAATGTGGCTGATTTTGGTCTTCATCTGGTTGCCAACCTTTAGTTATTTTTATTTTGTTCTCTTTTTTTTTACAGCAGTTAAGGAGAAAGAGGGATGTCAGGAAATTACCATGTTTCTTTTCCTGATGTAAATGTTTATTCTATGAATTTGACGATGGTGATGTAACATCATGTTCACACAAGTGTGCAAAGTATCATAAAGTTGTTGCCGTGCCTAACTGTACTCTACTTATTCAAGGCGGCGCAATGTAAACAGCATTATAATCATACTGCTCAAGCATAACTTACTAGGTTCTTGCAACTTGAATCCTAACAAATGGCTGGGACACATCATTGCTGCTGTGCCTGTGTGCGTGTGCATGTGTATTCATTCCTGATGTTTGCTTTGGTAGTAATGGAAATTCATTAGTGTCCATGATAACTAATGGATCCATGTCATAAGAAAGTGGAAAACATTGGACTTCCATGTTAAAAGATTTTTATGTTAGAATTTTTCAAACACTTCAAGAAGCAGACTATCCAGTCTAAAACCTGACTATCTCTTAACTAAGATCCAGTATTACAGAATAATTGTGTCTCTGGTCATTGCTTTGTTACCCTGTGTCGTGGTTGAGGATCAGATTGGTGATTCACGAATGTCTGTAACCTGTGACAAAGCCTCCTGTCCCTCAACAACACCCATCACCTCACACTCCAATATCTCAACCTCAAAATCAGGTATATTCTGCAGATAATTACATCTCTATCCAGTGTCACGGATCTGCCTTTGATGAAGCATACAGAAACAAGATACAGCTTGTAAACTCTACCCCTTCTTTCTCTATCGCAAATGATTTTTTAAAAATTGTTAAACTTTAACAGTAACAAATGAGAGGGCTAACCAAATCTAACATCTTTTGGATTTTGTTACCATTGCACTTTGGAAAACAGTAAATAATAAAACAAATCTGCTATCAGCAGTTGGTGAGACGCGGGAGCGGCCTATAAAAGGCCCAGCGGGAGATCGAGAGCCAGCGGCAGTTGGTGAGATGTGGGAGCAGCCTATCAAAAGGCAGCTACAGTGGGAGAGAAAGCAAAATAGAAGTAGAAAGTAATCAAAAAGTGACATCACAGCCAATGAGGTAAGTGATTGGCTGGTGATTGGTGAGTAGCTTTTCTTTTATTTTTTATATCAGTAAGTGAACTGTAACATTGTTATTACCAATTTAAGTGTATCTAAGGTTAAGGCATGGCAGGAGAGCTCGGCCATGTGATATGCTCCTCCTGTACCATGTGGGAACTCGGGGACACTTCCGGTGTCCCTGGGGGCTACGTGTGTGGGAAGTGTATCCGCCTTGAGCTCTTGACGGTCCGCGTTGCGGAATTGGAGCTGAGGGTGGATTCACTCTGGAGCATCCACGATGCTGAGAATGACGTGAGTATCACGTGTAGTGAGTTGGTCTTACCGCAGGAGAAGGGTCCACAGCCAGATAGGGAATGGAAGACCAGCAGGAAGAGCAGTGCAAGAAAGATAGTGCAGGGGTCCCCTGTGGTCATCCCCCTGCAAAACAGATACACTGCTTTGAGTACTGTTGGGGAGGATGACTCATCAGGGGAGGGCAGCAGCAACCAAGTTCATGGCACCGTAGGTGGCTCTGCTGCAAAGGAGGGCAGGAAAAAGATTGGGAGCGCGATAGTGATAGGGGATTCGATGGTGAGGGGAATAGATAGGCGTTTCTGCGGACGCAACCGAGACTCCAGGATGGTATGTTGCCTCCCTGGTGCAAGGGTCAAGGATGTCTCGGAGCGGGTGCAGGACATTCTGAAATGGGAGGGAGAACAGCCAGTTGTCGTGGTGCACATTGGTACCAACGACATAGGTAAAAAAAGGGATGAGGTCCTACGAAAAGAATTTAAGGAGCTAGGAGCTAAATTAAAAAGTAGGACCTCAAAAGTAGTAATCTCGGGATTGCTACCAATGCCACGTGCTAGTCAGAGTAGGAATCGCAGGATAGCGCAGATGAATACATGGCTTGAGCAGTGGTGCAGCAGGGAGGGATTCAAATTCTTGGGGCATTGGAACCGGTTCTGGGGGAGGTGGGACCAGTACAAACCGGACGGTCTGCACCTGGGCAGGACCAGAACCAATGTCCTAGGGGGAGTGTTTACTAGTGCTGTTGGGGAGGAGTTAAACTAATATTGCAGGGGGATGGGAACCTATGCAGGGAGACAGAGGAAGACAAAAATGAGGCAAAAGCAAAAGACAGAAAGGAGATGAGGAAAAGTGGAGGGCAGAGAAACCCAAGGCAAAGAACAAAAAGGGCCACTGTACAGCAAAATTCTAAAAGGACAAAGGGTGCTAAAAAAGCAAGCTTGAAGGCTTTGTGTCTTAATGCAAGGAGTATCCACATTAAGGTGGATGAATTAACTGTGCATATAGATGTTAACAAATATGATGTGATTGGGATTACGGAGACGTGGCTCCAGGATGATCAGGGCTGGGAACTCAACATCCAGGGGTATTCAACATTCAGGAAGGATAGAATAAAAGGAAAAGGAGGTGGGGTAGCATTGCTGGTTAAAGAGGAGATTAATGCAATAGTTAGGAAAGACATTAGCTTGGATGATGTGGAATCTATATGGGTAGAGCTGCAGAACACTAAAGGGCAAAAATCGTTAGTGGGAGTTGTGTACAGACCTCCAAACAGTAGTAGTGATGTTGGGGAGGGCATCAAACAGGAAATTAGGAGTGCATGCAATAAAGGTGCAGCAGTTAGAATGGGTGACTTTAATATGCACATAGATTGGGCCAGCCAAACTGGAAGCAATACGATGGAGGAGGATTTCCTGGAGTGCATAAGGGATGGTTTTCTAGACCAATATGTCGAGGAACCAACTAGGGGGGAGGCCATCTTAGACTGGGTGTTGTGTAATGAGAGAGGATTAATTAGCAATCTCGTTGTGCGAGGCCCCTTGGGGAAGAGTGACTATAATATGGTGGAATTCTGCATTAGGATGGAGAATGAAACAGTTAATTCAGAGACCATGGTCCAGAACTTAAAGAAGGGTAACTTTGAAGGTATGAGGCATGAATTGGCTAAGATAGATTGGCTAATGATACTTAAGGGGTTGACTGTGGATGGGCAATGGCAGACATTTAGAGACCGCATGGATGAATTACAACAATTGTACATTCCTGTCTGGCGTAAAAATAAAAAAGGGAAGGTGGCTCAACCGTGGCTATCTAGGGAAATCAGGGATAGTATTAAAGCCAAGGAAATGGCATACAAATTGGCCAGAAATAGCAGCGAACCTGGGGACTGGGAGAAATTTAGAACTCAGCAGAGGAGGACAAAGGGTTTGATTAGGGCAGGGAAAATGGAGTACGAGAAGAAGCTTGCAGGGAACATTAAGACTGATTGCAAAAGTTTCTATAGGTATGTAAAGAGAAAAAGGTTAGTAAAGACAAACGTAGGTCCCCTGCAGTCAGAATCAGGGGAAGTCATAACGGGGAACAAAGAAATGGCAGACCAATTGAACAAGTACTTTGGTTCAGTATTCACTAAGGAGGACACAAACAACCTTCCGGATATAAAAGGGGTCAGAGGGTCTAGTAAGGAGGAGGAACTGAGGGAAATCTTTATTAGTCGGAAAATTGTGTTGGGGAAATTGATGGGATTGAAGGCCGATAAATCCCCAGGGCCTGATGGACTGCATCCCAGAGTACTTAAGGAGGTGGCCTTGGAAATAGCGGATGCATTGACAGTCATTTTCCAACATTCCATTGACTCTGGATCAGTTCCTATCGAGTGGAGGGTAGCCAATGTAACCCCACTTTTTAAAAAAGGAGGGAGAGAGAAAGCAGGGAATTATAGACCGGTCAGCCTGACCTCAGTAGTGGGTAAAATGATGGAATCAATTATTAAGGATGTCATAGCAGCGCATTTGGAAAATGGTGACATGATAGGTCCAAGTCAGCATGGATTTGTGAAAGGGAGATCATGCTTGACAAATCTTCTGGAATTTTTTGAGGATGTTTCCAATAAAGTGGACAAAGGAGTACCAGTTGATGTGGTATATTTGGACTTTCAGAAGGCTTTCGACAAGGTCCCACACAGGAGATTAATGTGCAAAGTTAAAGCACATGGGATTGGGGCTAGTGTGCTGACGTGGATTGAGAACTGGTTGTCAGACAGGAAGCAAAGAGTAGGAGTAAATGGGTACTTTTCGGAATGGCAGGCAGTGACTAGTGGGGTACCGCAGGGTTCTGTGCTGGGGCCCCAGTTGTTTACATTGTACATTAATGATTTAGATGAGGGGATTAAATGTAGTATCTCCAAATTTGCGGATGACACTAAGTTGGATGGCAGTGTGAGCTGCGAGGAGGATGCTATGAGGCTGCAGAGTGACTTGGATAGGTTAGGTGAGTGGGCAAATGCGTGGCAGATGAAGTATAATGTGGATAAATGTGAGGTTATCCACTTTGGTGGTAGAAACAGAGAGACAGACTATTATCTGAATGGTGACAGATTAGGAAAAGGGAAGGTGCAACGAGACCTGGGTGTCATGGTACATCAGTCATTGAAGGTTGGCATGCAGGTACAGCAGGCGGTTAAGAAAACAAATGGCATGTTGGCCTTCATAGCGAGGGGATTTGAGTACAGGGGCAGGGAGGTGTTGCTACAGTTGTACAGGGCCTTGGTGAGGCCACACCTGGAGTATTGTGTACAGTTTTGGTCTCCTAACTTGAGGAAGGACATTCTTGCTATTGAGGGAGTGCAGCGAAGATTCACCAGACTGATTCCCGGGATGGTGGGACTGACCTATCAAGAAAGACTGGATCAACTGGGCTTGTATTCACTGGAGTTCAGAAGAGTGAGAGGGGACCTCATAGAAACGTTTAAAATTCTGACGGGTTTGGACAGGTTGGATGCAGGAAGAATGTTCCCAATGTTGGGGAAGTCCAGAACCAGAGGTCACAGTCTAAGGATAAGGGGTAAGCCATTTAGGACCGAGATAAGGAGAAACTTCTTCACCCAGAGAGTGGTGAACCTGTGGAATTCTCTGCCACAGAAAGTAGTTGAGGCCAATTCACTAAATATATTCAAAAGGGAGTTAGATGAAGTCCTTACTACTCGGGAGATCAAGGGGTATGGCGTGAAAGCAGGAATGGGGTACTGAAGTTGCATGTTCAGCCATGAACTCATTGAATGGCGGTGCAGGCTAGAAGGGCTGAATGGCCTGCTCCTGCACCTATTTTCTATGTTTCTATGTTTCTAATTCATTGGAATAATTGCGGAATCAGGAGATCAGTGGAAGTCTGGGCCACTCAAAATCTCAAGATAATTACAGATGAGGGAGGTCATTTGACCCTCTTCGTTCATCCATCCAGAGATCCCTTACAGTCCACTCATTGCAGCAACTAATTAGTTCTTAAGTGATCCCAAGGTTTTCGCCTCTACTACACTATCTAGAAGTCCATTCCATATAGTAGACACTCTTTGTGTGAAGAATTTCTTGATATCTCCTAAATCTGCATTTTACTAATTTGAACTTGTGTCCCCTTGTCCTATTTAGAGTTTATTTTGAAATCATTTTCTACATTTACTATTTCCAT
Source organism: Pristiophorus japonicus (assembly GCF_044704955.1). Classification (NCBI taxonomy): domain Eukaryota; kingdom Metazoa; phylum Chordata; class Chondrichthyes; family Pristiophoridae; genus Pristiophorus; species Pristiophorus japonicus. Next base: position 173,920,049 of record NC_091983.1, on the reverse strand, counting down.
ATTGCTATCTTACATACTTCTAAAAATCATCTCTCAGCTATCTTCTTTCAAGGTTGAAAAGGTCAGGTTTTCAACCTTTCCCAATGATTCAGATCTTTGACACCAGGGATCAGTCTTGGGGCTTTTCTCTGCACTGCTTCCAATGCTTGAATGCCTCCTGCTCTTGTCCATTCAATGAATTAGGCACATTGTGTGAGGGAAGCGAGCGTGGGTCTCAGGATGTAGTTATTTGTGTCAAGGAGACACTCGCAGTTTACAGAACCCTGCCTTTCAATGAAAGTTCCAACCTAAGGGCATCAAGCAGCTCACCATAGTCTTCATCTTATCCATCTGCTTCACAATTCCCGAAATTGATCACCTTGCCGCCCACTGCCGCCGACATTCCTCGTGAAGATCCGCCCAGTGCCATTTTCGGTGTGGGCTGGAGCAGGCGGGAGGGGAGAGCCGCCAGAAACCACCCGCTGACATCAGATCTGCCGAGATGCCAGATTCATGCAGGTAGGAGTCAGCGCCAGAATGATGGTGGACTGCTGCGAGGAGGCTACTGGTCTGTCCCCGATGGTAGGTATGAAGATCCTGAAAAAAAAGGTTAGTAAACATTTTACATTTTTTTTCACAGTGACTTATCTCATTGGTGTCCCCTGAAGATCTTCCGATGAATTTTTTGTTTTTGCTGATTTTAATTTTCAGTTCTTCGACCCTCCGTGGCCCCGACTCCATCCTCGGCGGCACTTGGGCGGCAAGTGCCTTTGCCGCCGAGAATGAGAGCTCCCGTTGGCTGCCACCCAGATTGGCGGCGTACGTCGCAGATTTGCTGCCCGCTGACCTTCGAGGAACCTGGGTAATGAAAACCCCACCCAAAGAACCGTCAGGAACCTCGGCGATCCTTTGGGCAGCACTTGGGCAGGTGGGGGCCTTCATCAAATTTGGGCCCAATATCTTTATCCTCTGCTTTACTTATTGAATTTAGTATTCTTTTTCTATAACCTTTAAAAATAAAGGAGTCCAGTTCTTTTCAGCAATAGTCAGTGATGCTGTTCACACTAAGAAAGCCCAAAGTAATGCAAAAACTAAAATTTTAATTGAGAAAAACCTATCTCCAGACCTAGCTAGGCATCTGAAACACCTTTTCAACATGCCAATGGCTTGCTGTTGCGCCTCACTTTTGACGTTCCTCACAGATATAATCCAGGTTTGAAGGGGAGATCTGTTATCGCCTATGAGCCAACCCTTAATTTTGTTTCCTGGTATGAAGCGGTTTGGAATGTTGGACTGCTGCAGTATAAAAGCATCATGACAGCTCCCCGGGAATCTGGCGCACACTTGCATGAACCTCTTCTTGTGGTTGCACACCAGCTACATATTGATAGAATGAAATCCCTTCTGGTTGATAAAGCCTCCTGGTTGCAGTGATGGTGCTCGGATTGCCATGTGTGTGCAATCAATGGCACCCTGTACTTGTGGGAAGCCAGCAGGAGAGGTGAATGAGAGTGCCTGCTCATTCACAGGGGAAGCTGACATATATCAACTGCCTGGTAATCAATCCATCCATGTCCTGCCTTATATATTCATGTGCAACCAACTGAGAGACCCTCGACATGTCTCCGGTAGTGCACTGGAAGTCACCAGAAGCAAAAAAATTGAGGGCAATGGTAAATGATCGACTCTCCTGTGCTATTGATTGAACGTCTCTGGCAAGCAGATTACTCACACACTGTAACTGCACCTCCGCTAACCCCGGAACAGGCCGTGTTAGAGGCATGTGGTTGTGCTTGAATTTTTTTGAATTTTTACTTCCCATCCGTCCTTGGGGGTTAAAATTCCCCCATATTTGACTGTAGAGGGCATCAAAGCCAAGCCCAATCCTATCTTAACCTCAAATTATATCCACACATTCAGTGAGGATCGGGCACCACCGGTGAGGAATTGAAACCTTGGCTCCTTTCTAGCTCAAGGATTCTGAGACCGATTGTAAAACTACAGTCTGTGCTGAAATCCGCTAGCGCAGCACGGAGGAGAGACGGAACCTGGGGCCTTCCCCAGGCTGGTCTGTCCAGTTTAGCTGCCAGCTGAGTCAGCAGATGATTCTTCATTTCTTTTCCTTTTGTACATATACAAACAGCTGGGACTTCATTCCGTCTGATCTTAAAAGCTGCATATAGCTTGATTATTATATTATTTCTCACTGATTAATTTACTTTTGGAATGTTGCCAACTTTATTGCTATATGAAAAATCTTGTATTTTTCTCTGTGACAGTCTCATCGCAATGTTAGCCCCTGCTGCTTTCCATCCCGTTGGATTTGTGGATCTTAAGCTACCTAGTGTGTGCACAGGTGGTAATTGATATCCAAACGTACTTACATTCAAACAATAACAGACAGGTAAAGACCCTCTGGCCCATCCATCTCCTCTGCACCCTGTGCAAAGCCTCAATATCACCCACCATGTGAGGAGACCAAAACTGGACACAGTATTCCAAGTGAGGCCTGACCAAGTTCTTGGACAAAGACAAAATAAATATGCCTCGTCTTGCAATCAGTTGTCCTATGAATACACCCCAACATCCTATTTTCTCCAGCTACCACTTCATGGCATTGCTCATTGCTCAGAATTCTGTACACGAGAACGCCCAGGTATCTTTCTTTCTTCACCTTCTTTAATGCTTTTTCCTGAAGTGTGTTTGTATATTGAGCATTCGCCCTGCCCACATGCACAACACTGCACTTTTCCAAATTAAACATTATTTACCAGTCACAATCCCAACCCACTAGTACTTCAAGATCTGCCTGAAGCAGGAGAGCATCTTCTGCAGTCCTGACACTCGCACAGATCTTAGTATCACCTGCAAATGTGGCGACCGTGCTCCGGGTATGAATTGTACCTGTATATTATAAATTGAACACTAGATGGCCTCAAGCATCCTGCAGCAATTAAACTCCTGGGTCTCCATCTATATTATTTTGTTATATCTAAAGAGAATATTCCAGAGTCTGAAATAAGAGCTTCCATTAAATTACCACAACTTGAGTGTTTATCGGACGTAACAGTAATCTGGTAAATTCATCCCTTCACCAGCGTGCCAAAGCGGATGTGATTCCACCTCTCATTCATTTCAGTAGCAAGAGAAACGTCTTCAGATTACACTTCCAGCTGTTTATAACAGCTGTTTATTGCCACATGAACTCCCAAAAGTTCCATTCGTTGAAACAGCCCACCCCCCATCTCCCCTCCAAAATGATTTATAATCTGCGATAAAAGATGGAAAGATTTAACAGCATGATTTTTTTTTTGTGAAAGTTCTGTAATTTGTTGTTTTGTCCTCCCTACGGTCTTATCTACCGTGATCCAATCCTGAGGAAAGATGAACTATTGACTAACCTCACAAACCTTAGCTGGTGTGTGGTCATTTTATTTCATTTGTGTCCTGAAATTGAGCTGTTTGTGGTGCCCCAGGAGCAGTGGTGAAGACAGAAAGCTGACTTTGATGTCAGTTTGAAAGCCCCATTGGAGCCTCTCAGCTTTGTGTGCCGGAGCATGCAGTTACCACATGTTTATATAGCTGGGGTTTCGAAAGCAAAACCTCAGGAAACCTCTTAAATCTAATTTTGGCATTAATTCTATTAATGAATGTGAGATGGGTGTGATTTTCAACATCCGTGCATGTTGGGAGTGGGGGGCGACGGGGGCGGTGGGCGGGAGAGGCAGTGGGCAGAGCAATTGCATCTTCCGCCCAATACCCAGCAGTATGAGGACCAAACTACTTTCAAGCTCGGGCCTCTCATTTGCATTTGATCGGCGAGCTCAGTGAGTGCTGATGGACAGCTTGCCAACCAGGTGGACAGGAAATCTGGCTGCTCCACAGCAGGTGTGAGTCAAAAGATAAGTATACAGGGGGGGGAATCGTCAACCCGGAGAGGGGCCTACTGAACGGTCAGCAAAAGGTCACAATATTGTTGCGGGTCCAGGAGGAGCAATAATGCACAGGAACATTTTTAGTGGCTGTTTTGTGAGTGGCCTCCTGCAGGTCCTTTAAGAACCGTTGTTTAGGCCACTCAAGGCATAGTACCAATGGACAGAGCGTGTGCGGTTTACGTTCCATCCATTGCTATTGTAAACAGGGTCCTATAACCAACATAGGACCCTGATTTGCATAATGGAACAGGTTCCCATATGTTTCGGTTAGGAGCACAGGCTCGACTGAAAATCGGCTCAGGTGTGCCAATATTCCCGCTAAGTTCCACGCGCACGCAGCTTACAGGAACATTGAGGTGGGCTTCGGTCAACCAAGGGGTGGGCGATTTGTTTCTTTTCAACTGCCTGTCGCCCCCATTTTCTAGCGGTAGCTGTTATAAATCACCTCCCATTCTTATGAAAAATGTCACGGTCAATCCACTTAAGATGTGGCTCTTGACAACCTTGAAGAGGCCAAGCAATGAGGCTGAGGAGTGCTTTAATGAAAGCCACATGTCCACCAGATGTGTCACAGAGGAAACACTAAGCATGCTGAGGATGCTCTTCAGATGCCTTGACATATCTGGAGGAGCCCTTCCAAATGCAACAGCCAGAGCCTCCAGAATCGTCATCATTTGTTGCACAACATTTCGCAGGATGAAAGAATAAGGTGTGTCCACCCACTCCTCTGGGCTGCAGCTCACAGTGGCAGAAGGTGCGTAGTGATGATCCACAGGGTCAGTGATGGGACCACTGTTGTTCACAATTTATATTAATGATTTAAACTTTGGAATAAAAAACATAATTTCTAAATTTGCGGATGACTCCAAATTGGGAGGTATAGTTAATACTGAGGAGGACTGCAACAAATTACAGGACGACATGAATACACTTGCAGATTGGACATACAATTGGCAACTGAAGTTAAACAAAGATAAATGTGAGGTATTACATTTTGGGAGGAAGAATAGTGAGGTCACTTATTACTTGGAGGGTGCGAGTCTGGGTGGGGTAGAGGAACAAAGGGATCTCGGATACAAATACACAAATCACTAAAAGTAACAACACAGGTTAACAAGGCCATCAAAAAGCAAGTCAGGCACTAGGGTTTATTTCTAGAGGGATAGAATTGAAATGTAGTGAAGTTATGCTAAACCTGTATCGACCTTGGTTAGACCACACTTGGAGTACTGTGTACAATCCTGGTTGCCATATTAGAAAGAATGTAAAGACACTGGAGAAGGTGGTGCAGGGAAAATTTACAAGGATGATACCAGAATTACGAGGGTACACCTATCAGGAAAGGATGGGTGTCCTTTCTCTTGAAAAGAGAAGGCTGAGGGGTGACATAATTGAGGTCTTTAAGATTATGAAAGGTTTTGATCGAGTAGATAGTGTTTCCACTTGAGGGGAAAAACATAACTAGAAGCCATCAATAAAAGAAATAAAATAGGGAATTCAGAAGAAACTTCTTTACCCAGAGAGTGGTGAGAATGTGGAACTCACTACCACAGGGAATAGTTGGGGAAAATAGTATACTTGCATTTAAGGGGAGGCTAGATAAGCATATGAGAGAGAAGGAAATAGAGGGTTCTGCTGATAGATTTAGATGAGGAAAGGGAGGAGGCTCGAGTAGAGCATAATTGCCAGCATAGACTGCTTGGGCCGAATGGCCTGTTTCTGTGCTGTATATCCTATGTAATCCTACGTAAGGTCTTGCTCCAGCAAGCTGCAAATGTCTGCGATGACCTGGTGTGATAGCCTGAGCCGCCTTTGGTACTGCTGCTCAGTCATGTTGAGAAAGCTCATCCTCTGCCTGTATACCCTGTGTTGGGGGTATCGCCTCTGGCATGGTGCAGCCCTGTGCTGATACTCTCTGTCCTGTGGAGCATCAGGACGTTGAGGAAAAGGTTGGCAGTGTTGTTGTTGGTGCTGCTGGTGTGCCTGCTGCTGCTGGTGTTGGCCTGATTCTGAGGACCAAGGTGAGACAGTGTAAGCAGCACCCATGCTGATGTAATAGATGGCAGGTCAAGTCGAGATCAGAGGAGCAATCTGTTCATTTTGTGAGAGTTACTAATAATGTGGTGATCATGGCTCCCGAGGTTGTAGAAAAGACTTGCAAACTTGTAGACACCTAAAATACCTCAAAATGCACTCTGCAAGAGCCTTTCCCATTGGCAGGTAAGCAGGTGCCATGTGGTAATATTTATTGTGCTTTTTAAGCTCTGCAGTAATGACCTCGCTCAATGGCCACTGAGCCTCAGGTTGACAGATGTGGTTCCCAAGCTGCATGATTCCCATGGGCATCCAGTGGAACTCAAACAGTCTGGTTAAAATCCCCGTCAAGGGTCTCATAACAAACAGTCAATAAGATTAATTAGGTTGCCCGCCTCTGCCGTTCGGGTCCGTGCTGCGCTGCCAAGCTCGCCTGAGTTAAAGGTGCGAGGAAGCGGGATGACAGCACGTTCCCGACCTGCTCCCACCTTCTGCAAATTTTACTGCCGACCTGCCTCCAAACCCGCACACACGGCAGTGGGACAATTCCAACCTCGCTGTAAAGGCCCAAGTTTCCCCCTCATAACTCAGACCTCTGACACTAAGGTTCATCCTCATGGCTCTTCTCTGCAGTCTCGCCAGCACTTGACTGTCTCCCTTGTGTCTTGGTGACCATAAGTTGACCCAGTATTAAAGATTTGACCGGAGCACCAGGAAGTTTGATCAATACTTCCTCGAACTGATATTTTACTATTTTGGCTATATAGTTAACATTCGATTGGCTTTGTTGATGGCTGCTCTGCAGTGGTTGGTCATGTTTAGCGTCAAATCTACTAAGACGCCTCAGTTTCACCCTTAGCTATTATAAAACCATTCAGGTGTCTGTGTGTCGCCTATTTTTCCTTCAAAGGGTAGTATTTTACACCTGTCTGCATTACATAGAATTACATAGAATTTACAGCACAGAAAAAGGCCATTCAAAGGGACTGCACACCTAAAATAAAAATGAGAGAGAACATTGGCCTCACTATCTTTTAATGGAGAAGATAAAGTAAGGTCCTGATTCAGTGTTTTGGGTGTTTACGTAGAATTATATACGTTACAGCACTGAAACAGGCTGTTGAGCTCAACTGGTCTATACCTGCGTTTATGTTCCACACAAGCCTATTTCACCTAACCCTATCAGCATAGCCTTCTATTCCTTTCTCCCTCATGTACTAATCCATCTTCCCCTTAAATGCATCTATGCTAATCGCCTCAACCACTTCATGTGGTAGCAAGTTTCATATTCTCACCACTCTCTAGGTAACGAAGTTTCTCCTGAATTCCCGATTGGATTTATTAGTGACTATCTTATATTTATGGCCCCTAGTTTTGGATTCCTCCACGTTAAATTTCATCTGTCATTATTCACTTACATATATTTCCCAACTTAATCGCACAACTTCTGAGCCCGTTCTTCTGATCCCACGGGCCCATCAAGTTTTGTATCAATCACAAATCTGACCACTTTGCACTTCTGAATCTGGGTCATTAGTGAAACGACATAAATTTTGCCATTGTTCTATATTCTTGGTTGACCGTCTCAGCGTAAAGTGATGGATGACATATGTCACAGGATGTCAGAGAACAAATTCCTCTTGTAATGATTTGTATATTTTTTTTGTTCACAAACACTAAACAGTAAGTTGGTAGCAGAGTACCTTTTGCGCTCTGCTAAGCCCATTGTCTGCCTGAGGACCGTGTGTGCGTGATATGGTGGGATGCTGACGTTAACAGGAACCCAAGCAATATGCCCCTAATTATCCAGCGCTGTGGGTGAAGAAAATGTAAATCCACACATTTGGCAACAGCACAAAAGAAAGAGTGGGAGCTACTTTATGTGCTATGAAGAGCTGAGCACGAGCCAAATTAGCTGCAAGCTGTGACGGATACCAGAGGAGCAGAGAAAAATGTTCAAGCAATATTGTTTAATTTGTTCTGGAGCAGTATAAAGAGGAAACTCGTTCACAAGGAATTGCAAGGACCCACTGAAATGTTTCTATTATATCCCAATAGATTTCCTAGCTTCAGCCCAAATGCACAAAATGATATAGCAGGCTTGATAAGGGAGAGGCTTATGTGATTATTTTCTTTGTTATGAGAGAAAGTTAAATGTGTCAATCAAATGCTATCAAAGCAAAAATAAGGGGATAAGCTTTTGAAAAAGTGACAAATATTTTGATGCTCTGTGTGCGGGAGCAATTATTGAAACTTGCCACAGCAATCAAAATATCCAGCAATATGTATTACATTTACTGCAAAATAAATTGTGAATTGGTATTGCTTAATTAATTTTATTTATTCTGTGATAGTTCAGGGAGCTCACAGCACACACAGCCTTAAGATGGCAGAATCTTCCAGAAGTCACCAGTCAGGTGACCTGGTCCCTTTATTATAAACAGCACTGGTTGCAGTGCCAAGGAGTCCACAGTGTGGAGCTACAGACATTACACTTCTCCCTCCTTAATGAAGAAGTAATTATAACAAACAATCATCATACATAACTTGCATGGTTATACATAACAAAAGGATATGGACTTATTTTGCCATATTTACAAATCAAACTTAACCACTTGTTTTCTGTTTCGAAGAGAATACCTTCACTCTTGAACAGAACCTTCCAAACATGGTGTTGAATTTAAACTCATTCGAGGCTGATCCCGAAGAAAGTTTTCCTCCAAGGGATACCCTTGATTTCCATTTGAACTCTGTCTAACTTCAGACTGTTTGTTTGCCTGACTCAGACTCAGACTTAAATTCTGACTTTCTCTTGGATTTATTTCCAGTACATTTGATATAGGATATGCTACTGGTATATCAAAACTATCTGATGAGTCAGAAATAATTGTATCATTCCCACCTTCAACTACTTCCATGTCTGTAGGTAAAATATGATCAATGTGAACAAACCTAATCTGTCCATGATCAAACATCTTGACCAAATATGTGCGAGGACCACATATCTTCACCACTCTTCCTAGTAACCACTTTAACCATTTATGGTGATGGTTCTTCACTCTCACCTAATTTAATTTCACACTTCTCTCTTTTACTCTACCTCTATCATGATTCTCTTTCTGTCTTAATTGTGTCTCTTCTACTGACTGTGCCAAGTTTGGTTTTAACAACGAGAATCTGGTTTGTGGCTGTCGTTTGAGAAACAACACTGCTGGTGTTCTACCAGTAGATGTGTGAGGAGAATTATGATATGTAATTAGGAAATTAGCTAATTTGTGGCCCAATGATAACTATCGTTTCCTTGGATTTGGATCCAACATCTGTTTGATGAGGGCACGTTTTAGAATTTGTACAGTGCGCTTTGCTGCATCATTTGAAGCAGGGTGGTACGGTGGAACCTTGATATGTTTCACACCATTTTTGCTCGTGAACTGTGCAAATTCTTCTGAATGAAATTGTGGTCCATTATCAGAAACAATTTCTTCTGGGAGGCCAAATTAAGAAAATAATCTTCGTAAAATGTCTAATGTTTTACTTGCTGTTATTTTCCACATTGGAAACACCTCGACCCACTTCGAATGGCTATCAATCACAATGAACAATTGTTGTCCTTCTAGCTCAGCAAAATCGATATGTAGCCTTTACCACACCCTAGGAGGCCATTTCTGTTATGCTCTGGATGCTCTGATAATGACTCCATGAGGCAATGTGTTGTACTTGAATTGTAGTGACCTTCGTCCTTTATTGATAACTTCAGAGTGAGGACCACACCTGGTGGTCTGCCTTTTATACTAGGCCAGGCACACCTGTACAGGTAACCTATAAGTCTCCCACTGCTGTGCCCTCTGGTGGCACACCTTGTGACAGTACAAACAGTAGCCATGTCGGATACATGACATCACTCTCCCCCAAGCTTTTAGTGCAAATCGCCTCTGCATTGACTGTGCTCTATCTGGTCGACCCTTGTCGGGTCGTTTCAATCTTGCGTGAGTGGTTGGTGTTTCGTTGGCTGTATAGTGCTGGTGGTTGCTGTTTGTGTGTGTCTCTGACCACTCCATTCTCACCACCCCTCGCCTCCATTTAGATTATGCCTGATTACATTCAAGTCCAGAAAAACAAGTTTGCATTACATTTGTGGTTCAGTTGTGAGACAAATACATTAGACAGGTGAGATACATTATCGATACGTACTGGGGATCAATAACCGGTGCATAAGGACAAGCTAGTTCCAGAACTGCTGGATGGTGTCCCTGCAGTCTGGTGGTGACACGGTGCCCGGTGCTGGCAGTGGGAACCCGGTTGGCTCAAGTTGCCTGCTCTTGGGGATGTTGCCGTGGTTCCTAGCGTCGGGCAGGTTCACAGATGCCTGCGACCTCCCTGTCCTTACTTTGCGCCCTGGGTTGCTGCTGCTCCCTGAGGGGCTGTCGTCAAGCAGTGCACAGGTAACTGCTGACTCGCGGGTCCCGATTCCTTTGGGAGGAATGTTGCAGGTGACCCTTCATTCCCGGGTATGGCCTTGGTGGCGATGGGGTCTGGGGGCTGCGCCTTAGCACAGTTTGCTCTTTCAGGCTCGTGGCGGTTGGTGCCATCAGGTGCCTGAGAGGCAAAGCCGATCAGGGGCAGGGTATCGATAGCGGTGCCTTTGCCCTCCTGAGATCGCTTGCTTTGCAGTTCGTGTTTATTGGCTGTTTGTGGCCACACTCCATGGTGCATAACTCTGGTCCCAGGGACGCAGGCTACAGCGTTGTGTAGCTCGCTGAATCTGTGTGTTCCTGATGGGTATTTGCCCGCTACCTTGGCTGTGTGCAGTCGAAATCCTACATCGCACAACGTTTCATTGCTTATTGTGAATACCCTGTAGCTCCGATCGCGATGGCGCAACTTTTCCTTGCTTGTTGCATGTACACAATTCTGATCATCAATTACACATTTTACATGATTGCAATTGTTACACTCATAATAAAGTGATGCAACTGAGTACTGTATACAATGAGTAAGTGTGATCTTAGCTCTTTTATTAGAACTCCAGAGTGTTGGTACAGCATGGGAGGCCTGCTTATATACAGTGCTCCCAAGGGACTCCAACAGGTAGGCCCTCTGGTGGTGGTATGATACAGGTTGCCAAAGGTTACATACATAACATCACTCCCTCCCAAAGTCAATAGTGCACTCAGTTACAGGGTGAGACGATCTGGGGCTTTTCGCTCCCTTGTCGATCGTCTCGGTACAAATGCGGGTGTGGGTGAGTTGGTTGGTTCTTCGCTGGGCTGCTGGGCAGCTGGCCTTGCCGGGCTGCTGGGGATGGTGAGTTCAGCTTCGTGGTCAACCGTGATGTCGGTTGCCACTTGTGTGTGTTGGAGGATCGAAGTTGGTGGTGTCCTCTTCGGGTTGCTCGTGACTGTTTGTGAATCGCAATTTGGTTTGGTCCAAATGCTTTCTGCACGTTAGTCCATTGGCCAGTTTGACCTGAAACACCCTACTCCCTTCTTGGCTATGACCGTACCAGCAAGCCATTTGGGACCATGTCCATAGTTGAGTACAAATACAGGGTCATTGACTTCAATATCGCGCGACAAGTTTGCACGATCATGGTACATGCTTTGTTGATGATGCCTGTCCTCGACGTGATCATCAGGGTGGACAAGAGAGAGCTTGTTTTGAGCAACCTTTTCATGAGCAGCACGGCTGGGGGTACCCCGGTGAGCGAGTGGGGTCTGGTGTGTTAGCTGAGCAGGACTCGGGACAGGCGGGTCTGCAGGGAGCCTTCCGACACATGTTTCAAGCTTTGCTTGATGGTTTGGACTGCCCGTTCTGCCTGGTGGTTGGATCCGGGCTTGAACACGGCAGATGTGACGTGCTTGATCCCATTGCGGGTCATGAATTCCTTGAATTTAGCACTGGTGAAACACGGCCCATTGTCGCTGACAAGGACATCAGGCAGGCCTTGAGTGGCAAATATGGCTCGTAGGCTTTCAATGGTGGCAGTGGACGTGCTTACAGACATTATTACACATTCAATCCATTTTGAATAAGCATCCACAACAACCAAAAACATTTTGCCTAGAAATGGGCCCGCAAAGTCAACGTGGATCCTAGACCACGGTTTGGAGGGCCATGACCACAAACTTAGCGGTGCCTCTCTGGGTGCATTGCTCAGTTGAGAGCAAGTGTTGCATTGGCGCACGCATGACGCTAAGACTGAGTCGATGCCGGGCCACCACACATGGGATCTGGCTATAGCTTTCATCATTACTATGACTGGGTGGGCACTGTGTATGAATGTTTCCCCGCCTTTCTTAGGCAAAACCACGCGATTACCCCACAAAAGACAGTCCGTCTGTATGGACATTTTGTCTTTGCGCCGCTGGAATGGCTTGATCTCTTCATGCATCTCCTTTGGGACGCTGGACCAGCTCCCATGGAGGACACAGTTTTTTACAAGTGACAGTAAAGGATCCTGGCTGGTCCAGGTCCTCATCTGGCGGGCCGCAACGGGTGACTTTTCATTTTCAAATGCATCCATCACCATGAGCAAGTCTGCAGGCTGTGCCATTTCCACCCCGGTGGTGGGCAATGGTAGCCGACTGAGAGCATCAGCGGTGTTTTCTGTGCCTGGTCTGTGGTGGATTACATAGTTGTATGCAGACAGCGTGAGCGCCCATCTTTGGATGCAGGCAGAGGCATTGGTGTTAATCCCTTTGCTCTCCAAGAATAGCGATATGAGCGTCTTATGGTCAGTTTCAAGCTCAAACTTGAGACCAAACAGATACTGGTACATTTTTTTCACCCTGTAAATGCATGCCAGAGCTTATTTTTCAATCATGCTGTAAGCCCTTTCGGCCTTGGACAAACTCCTGGATGCATAGGCGACCGGTTGCAAAATTCCTGATTCATTAGCCTGTTGTAACACACACCCGACCCCGTATGACGACGCATCGCAAGCTAGCACTAATCATTTACATGGGTTATACAGAACAAGCAGTTTGTTGGAACATAACAGATTTCTGGCTTTCTCAAAGGCAGCCTCTTGTGAATTCCCCCATACCCAGTCATCTCCCTTGCGCAGCAGCACATGTAGGGGTTCTAGTAAGGTGCTTAACCCGAGTAGGAAATTATCGAAATAGTTGAGGAGTCCCAGGAACGACCGCAGCTCCGTCACATTCTGTGGTCTCGGCGCATTCTTAATGGCATCCGGCTTGGCATCTGTGGGTCTGATGCCATCTGCCGCGATTCTTCTCCCTAAGAACTCGACCTCTGGCGCCAGGAAAACACACTTCAAGCATTTCAACCTGAGTCCCACGTGATCTAGCCGACTTAGAACCTCTTCCAGGTTCTGCAAGTGTTCAATGGTGTCCCGACCTGTGACCAGTATGTCGTCCAGGAAAACCACAGTGCGCGGAACTGACTTTAGCAGGCTCTCCATGTTTCATTGGTTGCCGCGGCCGATCGAATCCCAAACGGGCATCTATTGTAGATGAACAGACCGTTGTGCGTGTTGATGTAGGTGAGGCTTTTCGAAGATTCCTTCAGTTCCTGCGTCATGTAGGCCGAGGTCAGGTCCAACTTAGTGAACGTCTTTCCTCCAGCCAGGGTCGCAAATAGGTCGTCTGTCTTGGGTAGCAGGTAATGGTCCTGTAGCGAAAACCGGTTAATCGTTAATTTATAGTCCCCACAAATTCTGACTGTGCTGTCACCTTTGAGAACCGGAACAATCGGACTGGCCCACTTGTTGAACTCCACCGGCGCGACGATGCCTTCTCGCAGCAGCCTGTCCAGCTCAATTTCCACATTCTCTTGCATCATATATGGCAGCGCCCATGCCTTGTGGTGGATGGGCCGTGTACTGGGAACCAAGTGGATCTGCACCTTCGCCCCCGAGAAACTTTCAATGCCTGACTCAAACCATGACGGGAACTTGCTCAGAACCTGAGCACGAGGCGTTGTTGACGGACAAAAGCGCTCGGATGTCGCCCCAGTTCCAGCAGATTTTTCCCAGCCAACTTCTGCCGAACAGTGTGGGGCCATCTTCAGGTACAATCCATAGTGGGAGTTCGTGTACTGTTCCATCATAGGAGACGTTTACTTCTGCGCTGCCATTTATAGGGATCAGCTCTTTGATGTAAGTTCTTAGTTTGGTATGATTGGGGCTAAGCTTGGGCCTGCGTACCTTGTTGCACCACAGCCTGTTGAAGGCTTTTTTGCTCAAGATAGACTGACTCACACCCATATCCAGTTCCATGGATACTGGAATTCCGTTCAGTTCAACTTTCAACATGATCAGTGGACATTTCGTGGTGAAGGTGTGTACCCTGTACACTTCTGCCTCTTCGGTTTGAGTCTCTAGTTCAGCCATGGATCGATCCTCCTCTGCAACGTGGTGGTTTACAGGGTTTGCAGTTTGTCTGCACATTCGCTGGAGGTGTCCCATTGTTCTACTGCCTTTGCACACATAGTGTTTGAAGCGGCATTGATGGGCCCGATGATAACCTCCGCAGCGCCAACAAGGTGTTAACTGCCTCGCATTAACGATTGATGGCGGACTCTGGGTCATCTGAGGTCATGCAGCTGCTGGCGTGTACGTTCTGCCATCGGCATTCCTGCCTGAAAACGATGTTACTTTGTGTACAGTACTTGCCGAAACCTCTTTATGCTGCGAAATTTGTTTGGTGTTATCACTGGTGGACATAAATGCCTGGGCTATCGTTATGGCTTTGCTCAGATTCGGTGTTTCAACAGTCACTAGTTAGCGAAGGATAACCTCATGGCCTTGTGCATTTGCTCCAGGAATCCATCAAATTCGCAATGTCCTGCAAGGCGTCTTAGTTCGGCGACGTAACTCGCCACTTCCTGGCCTTCAGACCGTTGACACGTGTAGAATGCTTTCCTTCGGATTTAGGTGCTTCCAGACCAGCGTACACAGTTCTTCATAGGATTTGGTTGTTGATTTCACCGGAGCTAGAAGATTCTTCATGAGGCCATAGGTTGTTGCCCCACAGAGGGTAAGGAGGATAGCCCTTCATTTGGCAGCATTCTCGTCCCCTTCCAGCTCACTGGCTACGAAGTATTGGTCGAGACGCTCCACGAAGGCCTCCCAATCGTCCCCTTCTGAGAATTTTTCCAGGAGACCAATAGTTCTTTGCATTTTCGTGTGCTTGTTCGTTATTTCATCGCAATTGTTACGCTCATAATAAAGTGATGCAACTGAGTACTGTATACAATGAGTAAGTGTGACCTTAGCTCCTTTAGTTAAACTCCAGAGTGTTGGTACAGCATGGGAGGCCAGTTTATATACAGTGCTCCCAAGGGATGCTGGGATCCCTTGGGACTCCAACAGATAGGCCCTCTGGTGGTGGTACGATACAGGTTGCCAAGGGTTACATACATAACAGCAATTGCGCGACTTTTCCTTGCTTATTGCATGTACACAATTCTGGTTATCAGTAACACATTTTATCTCTAACTCACGGTTGCTATTACATTGCTTGAGTGTGTGGAGCTGTCCCTTTAAGTGTGGTGGGTTGCAGGCCTCCTTTCAGAGAGCCTTGCTATCTTTACCCCAATCCTCTTCTCCGTTTGGTGCCACGTGTTGCTCCATCAGCGCTGCACCTCGTGGTCTGGCCGCTGCCATCGTTTTCTTCAGCGTATCACCTCGTGGTTCAGGAGCCACCTTTCCTCCATCCACGATGTCGACTGCGTTGATCCTCTTCTCCCCAGGTTCTGCCTCCGAAGCTGGGAAGTCGTCTTTGGATCCAATTTTCTTTCTCCTCAGTCCTGCCACTGGAGCCTGGAAGGTGCGCTCGGGTCGTCCCAACTGGATCATCTCCACACAGTCGTGCTGGGCAGTCTGTGCCTCGGGTGCTGTGCTGGTCTGCTCTCTGTGTTGGTGCCGGATCTAGCCTCAGGTGGGGGCTTGCTTTGCCTCTGAGCACAGATGACGTCAATCACTGGGGGGGGGTGAAGTCTTTCCACTTCCAATGGATCTTCTCCATCCACCTTCTTCTGAGTAGCATTGGTCCATCACCTGCAACAATCCACAGAAGTAACT
Source organism: Pristiophorus japonicus (assembly GCF_044704955.1). Taxonomy (NCBI): domain Eukaryota; kingdom Metazoa; phylum Chordata; class Chondrichthyes; family Pristiophoridae; genus Pristiophorus; species Pristiophorus japonicus. The sequence goes on along the minus strand of NC_091983.1, from coordinate 173,904,056 downwards.
TGTGCACTGTGCCATCATGGAGTACCTTAACATCCGCACTACCAACGACTGGGATAAGTTAATCGGTGTAGGTACGCAGCTTTGCCTGAACCGGGATCAATTTGGGTCGTTCAGCTTAATTGTCCCATAGCCTCTCAAAGGCTTCTTGATTCATTACTAACTGGCTCGCCCCCATATCCATTTCCATGAAGATTGGAACGCCATCTATCTCGACTTCCATCCTCAATGGGGAACACTCGGTGGTGCAGGTAAATATGCTATATTCCTCATCGTGGGGCTGAGCTGCGTCTCTGCCTATCATTTCATAATCCGTCCTGGATTCATGGCCATCTGCAGACTCTTCATCGACACAGTGAGTCATATTTCTCTTACATATTCACTGGAGATGGCCTTTGTGCTGCAGCCTTTGCATACATAGCCTTTAAAACGGCACTGGTGAGCCCTGTGATTCCCTCCACAACGCCAGCATGGAGCTACTCGATTAGTCTCCCTCAGCAGACTCTGACTTAAGGGACTCAGGGGCCTGTTCTCTCTTCCCTGAGAAGGTTCACGTTCTACAGTCCAGCCTCTAAATGGTGCCACTCTGTGCACAGTACTTGCCGGGTTTGAGTCCTGAGGGTGAGTCATCTACCTAGAGACGCAGGTCGAGGTCATGAATGCCTGGCTCACAGAGATGGCCTTCTGCAGGGTGACTGTGGTGTCCGCCGACAGTAGCTTATGAAGAAGGCCCTCATGGCCGATTCCAATTACAAAAATGTCCCGCAGTGCTTCGTTGAGGTGGTTGCCGAAATCACACGCTGCCGCCAGCCTCCTGAGATCTGCAGCGTATTTCGCGATTTCCTGGCTTTCAGGCCGTCGGTGGGTGTAGAACCGGTATCTGGCTGTGAGGATGCTCTCCTTGGGCTTGAGTTGCTCATGGATCAGTTTTATGAGCTCCTTGTATGTCTTGGTCATTGTCTCCGCTGGTGCCAGCAAGTCCCTGACGAGGCCATAGACGGCTGGCCCACAACTGGTGAGCAGGATAGCTCTGCGCTTGCCTGACAGTGTCATTTGCTGTGAAGAAATGGTCAAGCCTCTCCACAAAGGTGTCCCAATCATCACATCGGCGAATGGCTGCAACATACCAAGGGTAGCCATTTTCACGTGAAAGTCAGTAATCTCGTCGCCAATTGTTATGTCCTTGGATGCTCTGATAATGACTCCACGAGGCAATGTGTTGTACTTGAAATGCAGTGACCTTAGTCCTTTATTGATAACTCCAGATTGACGATCACACCTGGTGGCCTGCCTTTTATACTAGGCCAGGCACACCTGTACAGGTAACCTCCAAGTCTCCCACTGCTGTGCCCTCTGGTGGCACACCTTGTGATAGTACAAACAGTGGCCATGTAGGATACATGACAATTTCCATGGCTGTAATGGTACTGATGGTGGTTGCTTGCTTACCAATTGACATGTCGAACACTGACTGACGATGAACTCTATATTTTTATCAAGACATGGCCATCATAAGTAACTGTGTGCAAAACTCTTGGTCAAGCAGATTCCCAGGTGCTGTCATGGAGGTCTCCTAATAATTTGGACCTGAATTTATTTGGTATAACCACTCTTGCACCCTACATGATACAATCTTTATTGACTGATAATTCATTCCTACGAATGAAAAATGGATGAATATCTTTGTCTATTACCTGGTTTGGCCATCCACTTGCAGTATAAACATACACCTTTGACATCACTGGGTCACGTTTGGTTGCTCTACCAATCTCTTCAGCTGTGACTGGCAGTTCATCAATGTATGGAAAATAAAACACTTCTTCCCTATCGGGTGTAACTTGTGATGGGGAAAGCAATCTAGACATAGCATCAGCATTACTGTGATCAGCTGATTGTCTGTATTCAATATCCTATGTATATGCTGACAAAATCAAAGCCCATCTCTGCATTCGGGCTGCAGCGAATGTTGGAACTGCGGATTTTGGATGGAGGATTGCTGTTAGGGACATATGGTCCGTAACGATAGTAAACTTACGACCATATAAGTATTTGTGAAACTTCTTGACCCCAAAAATTAATGCCAAAGTTTCCCTTTCAATCTGCGCATAATTACTCTCACTGGCACTGAGAGTGCGTGAAGCAAAAGCAATTGGTCTCTCCTCCCCACTACGTGATACATGAGAGATTACTGCCCCAACTCCATACGGAGAGGCATCACATGCTAGCTTAATCTCCTTAGATATGTCATAGTGAACTAACATGGTGCTCTCTACCAATTTGCTTTTACACTCCTTGAATGCTGTATCGCATTCTTTTGACCACTTCCAATGGACCTGTTTTTTCAAAAGTTCATTCAGTGGATGTAATACTGTAGCCAAATTTGGTAGGAACTTCCCATAATAGTTCAAAAGACCCAAAAATGAACGAAGTTCAGTGACATTCCTGGGAGTGGGTGCATTTCTAATTGCATCCAATTTGTCCATGGTTGGATGTAAACCATCTTTGTCTACTCTGTACCCTAAGTACTCCACTGAGTTTTTAAATAACTCACACTTACGAGCAGACACTCGTACTCTGTGCTTCTCTAGCCGTTTGAGGACTTCATTCAATATGTTATTATGAATTTGCCTATTTGGTGCTGAAATTAGTATGTCATCCAAATAACATACTACCCCTTCAACACCTTGCAAAATCTGGTTCATCACCCCTTGGAATATGGCAGGGGCGGAAGACACTCCAAACAGTAGCCTTTTAAATTGATATAGGCCTAGATGAGTATTTATAGTCAAACATGATTTGGACTCCTCATCTAGTTCAAGCTGTAAATAGGCATTCGTAAGATCCAGTTTTGAGAAGATCTGACCACCTGTCAGTGTTGTGAACAAATCTTCTATATTCGGCAATGTATTGGGGACATTACTCTCTAGAACCTGGTTTACGGTTACTTTATAATCACCACACAATCTTACCTTACCATCGGACTTAGATACAACAACAATGGGTGTAGCCCAATTACATCGATCTATCTTACAAATAATGTTCTCAGTCTCTAGTTTTTTGAGTTCTTGCTCAACTTTCTCCTTGCTATGGAACGTGGCTTGTAGTAAACCGAACTAGCGTCCTTCTGTACCCTGACACTCACCTTGAAGCCTTGGATCGGACTGCCCGATTCGCAGAACACCTTTGGATACTTCTTGATAACCTCATCCGTTGATGAAAATCTCGCTTCCAGACAGAAAATCTTACTCCAATCCAGCTTCAGTGACCAATTTCTTCCTAGTAAGGCAGACTTGTCTCCTTTCACTACTATTAGAGGCAAGTTCTGAACTTGATCCTTATATTTCACCGGTATGGTGATACGGCCTACCACAGGAATTTTCTCGCCCGAGTAGCCTCGCAGCTCTATCTTGGATTTCTCCAGTTGAAAATCACGCAATTTGTCGCGATATAGTGACTCCGGTACTACACTCACGGATGCACCCATGTTGATTTCCATTGGCATCTTGAATCCCGCAACATCTATGTGGATTTTGATGCTTTCCGAATTGCTGTCCGTTAACCTCGTGCTCCTGATGATGTGTAACTCTAACATCTCTGCGTCCTGTTGTTGTTCTTCATTGCTATGTAGTCTCTTGGGATTTCTACTCTAGCTTTGAACGCTGGACTCATAGCTTTGAAAGCTGGTTTACCTTTCAGTCAGCATGCCTTCGCAAGATGCCCTGTCTTTCTGCAGAAGAAACACTCTGCCTTCACGTATGGATAACTTTGAGCAATGTATTGTCCCAGGCACCTATAGCACGACTTCGACGCTCTGTTAGAATTTCCAGTTTCTGAGACTTTGGACCCCCACCGTCTTTTACTTTGAACCTGCAGGTGATTTACCTCGGTTGACTGATGACCGTAATTATTATTTAATTCTCGGGAATATTGTTCGGCCATGCCCATCGACCTCGCTGTCTGACAAGCAATTTCAAAAGTCAAGTCATCCGTCGTCAATAACTTCCTTCTGATCGCATCATTTTTCACCCCACAAACAAAACGATCCTGTAATGCTCGGTTTTGAAAGTTTCTAAATTACAGTGCATCGATAGCTTTTTTAATGCTACGATGTACTCACTGATACTTTCATCAGCCTTTTGATTCTGAATCCTGAAACGATAGCTTTCAGCAATTTCTAACAGTTTGGGGTTATAGCGCTGCTCCAGCTTCATTAAAATCTCTTTAAGCGTTGTGTCCTTTCGCTCGTCAGGCACAAGCAGATTTACAAGGGTTTCGTACAATGTCGGACTTGCCTTCGATAAGAAGATTGCTTTCTTACGTTCCAACACAGCCCGGTTCTGGAGTGCATTGTCTGGAATTTCAATTATGTTATTTGCAGTGAAATACATTTCTAGCCGATCCATATACGCTTTAAAATGTTCCCGATCGTGTCTATATTCCCCCAAGTGTCCGATTACACCTGCCATTTTAATCTCTAGCTGTTCACACCGTGTGCTGTATTGTGCCTTGGATTTTGTAGCTTTTTTCCAAAGACAGAAACTTCCAAAGTCTCTCTGTCGGCTGGCTGAATCCTTCACCAACAAAATTTAAGCTTTAAATTATCTGAAAAATCCCATCTCGCTGATATAGTGTATGTGGGCACCTTTCGTAATGACTCCATGAGGCAGGGTATGATAATTAAACTGTGCAGACCTGTAGTCCTTTATTTGCAGTTCCTGAGTGACGACAACAAGCTGTGAGTTCCCTTTTATACTGGGTTACCTGCCGTGTGCAGGCAACCCTTAGGTCTCACGCAGCAGCACCCTCTGGTGTACAGGCAAGGTCTGTACAGTGTAAGGGTTCATTCAGTGTTGCTAACAGTGTTACAGACATCACACAGTAAACAGGCATGCATACACAACAGCTGTCAAATGTGATATATTCACAGAGCACAAGCACACACAGCTTCCTACATAGCAGGCAGCTCTCTCGGAAGCCTCCGGAATCTGCCTGGTTCTGTTTATTACTAACCCTGTTGCAGTACACAATATGTCCACATCCACAGTGTGGAGCTACAAACATTACAAGCTTACAGACATTACAGTCCGCGTACTGTAGCTCGACGACAGAGGTTGGGGTGGTCTTGGACCTGGCCTGGAGATGGCACAGTTTGAACAGCTTCCCACTGGTTCTGTAGTTTAGTTCCACTCCAGCGGGGAGCTTGTTGATTGCGAGATGGAACATGGCGGCGAGAAAGATTGAGAAGAGGGTTGGGGCGATGACGCAGCCCTGTTTGAACCCGGTCCGGACGTGGATTGGGTCTATGATGGACCCGTTGGTAAGGATCACGGCCTGCATGTCGTCGTGGAACAGGCGGAGGATGTTGACGAACTTTTGGGGACATCCGAAACGGAGGAGGACGCTCCATAGACCCTCGCGGTTGACAGTGTTAAAGGCCTTTGTAAGGTCGAAAAAAGGTTATGTATAAAGGCTGGCGCTGTTCCCTGCATTTTTCCTGCAGCTGTCGTGGTGCAAAGATCGTGTCCGTTGTGGCCCGTAGGGGTCAAAATCTGCACTGTGACTCCAGGAGGAGTTCCTCGGCCACGGGAAGAAGACGGTCGAGGAGGACTCTAACGACGACTTTCCCAGTGGCTGATAGCAGGGAGATTCCTCTGTAGTGGCCACAGTCAGACTTGTCCCCTTTTTTAAAGATGGTCACGATCACTGCATCTCTGAGATCCCCCAGCATGCTCTCCTCCCTCCAGATGAGAGAGATAAGGTCATGAATTCGCGCCAGCAGTGCCTCTCCACCATACTTCAATGCCTCAGCAGGGATTCCATCCGCACCCATAGCCTTGTAGTTTTTAAGCTGTCTTATGGCATTTCCTACCTCGTGCAACATTGGGGTTTTACTGAGGTGCAGGTCGCATGCTGTGGGATGGTGTCGAGAACACTCGAGTCAAAGGCAGAGTCTCTATTGAGGAGATCTTCTAAGTGCTTCTTCCAGTTGGTCCTGACTGCCTCGGTGTCCTTGATAAATGTTTCCCCATTCTTGGCCAGCAGTGGAGTGGGGCCTTGGGTGTTTGGACCGTAGGTGGCCAAGACTGCGATGAAGAATCCTCGCACATCATGGCTGTCGGCCAGCTGCTGTAACTCCTGTGCTTTCTCCATCCACCACCTGTTCTTTAGGTCCCGGGTTTTTTGTTGGACCTCAGCCTTGAACCAGCTGTAATGTTGCTTTGCTGCTCCCGTGTTTGGTTGTTGTTTAAGGCTCAGAAATGCTCTGCACTTGCGATCTATTAGCTCTTGGATCTCCTGGTCATTCTCATCAAACCAGTCCTGGTGTTTCTGGTTGAGTGACCGAGCTTCTCTTCGCAGACACTGATTATGGAGGCCTGGAGGGCAGACCAAGCGCTGTGGGCATTCTGCGTCTCGGGGTCATCAAGGCACGCTAGGTTAGCTGTGAGGTGCTGGCTGGTACAGGGCTCTCTTAGCTGGGTCCTTAAGTGCTCCGGCATGGACTTTTTTGCGGCACTGCTTCTGCTGCCCCCTCCGCTTTGGGGCTATGTTGATGTCAATGATGGATCAGATTAGGCGGTGGTCCATCCAGCAGTCGTCAGCTCCTGTCATAGCATGGGTTATGTGCACATCCTTGCGATCCCTGGCTTGGACGATGACATAGTCGAGCAGGTGCCAGTGTTTGGAGCAAGGATGTTGACACGATGCCTTTTACTTGTCCCTCTGGCCAAACAAGGTGTTGATGATGACAAGTTCATGCTCTAGACATTTTGTCAGGAGTAGGGTACCGCTGGAGTTGGCTTTCCCTACCCCCACTCTGCCAATCACGCCCCCCCAGAGGTCTGTGTGCTTGTCAACCCTGGCATTGAAGTCACCAAGGAGGATCAGTTTGTTGCCCGTGGGGACGCAGCACAGGGATTTTTCGAGGTTGGAGTAAAAACCCTCTTTGGCCTCATCAGTTGCATTGAGTGTTGGGGCTTACGCTCTGATGACTGTGGCGCACTGGTTCCGGGATAGGGTAAGTCGAAGGCGTTCGTTAGTTCCACAGTGGGAGTCTTTGAGGCGGTCGACCATCTCATTTTTGATGGCGAAGCCGACTCGGTGGAGGCGACTCGGTGGAGGCGGCGTTCTTCCTCTGGTTTCCTTTTCCAGAAGAAGGTATAGCCTCCACCTTGTATCTTGAGCTGGCCTTCCCCTGCCCGCCGGGTCTTGCTTAGGGCATCGATGTCGATGTCAAAGTGTCTAGGTTCCTGGGCAACTATGGCGGCGTGGCATTCCGGCCTGTCGCTGTTGGGGTTGTCCATGAGGGTCCTGACGTTCCAGGTTCCGAACTTCATGTTAACGGAGTGGAAGATGCCTGTGCGTGAGTTCTTTTAACGTGGGGTGGTCGTTGCACACCGGCTACCACACGGGCTTAGCTGAGCAAGGTCTTGATCCAGTGGTAAGGGGGTCTGAGACGACTGGAGACCAGGCACTGCTTTGTGGGCCTAGTTGCCTACGGCGAGATGTTGTCCGCAGACTCGGCGCTGGGTAGCGCCCTTGGTGATAGGTGGTCTGAGGCCTGGTTAGGGGCAGGCATTGGGAGAGTCAGTGGCCCATCGGGATTCAGGGTGGGAGGGCAGGGGGGGTCATAGCCATGGTACTCACCACGTGTTGAAGGAGGAGAAGAGGCCAGGTCGCCAGTGGGAAAGGAGAGCTCCAGTCGTCACTGAAGGAGGACGGGAGGCCAGTTGCCGACGTGGGAGAGGGGGACCCAGTTGTCATTGAGGAGGTCGTCTGTCACCACGGGAGGTCCAGCCATCATCGAGGAGGCCCAGACTCCGTCAGGTGGAGAGGCCCATCTGCTGTCGCTGGAGATGTTACGATCACCACTGGGCGGCGGGGGGGGTGGGGTGGGGTGGGGGGGGCGGGGAGGTGCGGTGGAGGCCTGATAGTCAGGTCCAGGTCGAGGACACCGCCTCCGGAGGTCACGGAGGTCGCCTGTCTGGGGACTCCTTGTAATATCATCACATGTCTGGGGACCCCCTACAAAATTGTCACATGTTGGGGACCCCTGCAATATCGTCATATGTCTGGGGACCCCTGCAATATCATCACATGTCTGGGGAGTCCCTGTAATATCTGCGCATGTCTGGGGACTCCCTGCAATATTTGCACATGCCTGGGGACCCCTGCAATATCGACACATTTCTGGGGACCTCCTGCAATATAATCACTTGACTCGGGATCCCCTGTAATATCATTACATGTCTGGCGACCCCCTGCAATATCGTCACATGTCTGACATCTCCCTCCTTGCAAATACTGACACACTTCTGGAAGGCTCCTGTTTAAATTTATGAAGGTCAATCCAAAGGAAAACAGTGCTATGATTGCAAAATATATCGGCCCGGAAATTGCGGTCGGAGGCTTCCCGCGGGCAATTGCCTCCGACCTGAAACATTTCTACAAAATTACCTGGTGGTCCGGGAGGAGCCTACGATTCCGGTGGGGAGGCCTTCTCTTCCCCCGCTGCAAAACGCGCCTCCGTCCGGAGGGTTCCCATGCAGAAGATGCAGTCACATGTTTGCTCGTGCTGTTTGGGAGGAGTTAAACTAATATGGCAGGGGGATGAGAACCTAGGCAGGGAGACAGAGGGGAATAGAATGGGGGCAGAAGCAAAAGATAGAAAGAAGAAAAGTAAAAGTGGAGGGCAGAGAAACCCAAGGCAAAAAGCAAAAAGGGAAATTCTAAACGGGCAAAGGGTGTTAAAAAGACAAGCCTGAAGGCTCTGTGCCTCAATGCGAGGAGTATTCGGAATAAGGTAGACGAATTAACTGCACAGAGCAGTTCACGGATATGATGTAATTGGCATCACGGAAACATGGCTCCAGGGTGACCAAGGCTGGGAACTCAACATCCAGGGGTATTCAACATTTAGGAAGGATAGACAGAAAGGAAAAGGAGGTGTGGTGGCGTTGCTGGTTAAGGAGGAAATTAATGCAATAGTAAGGAAGGACATTAGCTTGGATGATGTGGAATCTGTATGGGTGAAGCTATGGAATACCAAAGGGCAGAAAACGCTAGTGGGAGTTGTGTACAGACCATCAAACAGTAGTAGTGAGGTTGGGGACAGCATCAAACAAGAAATTAGGGATGCATGCAATAAAGGTACAGCAGTTATCATGGGCGACTTTAATCTACATATTGATTGGGCTAACCAAACTGGTGGAGGAAGATTTCCTGGAGTGTATTAGGGATGGTTTTCTAGACCAATATGTCGAGGAACCAACAAGAGGGCTGGCCATCCTAGACTGGGTGATGTGTAATGAGAAAGGACTAATTAACAATCTTGTTATGCGAGGCCCTTGGGGAAGAGTGACCATAATATGGTAGAATTCTTTATTAAGATGGAGAGTGACACAGTTAATTCAGAGACTAGGGTCCTGAACTTAAGGAAAGGTAACTTCGATGGTATGAGACGTGAATTGGCTAGAATAGACTGGCGAGTGATACTTAAAGGCTTGACGGTGGATAAGCAATGGCAAACATTTAAAGATCACATGGATGAACTTCAACAATTGTACATCCCTGTCTGGAGTAAAAATAAAACGGGGAAGGTGGCTCAACCGTGGCTAACAAGGGAAATTAAGGATAGGAAGAGGCATATAAATTGGCCAGAAAAAGCAGCAAAGCTGAGGACTGGGAGAATTTTGTAATACAGCAGGGGAGGACAAAGGGTTTAATTAGGAGGGGGGAAATAGAGTATGAGAACATAAAAACTGACTGCAAAAGCTTCTATAGATATGCGAAGAGAAAAAGATTAGCGAAAAGAAATGTAGGTCCCTTGCAGTCAGATTCAGGTGAATTTATAATGGGGAACAAAGAAATGGCGGACCAGTTAAACAAATACTTTGGTTCTGTTTTCACGAAGGAAGACACAAATAACCTTCCCGAAATACTAGGGGACCGAGGGTCTAGTGAGAAGGAGGAACTAAAGGAAATCCTTATTAGGTGGGAAATTGTGTTAGGGAAATTGATGGGATTGAAGGCCGATAAATCCCCAGGGCCTGATAGTCTGCATCCCAGAGTACTTAAGGAAGTAGCCCTAGAAATAGTGGATGCATTGGTGATCATTTTCCAACAGTCTATCGACTCTGGATCGGTTCCTATGGACTGGAGGATAGCTAATGTAACACGACTTTTTAAGAAAGGAGGGAGAGAGAAAATGGGTAATTATAGACCAGTTAGCCTGACATCAGTAGTGGGGAAAATGTTGGAATCAATTGTTAAAGGTGAAATAGCAGCACATTTGGAAAGCAGTGACGGGATCAGTCCAAGTCTGCATGGATTTATGAAAGGGAAATCCTGCTTGACATATCTTCTAGAATTTTTTGAGAATGTAACCAGTAGAGTGGATAAGGGAGAACCAGTGGATGCGGTGTATTTAGATTTTCAAAAGACTTTTGACAAGATCTCACACAATTAAAGCACATGGAATTGGGGTAATGTACTGACGTGGATAGAAAACAGGTTGGCAGACAGGAAGTGGAGGGTCGGGATAAACGGGTCTTTTTCAGAATGGCCGGCAGTCACTAGTGGGGTGCCGCAGGGCTCAGAGCTGGGACCTCAGCTATTTACAATATACATTAATGATTTGGATGAGGGAATTGAGTGTAATATCTTCAAGTTTGCTGATGACACTAAGCTGAGTGGCGGTGTGAGCTGTGAGGAGGACGCTAAAAGGCTGCAGGGTGACTTGGACAGGTTAGGTGAGTGGGCAAATGCGTGGCAGGTGCAGTATAATGTGGATAATTGTGAGGTTATCCACTTTGGTGGCAAAAGCACGAAGACAGAATATTATCTGAATGGTGGCAGATTAGGAAATGGGAAGATGCATCGAGACCTGGGTGTCATGGTTTATCAGTCATTGAAAGTTGGCATGCAGTACAGCAGGCGGTGAAGAAGGCAAATGGTATGTTGGCCTTCATAGCTAGGGGATTTGAGTATGGAAGCAGGGAGGTCTTATTGTAGCTGTACAGGGCCTTAGTGAGGCCTCACCTGGAATGTTGTGTTCAGCTTTGGTCTCCTCATCTGAGGAAAGACGTTCTTGCTATTGAGGGAGTGCAGCGAAGGTTCACCAGACTGATTTCTGGGATGGCAGGACTGACATATGAGCAGAGACAGGATCGACTGGGCCTGTATTCACTGGAGTTTAGAAGGATGAGAGGGGATCTCATAGAAACATATAAAATTCTGACAGGCCTGGACAGGTTAGATGCAGGAAGAATGTTCCCGATGTTGGGGAAGTCCAGAACCAGGGGACATCGTCTCAAGATATGGGGTAAGCCATTTAGAACTGAGATGAGGAGAAACTTCTTCACTCAGAGAGTGGTTAACCTGTGGAATTACCTACCGCAGAGAGTTGTTGATGTCAGTTCATTGGATATATTCAAGAGGGAGTTAGATATGGCTCTTATGGCTAAAGGGATCAAGGGGAATGGAGAGAAAGCAGGAAAGGGGTACTGAGGTGAATGATCAACCATGATCTTATTGAATGGTGGTGCAGGCTCGAAGGGCTGAATGGCCTACTCCTGCACCTATTTTCTATGTTTCAATGTTTCAGCCAATTCGGTACAGCATTCCACAGCTTTCCCATTAATAGTAAAGAGAACTCTGTATTAATGAGTTATCATTGCTATTAATGAGGAAAAAAAAACACGAATAAAAAATAAAAAACAGACCTCACAAAATTAAAATTAATTGAAATTTAAGTTAATAAATGCCTTAGAAAAAAACAATATTTTTCCGATTTTTAAAAAAGTTTTGTAATTCGGGTTAAAAATAAACTTACCTTAGTCGATAGAGTTTTTAACAATAAAATGTGTGTATTTAATTTAATTTTATATTTGTGTATGTTTTTAAACACTTATGCCTGTAAAAATAAGCTATGCATCTGCTTTTTCAGGCGCAAGAGTTTGAGGACATTTGCTGGGCAAGATATGGGTAAATCCCGCAATCTTGCCCAAGCAAATGTCCTCGCTCCCGAGATGCAGATCATCAGTCAAGCTGCAACTTGACAGATCGGAAAAGCCGGTTTTCAGCGCATGCTCATTGTGTGTTGAAAACCGGCTTTTCCGATGTCTTCCCGGGTCTGTAGAAACTTCATACGGACCCGGGAGGCCCACGATTTCTGGACCATTGTTGTTTTTTCTCAGTATAGAGCAACAAGACAGCAAGTCCAAAAATCCAGACGGACAGAAATCCTTTGCGGACCGCAGCCTTTAAGTGTGTAGGTTACCAGTTGCAGTAAGTCAGATGAGAGGATTCTTCTTGTCCTGCATCAGCACAAGACTTTGTGGGTAACAAGCAATAGGCAGGGCAGTCTGAGTGGCAGCTTATTCGAACCAGAGTCTGACACCACAAATTTCAGGAGGGATTACGAAGAACAATTCTTTTAAATACATCCAGCAGTAATAATCTGAAACATCCATTTTGCATCTGTATCTATTTAGTTACTTATCTTCTCAGACAGTTGTATAACTGTATATTGGAAAATTTGTATACAGGGTACAAAGAGGAGGTCTATAGGGCTCGATGTTCCCCAATGCTTTTTTTTGTCGTACTTGAAGAGTTACGCCTGTGTTTTTAGGGCCCAAGTATGCCAAAACAAAATGTTCCAAGTTTCCCTGTTTGATTTCTTCATTTTGGCACTGCCTAGCCTGTCCTTTAGTTTTGGGGGTGGAGCCTTGATCTGCGCCAAAAAGATCGGGTTGCCATGGTAACCAGGGGCACTATGCGGGCTGAGGCTGGAAAGTGAAACATACAGCCAGCTCGCAACCTGCACAAGCACATTCAAATACATTGCAGCAACGTACCTCCATTAAATTATTAAAGTTCCCATTCCCCCCCCCCCCCACCCTCCCGATATTGGTGCTGATCCCTCTCCCATCCCAGGCCAAAGGGCCTCCCGGTCCGTTCCCCCGCACTTCTCCTGCTGCTGCTGTCCGGGCATCTGCTGCACTTACCTGCGCCGATTTCCTTACCTCACCAGAAGGTTTTTCTACAGAGGCCACATAAGCTGGCCTACGAAGAACTGGAGTAACTCTCAGCTGGCCAAACTTGCCTAACTGGCCAGAATTGGCGCGGCTGGCAGGTTACGCCCCCTTTGGCTGAAAAAAACGGCGCAAATCACTGGGGAAAATTGAGCCCATAGTCTTGGGGTAAATGTTACATTTTCAGCTCAACCAAATGAAATACTGCAGCAATTCATCTTAAATGACACGTTTATTAAGTTTGTACCAGACATTGAGATGGGAAAACTTGAGTCAATTGGATATTCAATGACTCCAGAAAGTAGAGAATTAGCTCCAAATTTGTAAAATGCCATCCTCAGATCCAACTCTTTTTCAGCCTCTTTATTGTTTTGATTTATGTCAATGGAACACATCTAATTATCTTGGTGGTCTGGTCCCGCTGGACCCCAGACATCTGTTTGCATGGGGATGTAGCGGGGTCCCTCAGATTTGCTAGGTAAATGTTCCAAGGAGACTCTTCCTGCTATTCTTTCCCCTAGTCTAAGGTTTCAGACCACCTGAATCTTGGATGGTTTCAATCCAAAATTCAAATCGCACTTAATACACCTCTGTCCCAAAGCAAGACAGGGGGAATGCTGGACTGTGAAACGGTGTTAACACCAGCCTAATTTAAATCAGTCTCATTTCTAAACTAACTTCTTGATGTGGGAGTTTTATTCTGAAAAAAGATCAAGGTAACTAATCCAAATCAGCTGTGGAATCAGCATCGCTTCCATCTGTAGTCCCATTTGTGCAACTCATGCTGAGTACTTGAGCTGTGAGTTATAGCCAGCGCTTTATTAATATCATGTGCCGCTGCTGGAATTAATAAATCACAACCACATAACCACACCACACATATATATATATATAAATCTCCTCTGAACGGAATATGTAGAATATCAAGAGCAGATCAATGCAGTCAGACTGCATAAATATTAATTCTGGATTATGTCATTTTATTGTTTCTATTTATCTATATTGTGGGAAGCTCTGCAGTAATTAATATATCAAAACACAAACACGCTAATCAGCTGGTTTCAAATACAGAGCTCATATTTGACACCAATTCCTCAGGGGTGGAATGTCTCTCACACACATCTGTAAAAATGCCTCAGGAACTGATTGTTACAATGTCTCTGCCTAATACTGATTTAAAGGGACACTCATTTCATGAAAACATGTCTGACAAAAACCTGTCATTTAAAAAATGTGATTAGTGCTACCATTCTTGCCTCTGAGTCAGAGAGCTGTGGGTTCAAGACACACTCCAGATGCTTGAGCTCCTAATCCAGGCTGACACTTTAGCGCCATCTTTCAGGTGAGACATTGAACCGGAGCCCTGTCTGCCCCGCGCCCACCCCCCCCTTGCCCCTCAATGAAAGGATTCATGGAACTATTCAAAGAAGAACAGAGGAATTCTCCTTGTGTGCTGACAAACATTCATTCGTCAATAAAAGATTAACTGGTCATTGCTGCCTGTGAGAATTTGCAGTGCGTGATTTGGTTACTGTACTTGCCGACAGAACAACAACAATTATTCTTCAAAAACTCATCATCATCATAGGCAGTCCCTCGGAAGTCTAGCTTCCACTCTTAACATGAGTTCTTAGGTGGCTGAACAGTCCAGTACGAGACCACAGTCTCTGTGTCTCTGTCACAGGTGGGACAGATAGTCGTTGAGGGAAGGGGTGGGCGGGACAGGTTTGCTGCACGCTCGTTTGATTTCTGCACGCTCTCAACGACGAGACTTGAGGTGCTCAGCGCCCTCCCCAATGCACTTCCTCCACTTAGGGCGGTCTTTGGCCAGGGAGTCCCATCTGTCAGTGGGGATGTTGCGCTTTATCAGTATTATTCAATGGCTGTAAAACACTTTGAGATGATCTGAGAAATGCCCGATATAAAGACAACTTATTTCTTCGTTTTCTTTCTTTTTAATTGCCAATACAAACCAAAACACAAAAACACATTAAAAGACACCATTACCACCTTGTGCCCAATGGGTAATGACATTGTGATGACAATCACTCTTCTGATGGTTCTTTTTACCAAAATTCTCGAGTCCTTTGTGAATCTGCGATTTCCTTGCTGAAGTTGAAAATATTACTTAAACAGCAAAAGATTGCTATTGTCCTAGGTTAGCCAGGAATAAAACTGTCGCCTCCTGATCCTTTAACGCTTTCTCTGAAGTAACTGGGTTTGTGTCAGCCTGGTGAAAACAAGTCCTGACAACAACAACAACTTGTATTTATATAGTGCCTTTAACATCCCAAAGCACTTCACAGGAGTGTTATGAAATAAAAAAATTATGAGATTATGAGATAAAAAAATAAAAAAACATGACCTTCATGTCTTGCAGTATATATATTGGTGAAAGAAATTGCACCAGTAATACTTTTATTTTCAATTCTTAAATTTATTGGTTTACATTTTTGCATAGATTCATAGATTTATTCTGTTATATCTTTTTCAGAAATTATTGACTTAATTCCTCTGTTACATAACTTGATTTTACCCCTGTTGTATTATTTGTCGATTTCTGCATTTGTTGCTGTTGTCTCCCTCACCGCTCCTGTGACATGGAGCCAATGCTCCCTTATAGCTGTAGGCCGCACTCCTGTGGCTGCTCGCCTGGCAACAAGCTGGTAGTAAACCATAGAGTTCAATATCAAAGGGAAAAGGGATCGTATCGTCGATACGAAGAAAAGATTTATGAGGCAACTTGGGCTGGATTTTCGGGTTTTCTCCGCTCCGTTTTTCACCCCTGAGCGGCAGCAATGGTGGTAGTGAGGTGTTTTGGCTGGACAGTCAGCCTCCAGCGCCCTGCAATGATCTTCAGGTCCAGTTTTGCAGCGGCACGGAGCAGCACCATCTGGAAGAGCTGCGCCGGTGTGCAACGCCCCTGGTTGTGACACCGGCGCGAGTTTGAACTCCTGCCCGACCCCTCCTCCCTGAAGCCCGCCTCACACTGACCGCCTGGAAATCAGGGCGGTCCAATCATTCCGTCGGCAAAGAGCTAAGTAATGGACTGCATGAGGTAAGTGTGATTGTTTTTTTCTTTGAATTTTGTTTGCGATTTGTGTTGTGGCGTGGGCAATGTTTTGGGAATATATTTGTGGCTTTTTTACGTTTCCCCTCCCACTCCCCCTCCCAGGCATCTCCCGGAGCGCTCCCGGGCCGGTTTCCCATCCTTGCGCCGAGAGGTGTACAATGCCTCCCTTAGCTATTCCCGGGGACTAACTTTCCCGCCCCACCGCCAATATCGCCCCAAAAACATAAAAGCCGAAAATCCAGTAAAACAACTTATGTGCGTTTCATGATACATTTATGAAAGAACCTTGTGCCAACGAGTGAATCTCCTTTGGTATTGCTCACAGTTGGTCAGAGGATAGGCTGTTTTAGAAGGATGGGGACATTATACCATGTAATATAGAATGTATTACTGTCCTGGTCATTTTGCCACAAGTGGGGATAAAGTAAATGTTGCTTAGAATAAAAAAATGATTGTTGGGAGCCAAACTGGAAGGGAGTTTGGGTTGGAGAATTGGCATTGCAGTTGTTGTAGGCCCCTCTTCACAATGCACTCACTTTGAATGTGGGATCACTGAATTTACTTTATAGTGTAGAATCCCATCTGAAGTGATTTCATGATGTTTCTCTCCAATTACAATCATGGATCACAGAAATTAAATGAAATGGCTTCAGCCGGGGTGAGACTGGAAACTACATGGGGTAGATTTTGGTCTGGCCATTAAGTATTGTCTTGGTGGAGTGTGGAGAGCAACTCAGACAGGGGAGAATCCTACACTTGTAAAAGAGCCCATCTGATTTTCTTTCCATTAATTTAAACGGAAGCAAAAAATGGAGGTAAAATCGGGCGGAGCCTATTATGGGCACGCCAGCCTCCCTACCTGCTTTTCCTCTCTGCTCCCTATCCCAGGCAGTACACTCCAAAAGCTTCCTCAATATTCCCAGTTATGAATATAGCTGAGGAGGAGGGACGGCCGTATAAATTAAGGACACAATTACAGCCACAGAAAGGAATCTTTTTACTCATGACGGTGCTCTGACAGAATCGGTCTGTGTTTTGTTAAATATTAATAAAGGACCTATTATTTTAATGGGAGTATATTGTGGGGTAATTTTCTGATTTTATACTTCCAACAGGGAGCCTCACAGGCTGGCAGTGAACATTGGAAATTCGGGAGCACAGTGTACAAGATTTTCAACCATTTGGTTTGAACGCCAGAACATTGTACGCAGCCCACACCCGGCCTTTCAATATGTGCTGCCGATAGGCAGGCCTTCATTCACAATCGTAAGCTTGGAAAGTGACACCATATAAACCACCAAAAGGTGCCAACGAATTTCAGGCTGAGATCTGTAGTTATAACATAGTTGTGTTTAGGGGAACTTTAAGATTTTAGCAGTAGTCTGGGATAAGACAAAAGTTTGTCATCAAAATGGGAAGGATCCTTAGAAAGCATCTGAGAGGGTACAGTCAGAAATCGGAAATTCAAATGTGTCCTGCACGTGATTTTCTGACCATTTATTTAATGGCATTGAAATTTCCAATACGCACATCAAAAGGGTGAGAATCCCCACTCTCAGTGCAAAGGAGCCTGGTCTCCAATCATCTTGGGTCCCCTTGCCATTGGACCAAGGTCTTGCTCTGTCAAGTTTGTGTGGTATCTGGTGTGCAAAGGCCACTCCACTTTAAAAGAATTCACGCACAGGCATCTTCCACTCACGAAAACGAAGTTCGGGACCTGGAATGTCAGAACCCTCATGGACAACCCCTACAGCGACAGACCTGAACGTCGCACTGCAATCAGTGCCTGGGAACTCAGACGTTTCAGCATCGACATCGCCGCCCTGAGCGAAACCTGGCGGGCAGGGGAAGGCCAGCTCAAGGAACAAGATGGTGGTTACACCTTCTTCTGGAAAGGTATACCAGAAGAAGAACGCTGCCTCCATGGGATTGGCTTCACCATAAAAAATGAGCTAGTTGGGCATCTTAGAGACTCCCCTTGTGGGTTAAATGAATGCCTCATGAACCTTCGACTCACCCTAGCCCAGAACCATTGCGCTACGGTCATCAACACGTATGCCCCAACACTGGAAGCTACAGACGAGACCAAAGAGGAATTCAACTCCAGCCTCGAACAACCCCTGTCCCGAGTCCCAATGGGCGACAAGCTGATTCTCCTTGGTGACGTTACTGCCAGAGTTGGAAAAGACACAGACCTCTGGAGAGGTGTGATCAGTAGAGAGGGGTAGGGAAAACCAACTCTAATGGTACCCTTCTGCTGCCAAAATGCTTAGAACATGGTCTTGTCATAACCAACACCTTGTTTCATCAGAGAGACAAGTACAAGGCTTCATGGCAACACCCTCGCTCATTAGACTATGCTATCATCTGAGCGAGGGATCGCAAGGACGTCGACATCATCCGTGCCATGACAGGAGCTGACGACTGCTGGACTGACCACCGCCTAATCTGCTCTGTCATCTCCATCAACGTTCCCCCAAAACAGCGGCGGCAACAGAAACAATGCCGCAGGGTAATCAATGCTGGAACACTCAAAGATCCTGCAAAGAAAGCCCTATTCAGTCAGCGCCTCACAGGCAACCTGACGACTTCCAATGAACTGGAGCTGCAGAATGTCCACATTGCCTGGTCTGCCCTCAAGTCCTCCATAATTAGCATCTGTGAAGAGACTCTTGGTCACTCTACCAGAAAACACCAAGACTGGTTCGACGAGAACGACCAGGATATCCAGGAGCTAATAAAGTCGTAAGCGCAAGGCATTCTTGAATTGGAAACAACATCACAACTCGAGAGCAAGAAAGCAGATCTACAGACAACTGAAGGCCGAGGTCCAACAAAAAACTTGTGACCTGAAGAACAGATGGGTGGAAAAAGTGCAAGAGATCCGGCAACTAACCGACAACCACGACGTGCGTGGATTTCTTTAGCGCAGTCAAGACCACCTGCGGCCAAGCAGCCAAGGACCTGCTCCGCTGAGGGCTAAGAATGGAGAGGTACTCATCAAAAACAGAGAGGCAGTCAGTGTCGCTGGAAGGAGCACTTTGAAGATCTTCTTAACCAAGAATCTGTCTTCGACGCGAGTGTCCTCGACTCCATCCCGCAGCATGTTACCTGCCACCACCTCAGCACAACCCCAGGACGGCACAAGGTAGAAAAGTCCATCCGTCAGCTGAAGAACAACAAGGCCTCAGGAGCAGATGGAATCCCCACCCAAGTACTAAAGCATGGTGGAGAAGTACTCTTGGCATGAATCCATGACCTCATGTCTCTTATCTGGAAGGAGGAGAGCATGCCAAGGGATTTCAGAGGCACCATAATTGTAACTGTTGTGTATCTGTAAAGCATGGACTCCCATGTTCCGCCACCAGGGAGCTCATCCCCTGAAGTTCCAAGGGATCACAGCATCCCTTGGGAGCACTGTATATAAGCCGGCCCCTAAGGCCTATTCCTCACTCTGGAGTGTCTTATTAAAGACTGAGGTCACTGTTACTTTAACCTCCCTGTGTGCAGCCTCATCTGTGTTAGGAACACAACAACTGGCGACGAGTATACAAATCCAACGCAAAGATGCAGCAAACTGTGGGCATCCTGGAGAAGTTCTCGGAGGGTGAGGACTGGGAAGCATATGTCGAATGGCTAGACCAGTACTTTGTAGCCAACTAGCTGGACGGAGAAGGAAGCACTGCAAAAAGGAGAGCGGTCCTCCTCACAGTCTGTGGGGAACCGACCTATAGCCTCATGAAGAATCTTCTGGCTCCGGTGAAACCCACAGATAAGTCGTATGAGGAGCTGTGTACACTGGTTCGGGAGCATCTTAACCCGAGGGAGAGCCTGCTGATGACGAGGTATCGGTTCTACACGTTCCAGCGATCTGAAGGTCAGGAAGTGGCAAGCTACGTCGCCGAGCTAAGGTGATTTGCAGGACAATGTGAGTTTGGTGGCTACCTGGAGCAAATGCTCAGAGACTTTTTTGTACTGGGCATTGGCCACGAGACTATCCTACGAAAACTTTTGACTGTAGAGACACCGACCCTCAGTAAGGCCATTGCGCTAGCACAGGCGTTTATCTCCACTAGTGATAACACCAAACAAATCTCTCAGCACACAAGTGCCAGCAATGTTCATAAATTAACTGGAACTGTGTTTGCGAAATGTACAGGGCAGAACCCACGAGTCTGCAACTACCAGCAGGCCTCAGGTGACCCAGATGACTCAGAGTCCCCAACAAAGGTTGAATGCAAGGCAATTCACACCTTGTTGGCATTGTGGAGGCTTCCATTCAGCCTATTCATGCCGCTTCAAAGGGTATGTTTGCAAGAGCTGTGGAACAATGGGGCACCTACAATGAGCTTGCAAATGAGCTGCAAGCTCTGCAAAATCACCATGTGGCAGAGAAAGGTCGGTCCATGGTGGATCAAAGCAATTTCGAGCCTCAGAGAGAGGGGGCAGATGCTGAAGTACATGGGTTGCACACATTTTCGATGAAATGTCCACCTATAATGCTAAACGTAAAATTGAATGGCTTACCCGTAGCCATGGAACTGGACACTGGCGCTAGCCAATCCCTCATGAGTAAAAAGATGTTTGAGAGACTGTGGTGCAACAAGGCATTCAGACCAGCCCTGAGCCCCATCCACACGAAACTGAGAACGTACACCAAAGAGCTTATCACTGTCATGGGCAGCGCCATGGTCAAGGTCACCTATGAGGGCATGGTGCATGAACTGCCACTCTGGATTGTCCCGGGCGATGGCCCCATACTGCTTGGAAGGAGCTAGCTGGGGGGCAAAATCCACTGGAACTGGGATGACATCCGAGCGCTATCACATGTCGATGAGGCCTCATGTACCCAGGTTCTTAACAAATTTCCTTCCCTTTTTGAGCCAGGCATTGGAAACTTTTCCGGGGCGAAGGTGCAGATCCACTTGGTCCCAGACGCACGACCCATTCACCACAAGGCGCGAGCTGTACCTCACATGATGAGGGAGAGAGTGGAAATCGAGCTGGACAGGCTGCAACGCGAGGGCATCATCTCCCCAGTGGAATTCAGTGAGTGGGCCAGCCCAATTGTTCCAGTACTCAAAAGTAAAGGCAAGGTCAGGATTTGCGGCGATTATAAAGTAACTATTAATCGTTTCTCACTACAGGACCAATACCCGCTACCTAAGGCAGATGTCCTATTTGCGACGCTGGCAGGAGGCAAGACGTTCACCAAGCTCGACCTGACTTCGGCCTACATGACGCAGGAGCTGGAGGAGTCTTCGAAGGGCCGCACCTGCATCAACACACACAAGGGACTGTTCATCTACAACAGATGCCCGTTTGGAATTCGGTCGGTTGCAGCGATCTTCCAGAGAAACATGGAGAGCCTATTCAAGTCGGTACCACACACGGTGGTCTTTCAGGACAACATATTGGTCACGGGTCGGGACACCGCCAAGCACCTAAAAAACCTGGAGGAGGTCCTCCAGCGACTGGACCGCGTAGGGCTGCGGCTGAAGAGGTCGAAATGTGTCTTCAAGGCAACAGCAGTGGAGTTTTTAGGGAGAAAGATTGCGGCGGACGGCATTCGGCCCACAGACGCCAAGACAGAATCTATCAGGAATGCGCCCAGACCACAGAACGTCATGGAGCTGCGGTCGTTCCTGCGACTCCTCAACTGTTTTGGTAACTTCCTACTGGGGTTAAGCACCCTTTTAGAGCCCCTACATATGTTATTGCACAAAGGTGAGAACTGGGTATGGGGAAAAAAACAAGTAATTGCTTTTGAGAAAGCCAGAAACATTTTATGCTCCAACAAGCTGCTTGTATTGTAAAACCCGTATAAAAGACTTGTGCTAGCATGTAACGCGTTGTCGTCCGGAGTCGGGTGTGTATTACAACAAACTAACGTTGCGAGGAAGTTGCAACCTGTCGCCTATGCTTCCAGGAGCTTGTCTAAGGCCGAGAGAGCCTACAGCATGATTGAGAAAGAGGCATTAGTGTGTGTGCTTGGAGTAAAGAAAATGCATCAGTACCTGTTTGGCCTCAAATTTGAGCTGGAAACCGATCACAAGCCCCTCACATCCCTGTTCGCTGAAAACAAGGGGAAGAATACTCATGCCTCAGCCCGCATACAAAGGTGGGCACTCACGCTGTCAGCGTATAACTATACCATCCGCCACAGGCTAGGCACCGAGAACTGTGCGGATGCTCTCAGTCGGCTATCATTGCCCACCACGGGGGTGGAAATGGCGCAGCCTGCAAACTTGTTGATGGTGGCGCAGCCCGCAGACTTGTTGATGGTCATGGAAGCGTATGAAAATGATAAATTACCTGTCATGGCCCGCCAGATTAGGACTTGGACCAGCCAAGATCCTCTGCTGTCCCTAGTAAAAAACTGTGTACTGCATGGGAGCTGGGCCAGCATCCCCGTTGAAATGCAGGAGCCAATTAAGCCGTTCCAGCGGCGAAAGGACGAGCTGTCCATTCAGGCAGACTGCTTGTTGTTGGGTAACCGCGTAGTGCTACCAAAAAAGGGTCGGGAGACGTTCATCTCGGATCTCCACAGCACACACCTGGATATAGTAATGATGAAAGCGATAGCCAGATCCTATGTGTGGTGGCCCGGTATCGATTTTGACTTTGAGGCCTGTGTACGGCAATGCAGCATATGTGCTCAGTTGAGCAACGCGCCCAGAGAGGCACCACTAAGTTTGTGGTCCTGGCCCGCCAGACCATGGTCGAGGATCCATGTTGACTATGCGGGCCCGTTTCTCGGTAAAATGTTCCTGGTGGTGGTGGATGCTTTTTCAAAATGGATTAAATGTGAAATAATGTCGGGAAGCACCGCCACCGCCACCATTGAAAGCCTGAGGGCCATGTTTGCCACCCACAGCCTGCCTGACATACTGGTCAGTGATAACGGGCCATGTTTCACCAGTGCCGAATTTAAAGAATTCATGACCTGCAATGGGATCAAACATGTCACTTCGGCCCCGTTTAAACCAGCCTCCAATGGGCAGGCAGAGCGGGCAGAACAAACCATCAAACAGAGCCTTGAACGAGTCACAGAAGGCTCACTCCAAACCCGCCTGTCCCAAGTACTGCTCGTACTACCGCACGAGGCCCCATTCGCTCACAGGGGTGCCCCTGGCTGAGCTACTCATGAAAAGGACACTTAAAACCAGACTCTCGTTGGTTCACCCCAACCTGCATGATCAGGTAGAGAGCAGGCGGCAGCAACAAAATGTAAACGATGGTCACGCCACTGTGTCACGGGAAATTGATCTGAATGACCTTGTGTATGTGCTAAACTATGGACATGGTTCCAAGTGGATCGCAGGCACGCTGATAGCTAAAGAAGGGAATAGGATGTTTGTCGTCAAACTAAACAATGGACAAATTTGCAGAAAGCACCTGGACCAAACAAGGTTGCGGTTCACAGACTGCCCTGAACAACCCACAGCAGACACCACTTTTTTCGAGCCACAACACACACCCAAAGGATCAACGACACCACGCCGGACCAGGAAATCAAATCCATCACACCCAACAGCCCAGCAAGGCCAGGCTCACCTAACAGCCCTGCAGGGCCAACAACACGCTAGGCCAGCGAGGGCACAGCCAACACACCAGAACAGACATTTGTACCGAGGCGGTCCACCAGGGAAAGAAAGGCTCCCGACCGCCTCACCTTGTAAATAGTTTTCACTTTGACTTTGGGGGGAGTGATGTTGTGTATCTGTAAAGGATGCACTCCCATGTTCCACCACCAGGGAGCTCATCCCTGAAGTCCCAAGGGATCCCAGCATCCCTTGGGAGCACTGTGCATAAGCAAGCCCCTAAGGCCTGTTCCTCACTCTGGAGTGTCTTATTAAAGACTAAGATCATTGTCACTTTAACCTCCCTGTGTGCAGCCTCATCTGTGTTAGGAACACAATAGTGACCATCTTCAAGAACGGTGACGAGTCCGATTGTAGTAATTACAGAGGAGTTTCCCTGCTGTCTGCCACGGGGAAAGTTATAGAAACATAGAAACATAGAAAATAGGTGCAGGAGCAGGTCATTCGGCCCTTCGAGCCTGCACCGCCATTCAATGAGTTCATGGCTGAACATGCAACTTCAGTACCCCCTTCCTGCTTTCTCGCCATACCCCTTGATCCCCCTAGTAGTAAGGACTACATCTAACTCCTTTTTGAATATATTTAGTGAATTGGCCTCAACAACTTTCTGTGGTAGAGAATTCCACAGGTTCACCACTCTCTGGGTGAATAATTTCTCCTCATCTCGGTCCTAAATGGCTTACCCCTTATCCTTCGACTGTGACCCCTGGTTCTGGATTTCCCCAACATTGGGAACATTCTTCCTGCATCTAACCTGTCTAAACTCGTCAGAATTTTAAACGTTTCTATGAGATC
Organism: Pristiophorus japonicus; assembly: GCF_044704955.1. Lineage (NCBI taxonomy): Eukaryota > Metazoa > Chordata > Chondrichthyes > Pristiophoridae > Pristiophorus > Pristiophorus japonicus. The sequence goes on along the minus strand of NC_091983.1, from coordinate 173,879,556 downwards.
CCCTCTCATTCTTCTGAACTCCAGTGAATACAAGCCCAGTTGATCCAGTCTTTCTTGATATGTCAGTCCCGCCATCCCGGGAATCAGTCTGGTGAACCTTCGCTGCACTCCCTCAATAGCAAGAATGTCCTTCCTCAAGTTAGGAGACCAAAACTGTGCACAATACTCCAGGTGTGGCCTCACCAATGCCCTGTACAACTGTAGTAACACCTCCCTGCCCCTGTACTCAAATCCCCTCGCTATGAAGGCCAACATACCATTTGCTTTCTTAACCGCCTGCTGTACCTGCATGCCAACCTTCAATGACTGATGTACCATGACACCCAGGTCTCGTTGCACCTCTCCTTTTCCTAATCTGTCACCATTCAGATAATAGTCTGTCTCTCTGTTTTTACCACCAAAGTGGATAACCTCACATTTATCCACATTATACTTCATCTGCCATGCATTTGCCCACTCACCTAACCTATCCAAGTCACTCTGCAGCCTCATAGCATCCTCCTCGCAGCTCACAATGCCACTCAACTTAGTGTCACAAGAATCCTCCTCAACCGTTTTCTCCCATAGGCTGAAGAGCTCCTCCCAGTTGCAATGCAGATTACGCCCACTAAGGGGCACAATGGACATGATCTTCATCGCGCGATAAATCCAAGAAAAATGTAGGGAGCAGCATCAACCTCTGTACATGGCCTTCTTTGACCTCACAAAGGCCTTCGACTCTGTCAACCATGAAAGATTATGAAGTGTCCTTCTCAAATTCGGCTGCCCTCAAAAATTTGTGACTATCCTCCGCCTGCTTCACGATGACATACAAGCCGTGGTCCTTAACAACGGGTCCACCACAGACCCAATTCACGTGCAGACTGGTGTCAAGCAAGTGCTATGTCATCACATCAATGCTCTTCTCAATCATCCTTGCTGCAGTGCTTCATCTCACCCTCAACAAGCTGAGGGGAGTTGGAGTGGAGCCAAACTACAGGAAAAATGGGAAATTGTTCAAACCTCCGTCACCTCCAGTCCAGATCCAAGGTCGTCCCAACCTCTGTCATGGAATTACAGTATGCAGACGACACTTGCGTTTGTGCACACTCGGAGGCCAAACTCCAAGCCATCGTCAACACCTTCACCGAATCGTACGAGAGTATGGGTCTTACACTAAATATCAGTAAGACAAAGGTTCTCTACCAACCTGCCCCCGCCACACTGTACTACCCTCTGATTATCAATATCCATGATGAGACCTTGGACAACGTGGACCACTTTCCATACCTTGGGAGCCTACTATCAGCAAGGACAGACATCGATGACAAAGCCCAACACCGCCTTCAGTGTGCCAGTGCAGCCTTTGGTCGCCTGAGGAAGAGAGTGTTCGAACACCAGGATCTCAAACCCGGCACCAAGTTCATGGTCTACAGAGCAATAGTGATACCCGCCCTCCTATATGCCTCAGATCCATGGACTATGTATGCTAGGCACCTCAAAGCACCGGAGAAGTACCACCAATGCTACCTCCGCAAAATCCTGCAAATCCATTGGCAGGATAGGCATCCCAATGTCAGTGTTCTCGCTCAGGCCAACATCCCCAGCATCGAAGCATTGACCATGCTCGACCAGCTCCGATGGACAGGCCACATTGTCTGAATGCCCGACATTAGACTCCTGAAACAAGCACTCTACTCAGAGTTCCAACACGGCAAGCGAGTCGCAGGAGGGCAGAGAAAACGCTTCAAGGACACCCTCAAATCCTCCTTGAAAAAGTGCAACATCCCCATCGACACTTGGGAATCTCTGGCCCAAGTCCGCTCAAAGTGGAGGAGAAGGCGCTGAACACTTCGAGTCTCTTCGTCAGGAGCACGCAGAAGCCAAGTACAATCAGCGGAAGGAGCGTACGACAAATCAAGCATCCCACACACCCGTCCCTTCAAACACCATCTGCCCCACCTGTGACAGAGACTGTAGATCCCGCATTGGTCTCATCAGTCACCTTAGAGCTCATTTTAGTGTGGAAGCAAGCCATCCTCGACTCCAGGGGACTGCTTAAGAAGAGAGAAATTACTTGTGTACAATCTATAATTCTCTGTGAAATCCGGGATAGCCAATATGAATTTGCAAGTGGCAGGTCATGACTTATTGAATTTTTTGAGGAAATTGCAGAATCTATAGGCAAAGGGAATACAGTAGATGCTGGATCTTCAGGAGGTGTTTGACAAAATGCTATGTATGAGATTTGCTACAAAAGTTAAGGCACGTGGTATTACAGAGAATGTAACCACAGAGAAATTACAGCACAGAAGGCCTTTCAGCTCAACAGGCGTGTTCCATTGATAGCCATTCCCTTTAATATCATGGGCTGGATTATCCTCCCATTGGTGAGTTAGTGGCAGAGTGGGAATAATGCCATCCCATATGACTCAGTTGGTAACCCACTACAACTTCCTCATGGGGCCCTCGTTATGCAGGTGAGGCTTGGTACAGTTATTCCACTCCCAATGTGCTTTAAAACCAACTAGTGAATTTTTTGGGGAGACACTTCTTGTGCAGATTTTTCTTAGTGGCTTTGATGCAGTAGCCTATAAGAACCTATTGTTACTCAATTGTCGGCCCCAATTCGGCGGCAAAACAGTTGGTTCCAACCTCATGGGGAAGAAATTCTTCAGTGCCCTGATTGGGGGCAGTAACCAACTCAGGACGGAACTTCCTGCACCTGCTGCGGACGTCCTGCCCTGGTCGCAAATTTGCGGTTACCGCCCCTCAAAGGAAGTTGGGCGCAATCTCGCTTGCTCCACTTCCTCATGGGGCGGGTGCCGGGACAGTTACTGAGGCACGTTGGTCAGTGCTACGCAGCTGCTTCACATCGTGCTGTCGCATTTCAATGCCCCTCCCCTTCGCTTAAAGGGGAGGGCCACTGCACACTCTGCCGGGCCTCTGATGGAGGGCCAGGCTGCACGATGGCAGCCCAGACCACGCAAAGGAAGGCAACAAGGGAAGACTAAGTCGGGCCGACCGGTGAGTTGCCAAAACCGCCAAGATGACAGCACGGGGCAGTCCCCACCTCACTTTTAGCTTCTGCCTCGCAAGCCGCAGGTCGGCCCGGTTCGCGACCCGCGAGGCTGGCACTGACACTGCTCGCTGAAGCCTCGTGGGGCGCGAGGCAATTTCTGCCGCGGGTGGAAATGGGTCGGCTTGTGGCGCCATGGGGTCGCCGTGCACGCCGATGATGTCATCGCGGGTTGCGCAGCGGCCCGGGGTGCTGCCGGCAGGGCACGGTGCTGCACTCCCCTCAGGCAAAAAATGTTTTGCGGCCCGTTAGCGACCCCCAGAAGCACTAACGGGCGTCGCAAAACAGGGCAATGGGGGTGCGGCGCCTTGGGTGGTATGCTCCCTGTTGTCTGGAGGATCTGCTGACCTATGTCAACACTCCTCCTGGATAAATGAACCATGTCCCAGTTTAGATCTGCCGCTCATGGAGCAGTCCTGCTGTGTCGAACCAACCTCCGCGGGGTTGGCGCCAGCATGGAGACATTTGGGGTTCCCTGCGGCAAAGTGTTTGGGCCCACTACCTTCATGGAGGAGGAGGACATGGCCGCAGGAGCACTAAATATCATCGGTGATGTTGACATGATGGAGCTTGTTGCTGCAGGCTCCTCAAACTCCGCACTGTCATCAGTGGAGAAGGCACCTTGCAGCTCCACGGGCGAGATTTGGGGCTCCTCACTGCCAGAATGACGATCCTCCATTGACACCGACGCTGCACCTTGCCTCGGTGCTGTTGCCTGTGACCGTGCTGCTGGCTGAGCTACAAAACATAAATTAGGTTATTAGAGGAGACGGGGGTGCTAGGGTCACAGGGTGATTCAAACGCTACACATAGCATATGCACAAGAACAGCACTACTGTTATCAAAATAATCACAGTCATCACATTTAATGAACATAACCAAATTCTGCATTACAATGATTTTCATGAGCCCATCATTATTTAGACAACACTTTTATCAATCATCTATCATATATTGGTTGGATATCAGTGGGTGTGGCATCTATTAACTTTACATCATGCAATGGTGTAACTTTACTTACGTGGCATCACATCAGGTTCTGCTGCTGCATGTGTGGCCGACCGGGGGTGGCTCACCACTAGTGCCAGCGCCCGCTTCTCAATGTCAGTCAGCTTGCACATTACTGGTGGGCCGCCACCCGTGTGCCGCTGTTCGGCCCTATTCTTCGAAAGCTTCTTCTGCAAAAGGTAACAACAGCACGACATGGCATAAGATCATTCCATGAGATCATTGCTAGGTACTGTCACAGATACTGATACAACACAAAACCAACAGATGTTATAATTATTATTATTATCATTATTAACCTAAAGACGTACACTGTAAACGAAGGCTTTGAGTTAAACATTCCCGGTCTAACTGCAATACATCAGATCTGAATTTATTCACTCATTACACTTACCATTCCAATTATGTCAATATATAAGTAAATATAAATAAATGTAATACTTACTCTGCCGGAACCGACAAGGTCGTTCCAGCATTTACGGCACTGGTTGCCCTCACACACCTCATGCGTCACTGACAAGACCACCTCAGCTATCTCGGCCCAAATTTTCTGGTAAACCTTCGGGGTGGGCTTCCCACGCCCACCCCAGGTCAATTGATCCCAACGTGACTCCACCTCTTGCAGGAGGACAGCATTTGCCTCGTCGGAGAATGTCCGAGCTCATTTTTATCCTCCCAACTCACCTTCCTCTCCAACTTCACCACTCTCACCAGCTTCCTCCCCCTCCACATCGTGCTGTCTCGCCCCCTCCATGCTTTCCATGTAATAAAATTTTTTTTTGCCAAAATTTCAGTGTCACCAAACTAAATAGTGCAATAAATTCTTCTTACTCCTCCCAAAAATCTTTACTACCTTCCCCAAGAGCCAAACAAACCACAAAGAACCAGACAGCACACCCACACACGCTTTCACTTCCTCTCTGCGCATGTATTGATGACCCCTGACCACCTGAAACGCAGGAAAAGACCGTTACTGTGGATACCGACATTTTACAGCAGAAGAAAAAAAATTTCCGCGAACACTCATTTCACATCGCTCCCGCTAACGTCCAGTTTATAAAGTGGAAAGTAGGGGTTTTGAAAATGGCCGATAATCTGGCGATCTCAAAACCCATAATAAACGCCAACGCTGGAAATAACGCCCATGTTTGGGCGATCTGCACAATAATGGAAGGTCTAGCCCTGTGTCACCTAGTTTTAGTTTCCCCTATGAGTGGAAATATTCTCTCTGCATCCACCCTGTCGAGCCCCCTCATTATCTTATAAGTTTCAATAAGATCACCTCTCATTCTTCTGAACTCCAATGTGTATACTTACCTACCCAACCTATTCAACCTATTCCCATAAGTCAAACCCCTCATCTCCGGAATCAACCTAGTGAACCTTCTCTGAACAACCTCCAATGCAAGTATACCCTTCCTTAAATACGGAGACCAAAACTGTACGCAGTACTCAAGGTGTGGCCTCACCAATACCCTGAACAGTGGGAGCAAGACTTCTCTGCTTTTATACTCTATCCCCCTTGCAATAAAGGCCAACATTCCATTTGCCTTTCTGATTATTTGCTATACCTACATACTAACTTTTTGTGTTTCATGCACAAGGACTCCTAGGTCTCTCTGTACTGCAGCATTTTGCAATTTTTCTCCATTTAAATTATAATTTGCTTTTCTATTATTTCTGTTGTTTATTTATTATTATTTATATTGTAACAAACTGCCATTATATATCACAATGATAGCTTGGCACTTAAAAAAAAATTAAACACAGAAGAAACTATGCCTGATACATGGATGCCCATTTTACATCTCATCCAATTTTACTCTCTAATCCTTATTAGTCAGCATATTGTGTTAGGAAAATTGATTGGATTGAAGACCGATAAATCCCCAGGGCCTGATAGTCTGCATCCCCGAGTACTTAAGAAAGTGGCCCTAGAAATAGTGGATGCATTGGTGGTCATTTTCCAACATTCTATAGACTCTGGATCAGGTCCCACACAAGAGATTAGTGTGCAAAATTAAAGCACATGGTTGGCAGACAGGAAGCAAAGAATAGGAATAAACGGGTCCTTTTCAGAATGGCAGGCAGTGACTTGTGGGGTACGCAAGGTTCAGTGCTGGGACCCCAGCTATTTACAATATACATTAATGATTCAGATGAAGGCATTGAATGTAATATCTTCAAGTTTGCAGATGACACTACGTTGGGTGGCAGTGTGAGCTGTGAGGAGGATGCTAAGAGGCTGCAGGGTGACTTGGACAGGTTAGGTGCATGGAAAAAATACATGGCAGATGCAGTATAATGTAGATAAATGTGAGGTTATCCACTTTGGAAGGCAGATTATTAACTGAATGGTGACAGATTAGTAAAAGGGAAGCTGCAACGAGACCTGGGTGTCATGGTACATCAGTCATTGAAAGTTGGCATACAGGTACAGCAGGCGGTGAAGAAGGCAAATGGCATGTTGGCCTTCATAGCGAGAGGCTTTGAATATAGGAATAGGGAGGTCTTACTACAGTTGTACAGGGCCTTGGTGAGGCCACACCTTGAATATTGTGTACAGTTTTGGTCTCCTAATCTGAGGAAGGACATTCTTGCTATTGAGGGAGTGCAGCGAAGGTTCACCAGATTAATGCCCGGGATGACAGCACTGACATATGAAGAGAGACTGGATCGACTAGGCTTATATTCACTGGAATTTAGAAGAATGAGAGGGGATCTCATAGAAACATATAAAATTCTGATGGGATTGGACAGGTTAGATGCAGGAAGAATGTTCCCGATGTTGAGGAAGTACAGAACCAGGGGTCACAGTCTAAGGATAAGGGGTAAGCCATTTAGGACCGAGATGAGGAGAAACTTCTTCACTCAGAGAGGTGTGAGCATGTGGAATTCTCTACCACAGAAAGTTTTTGAGGCCAGTTCGTTAGATATATTCAAAAGGAAGTTAAATGTGGTCCTTACGGCTAAAGCGATCAAGGGGTATGGAGAGAAAACAGGAATGGGGTACTGAAGTGCATGATTTGCCATGATCATATGGAATGGTGGTGCAGGCTCGAAGGGCCGAATGGCCTACTACTGCACTTATTTTCTATGTTTCTATGTTTCTATTAACATCATAGAATCATAGGCCGTGATTTTACTTAGCTCGGTGGGTCTGTGGCGGGCGATGCCGGTGGCGGGTCCCAACCCTGCTGTTGGCTCCATCCTACTCTGAGATGAATTTCCCTTGATCGGGCTTGTTAATCCTGCCAGCGCGTTTCCTGGCTAAAGGATTGGGAGAGACAGATAGCATTAGCGTAAGAAATAGTATCGTCTTAGGTGGGATCAGTCTAAGAGATAATAAAAGGTCTAAGATAGGTTTACAGTGCATTTGTGTGAATACACAGAGTGTGGTAAATAAGATTGGTGAGCTGCAGGCACAAATAGCCACATGGGAATATCGCGATAACTGAGACCTGGCTCAAAAAGGGCAGGATTGGGTACTAAATATTCCTGGATGTAAGGTTTTCAGGAAAGATGGGGAAGGGAAGAAAGGAGATGGGGTGGCAGTGTTGATTAAGGGGAATCTTCCAGTGTTAGAGAGGATGTCCTGGAGGGGTCAAGGACAGAATCTATTTGGTTAGTGTTGAGAAACAACAGAGGTGCCATTACACTACTAAGTGTATTCTATAGGCTGCCAACTAGTGGGAAGGATATAGAGGAGCAAATTTGCAGGGAAATTATAGAGGTGCAAGTACTATAGAGTAATGATAATGAGGGACTTCAACTATCCTAATATAGACTGGGATAGTAATAGTGTAAAGAGCAGAGAGGGGGAAGAATTTCTGGTGTGTTCATGAGAACTTTCTTGATCAGTATATTTCCGGTTCAATAAGGAAGGAGGCATTGATGGATCTGGTTCTGGAGAATGAGGTGGGTCAAGTGGAGCAAGTGTCAGTAGTGGAACATTTAGGAACAGTGATCATAGTATCATAAGGATTAGATTAGTTATGGAAAAGGACAGGGAGCAATCTAGAGTAAAAATACTTAACTGGAGGAAGGCCAATCTCAGTGGGTTGAGAATGGATCTGGCCCGGATAAATTGGAATCAAAGATTGGCAGGCAAAACTGCAATTGAACAATGGGCTGTCTTTAAAGAGGAGATGGTTTGGGTAAAGTTGAGGTATATTCCCATGAGGGGTAAGGTAGGGTAACCAAAGCCAGAGCTCCCTGGATGACGAAAGGGATAGAGAGTAAGATGAAGTATTAAAAGGGGGCATATGACAGATGTCAGGTTGAGAATACAAGTGAGAATCAGGCTGAATATAGAAAGTTTGGAGGGGAAGAGAAAAAGGAGATAAGAGGGTCAAAGAGAGAGTATGAGAATAGATTGGCAGCTAACATAAAATGGAATCCAAGTCTTCTATAGGCATATAAATAGTAAACAGGTAGTAAGAGGAGAGGGGCCGATTAGGGACCAAAAAGGAGACCTATGCATGGAGGCCAATGGTATGGCTGAGGTACTAAATGAGTACTTTGCATTTGTCTTTACCAAGGAAGAAGATGCCAACAGGGAGCCAACTTGGCAAAAGAACCAAAGGCAACGTAAGATAAAACTTTTTTAAGCAGCGAGTGGTTAGGATTTGGAATGCACTGCCTGAAAGGATGGTGGAGGTAGACTCAATCACTGCTTTCAAAAGGGAGTTGGATAAGTACCTGAAGGAAAACAAATTGCAGGGCTAAGGGGAAAGGGCGGGGAGTGGGACTAGCTGAGGTGCTCTTGCAGAGAGCCAGCACAGGGTCGATGGGCTGAAGAGCCTTCTTACATGCTGTAACCAGTCTGTGATTCTATGATATTGTAGAGGGTCCCCAGACATGTGATAATATCGTAGGGGTCCCCGGGCTGATGTGCTCTTACACAGAGTCAGCATGGGCTCAATGGGCCGAATGCTGTAACCATTCTATGATTGTATGACTTGAACCTGGCCATTTGCTGCACAGCGGATTAGATAAAAGCTATCCCCATGGACACATAACCAGAGTACCTATTTAACGGTGTATCTCCTGATCAACTCTCACTCTAACCCCACCCCTAGCATTTACATTTTGCAAGAGTTTTTTTGGTCTTGTCTTTTTGTTCAATTTTTTATGTGCTCTGTGCTTCTTGCTCCTCTCCCTCATCTCACCAACTTTTGCTAACGGCTCACTCCGCATCTATAGAGCTCCATAGATCCTGCAATAGGGTGGTTTTGCTGAAGTTAAGGTAATACCATCACAGGACAGTTTCACTAATCTCAAAGCAGTTTGCATAACTTGATGCATCAATTTACAAACAAAGCCAGTAAATCATTTAAAGTAGATATTGGAGAGCATGTCTAGGTTGGGAATATAAAATAAGCATGATTCAAATTCCATGAATAAGAATGAATTCAACCAAAACTTAGAGTGAAAATTCACTATGATCTATCATTTAATTAATTCAATATTTGGTTATTCTTTTCACAAACATAAATTCAGGTTGCTATGTATGTAACTATGTAATACTTGCCACCAGTGGGCGCGACTGTTGGAGTCCTAATGGTCACCTGCACACACGTGCAGGGCCAGTATAAAAGGTTGGCTGCCATGTTGTTTAGGCACTCTGGAGTTGTAATAAGGAAGATTAAGGTCACACTAAGTTTAGCTCACAGTACTCAGCCTCATGGAGTTCTTGTATACTTAACAATTGGCGACGAATAACAGAATACAAACCTTCATTGGAATATTAGAGAGATTCGTAGAAGGTGATGATTGGGAAGCCTTCGTCGAGCGTTTCGACCAGTACTGTGTGGCCAATGAGCTGGAAGGAGACACTAACACGGCCAAGCGCAGGGCGCTTCTCCTCACCGTCTGTGGGCCTAAAATATACGGCCTCATCAAGAATCTGCTTGCACCGACAAAACCAACGGAGAAGGAATATACAGAGTTGTGCACGCTGGTTCGGGACCACCTCAAGCCGAAGGAGAGTATCCTCATGGCCAGGTATCGTTTTTACATGCACCATCGCTCCAGGTGCCAGGACGTGGCGGCTTATGTCACCAACCTGTGACGCTTCGTGAGACCTTGCAATTTTGGAGCTGTGATGGGGTAAATGCCGCGGGACTTTTTCGTGCTGGGCATCAGTCACGAGGTCATTCTTTGAAAGCTGCTAGCTGCCGAAACCCTAGACTTGAGCAGGGCCATCACGATCGCCCAGGCATGCATGGTCACGGACGATAACACCAAACAGATATCTTCTCAACATCGAAGCTCACCGGTAAGTACTGTGCATAAAATGACGTCGCTGGCAGGCCATACTGCACATAGCAGGGCCTTATACGTCTGCGGCTGCAAGGCCTGTGATGACTCAGAGTCCGCCATCGTGGGTGAATGTGAATTCATTAGCACCGTGTTGACGCTGCGGGGGTAATCATCGGGCCCATCAATATTGATTCAAGCACTACGTGTGCAAAGGCTGCGCAACAATGGGGCACCTCCAGTGAATGTGCAAACATGCTGTGACACACTATGTGGCAGAGGATGATCAATCCGGCGCGGATCACGCAGCACAGGCAACTCAACCTGAGGAAGAAGTGTATGTAGTACATATCTTCACCACCAAGAGCCCTCCTATAATGCTGAAAGTCAAACTAAATGGAGTTCCAGTATCCATGGAGTTGGACACGGGTGCAAGTCAGTCAATAATAAGCCAGAAGGTTTTTGAGAAACTATGGGGCAATAAAGCACAAAGGCCCAAACTGAGCCCGATTAATGCAAAGCTGCGTACCTACACCAAAGAGCTCATACCAGTCATTGGAAGTGCGGCAGTGAAGGTATCATATGATGGAGCTGTGCATGACCTATCATTGTGGATTGTTCCAGGCAATGGCCCAACGCTGTTCGGCAGAAACTGGCTAGAAAAGATTAGATGGAATTGGAACGACATCAAAGCACTATCTTAAGTGGATGACGCCTCGTGTGCTCAAGTGCTGAGCACGTTTCCCTCGCTGTTCGAACCAGGCATCGGCAACTTCACAGGCGCCAAGGTACAGATCCATCTAGGCCCCGATGCATGGCCCATCCATCACAAGGCTCAGGCAGTTCTGTACATGATGAGGGAGAAAGTCGAGATCGAACTGGACAGACTCCAACGCGAAGGAATCATATCGCCAGTCGAGTTCAATGAGTGGGCCAGTCCAATTATTCCAGTGTTGAAAAGTGATGGCACGGTCAGAATCTGCGGAAACTACAAGGTAACAATTAACCGAGTCTCACAACAGGACCAGTACCTGTTGCCCAAGGCGGATGACTTGTTCGCAACGTTAGCGAGGGGGAAGTCGTTCACCAAGTTGACACAGGAGCTGGCTGAATCTTCGGAAAGACTGATGTGCATCAACACACACAAAGGGCTGTTTATATACCACAGGTGCCCTTTCAGGATTCGCTCGGCTGCAGCCATTTTCCAAAGAAACATGGAGAGTTTGCTGAAATCTGTTCCGCGCACCATTGTGTTTCAAGACGACGTCCTGACCACCGGTCGTGACACCATCGAACACCTACACAACCTGGAAGAGGTTCTAAGTTGCCTAGGCAGAGTGGGACTCAGGCTCCAAATGTGTTTTCCTAGTGCCAGAAGTCGAACTTTTGGGGAGAAAGATTGCAACAGATGGCATCAGGCCCACGGACTCAAAGACAGAGGCCATCAAGAATGTGACGGAGCTGTGCTCGTTCCTGGGACTCCTCAACTATTTTGGTAACTGTCTACCCGGGTTGAGCACGTTGTTAGAGCCTTTGCACATATTGCTACGTAAAGGTAACGACTGTGTTTGAGGCAAATCTCAAGACACAGCCTTTGAGAGGGCCAGGAACCTGCTATGTTCAAATAAGTTACTTGTACACTATGACCCATGTAAACGTTTAGTGCTAGCTTATGAAGCCTCATCGTATGGGGTCGGCTGTGTGTTACATACAGCAAGCCATTGTATCGGGCAACCTCCAACTGGTTGCATGCGCATCTAGAAGTCTGTCTAAGGCTGGTCGAGAAAGAGGCATTAGCATGTGTATATGGGGTTAATAATGTCATGTATCTCACACTACTGTACATAACTGTATCTTACCATGCTATACATGACTGTAACTAGAGATGACCTGTAACCACAAGCTTACCTTACCACTAGGAGTGCACTTGCAGGAGACACTGGATACCTGTCCCAGACAGGTACATAAAGACAGGTCTCAGGCAAGTGTGACATTCGAGAGCTGTGTAATAAAGGTGCAGGTCCTGAGTGACCTTGACTTCAGCATGTGTCTTGTGTAAGTCTGTACTGCAGGGACAGGACTTTACAGTGGCGACGAGTTACGGGATTACAGAATCCACAGAATGGCGACCAATGGCTCAGATGAAAAATACAATGTTGGAGATAATTGGGAGGACTTTATAGAAAGGCTCCAGCAAAGCTTCGTAACCAAAGACTGGTTAGGCGACGATAACACAGACAAGAGAAGAGCCCATCTCTTGACCAGCTGTGGCTCGAAAACATATGCCTTAATGAAGGACCTGCTGGCACCCGAGAAACCAGCAAGCAAGTCGTTTGAAGAGTTGAGCACACTGGTGAGAGATCACCTGAAGACAGCGAGCAGCTTACACATGGCCAGACACAGGTTCTACAACTACAGACGCTGTGTGGGCCAGAGCATACCCGACTTCGTGGCGGAACTTCGGAGGTTGGCTAGCTTCTGTGAGTTCTCTGATGAACTAAGGAGAGAAGTACTGAGAGACTTTTTTATTGAGGGAATAGGCCACGCAGGCATATTCCGAAAGTTCATAGAGACCAAGAACTTGACCCTAGAGGCAGCAGCACTGGTTGCACAGACATTCTTGGCAGGAGAAGAAACGAGGTTGATCTACACTGCGGGAACGACAACTAACGAAACATCGGAACAAGGGGTTCACAGCGTGAGACAAGCCGCTACCCCCACACACAGACAAAGGCAGGAGAGCAGGCCCTCAACAGCAGGCAGTGGCGCCAGAAACCATCAAGGGCCACATGAACGGCCGATCACACCTCATCAACCCACAATGCGAGCAATCAACTACAAACTGAGAGAAGCTCAAGAGAGATCAACCAGACGCAGCTCATCCTTTGGAAACAATGGAAGCGGTCTGTGCTGGAGATGTGGGGGAAGGCACTCATCAAGGGGGTGTCGATTTCAGCATGCTGTTTGCAGAAACTACGACTATACAGGGCATCTGGCCCGCATGTGCAGAAAAACGGTAGCTCGGCTGGTATACGAATCGGAAGGGTCGGAAAGCGGACCAGAAGACGTTGGGGACAGTACCCAGGACACTGAGGTACAGCGGGTCAACACGATCAATGGCCACTGCTCTTACAACAAGACGCCTCCAATAATGATGAGGGTCCAACTCAACGGGATACCCGTCAACATGGAGCTGGATACGGGAGCGAGTCAATCTCTCATGAGTGCTCAACAATTTGAACAGCTGTGGCCGCACAAAAGAGACAGATGAAAACTCACAAGGGTAGACACCAATCTAAGGACCTATACCAAAGAAATCGTCCCAGTCCTTGGCAGCACCATGCTCTCAGTCACACACACAGGGACAATGAACCAACTTCCCCTGTGGATTGTCCCCGGAGCTCTCCCAGCACTGCTGGGGAGAAGCTGGCTGGCAAAACGAAACTCGAAATGGGATGATTTTCACGCCATGTCGTCCGAGGAATGGACCTCCTGCTCAACAGTTCTAAGTCGATTTGAACATCTCTTTTAGCCAGGTGTGGGCACCTTCAAAAGGGCTAAAGTCAAAATCTACATCACACAGGATGCTAGACTGGTCCATCACAAGGCTAGAGCTGTGCCTTATGTGATGAGGGAAAAGATTGAACATGAACTGGACAGGCTTCTGCTGGAAGGCATTATCTCACCCGTGGAATTTAGCGACTGGGCAAGTCCCATCGTCCCAGTCATGAAGCCTGATGGATCCGTGCTAAACTGTGGGGATTACAAGTCTACCATAAACAGAGTCTCCCTACAGGACCAATACCCGCTGCCCAGAGCAGAGGGCCTATTTGCCACATTGGCTGGAGGAAAACTTTTCTCAAAACTAGATCTCACATCTGCGTATATGACGCAAGAACTGACCGACGAGTCTAAGCTACTCACCACCATCAACACACATCGAGGCCTTTTCATGTACAATCGATGCCCATTCGGCATCAGGTCGGCAGCTGCTATATTCCAGCGCAACATGGAGAGTCTGCTCAAGTCCATCCCGGGGACGGTTGTATTTCAAGACGACATACTTATCATGCGCAGGGACACCGACTCCCATCTCCGCAATTTAGAGGAAGTAGTAAAGCGGTTGGATTGGGTAGGCCGAAGAGTTAAGAAATCCAAGTGTCTGTTTCTCGCGTCCGAGGTTGAATTTTTGGGCAGAAGGATTGCCGCTGATGGAATCCGCCCAACAGAATCCAAAACCGAAGCAATTCGCCTGGCACCTAGGCCCCGGAATGCCTCGGAACTGGGCGCCTTTCTCGGGCTACTCAATTACTTTGGGAACTTTATGCAGAACTTAAGCATGCTGCTGGAGCCTCTCCACGCGCTACTCAGAAAGGGTTGCGATTGGTTTTGGGGGGACGCCCAGGAACGCGCCTTCAACAAGGCACACAACCTTCTATGTTCCAACAATGTTTTGGCTTTCTTTGATCCAGGTAAAAAGCTAGTTCTTACATGTGATGCGTCAGTGTACGGGGTCGGGTGCGTTTTACAACATATCAATGGTGCGGGTAAATTACAACCCATAGCTTATGCCTCCAGGTCGCTTTCGTGGGCGGAGCGCGGGTACGGAATGGTGGAGAAGGAGGCACTCGCGTGCGTGTACGGTGTAAAAAAGATGCACTAATACCTTTTCGGGGCCAAGTTTGCGTTAGAAACCGACCACACGCCCCTTACGTCCATATTATCCGAGAGCAAGGCAACAAATGCCAACGCCTCAGCGCGCATTCAAAGGTGGGCACGCATGCTGGTGTCTTACGACTACACCATAAGACACAGACCAGGCACAGACAACTGTGCCGACGCGCTTAGCAGGCTACCCCTGGCGACCACGGAAGGGTCTGACGAACAGGACTGTGAGATAGTCATGGCAATCAATGCCTTTGAGTCCACATGTTCGCCCATGACGGCTCGCCAAATCAGAGCCTGGACGACCAGCGACCCCATGTTATCCCTAGTAAAAAGATGTGTCTTAACTGGTGACTAGGCAGAGGCTCGCGATGCCTGCCCCGAGGAGATCAAACCTTTCCATAGGCGCATGCATGAGCTGTCACTACAAGCAGACTGCCTGATGTGGGGCAGCCGAGTAGTTATGCCTCTGCGAGGCAGAGAGGCATTTGTCCAGGAGCTCCACCCGAGCACCCGGGGATCATTCTCATGAAGGCCATAGCCAGATCCCACGTCTGGTGGCCTGGCATTAATGCCAACTTGGAGCTCTGCGTCCGACGGTGCACCATTTGTGCCCAACTCAGTAATACCCCTAGGGAGGTCCCCCTGAGCCCCTGGCCCTGGCCCACCAAACCGTGGTCGCAGGTGCACGTAGACTATGCAGGCCCATTCATGGGCAAAATGTTCCTTGTAGTTGTAGATGCATTTTCAAAGTGGATCGAATGCACCATTTTAAACTCGAGCACCACCTCCACCACTGTGGAGAGCCTTGGAACTATATTTGCAACGCACGGAATGCCTGACATATTGGTCAGTGATAATGGTCCGTGCTTCACCAGCGCAGATTTCCAAGATTTTATAAATGACCATGGCATAAATCACGTTAAGACGGCACCATTCAAGCCGGCCTCCAATGGCCAGGCGGAGCGAGCAGTGCAAATAATTAAACAAAGCATGCTTAAAATCCAAGGTCCCACGCTGCAGGGTCACCTGTCGCGACTGCTGCTGGCATACAGATCTCGTCCGCATTCGTTGACTGGAGTTGCCCCTGCGCAACAATTGATGAAATGGACCTTAAAGACAAGGCTCTCATTAATCCTCCCAGACATGCATGAAATCGTTGAGGCAAAGTGCCGTAAGCTGACTGAGTACCATAACCAAAATTCGAGGGGGAGGTGGAATGAGATAGGGGACAAAGTGTTTGTGCTAAACTATGGCAGGATCCAAATGGCTTGCAGGAACAGTAACAGGCAAGGAAGGAAACAGGCTACTGGGGGTACAAATGGACAATGGCCAAACCTGCCGGAGGCATGTAGACCAAGTCAAAAGTAGATTTACGAACAACACTGCTGAGCCAGAGGCAGACTACAATGTGGAACTCACACCACACCTGAGACAGAGGGAACAACCTGACGAAAGGGCAATCCCAACAGACAGCCCAGGCGAGACACCAATAATCATACTGAATGAAACAGACAGCCCAGGCGACATACCAGCAATCACACCGAAAGAAAAACAGGCACCAAGGCCATCAACTGAACCACAATTAAGACACTCCACGCGAGAGCGTAGACCACCTGAGAGAGTGAACCTATAAAGACAATAAGACCTTGGGGGAGGGTGATGTCATGTATCTCACACTACTGTACATAACTATCTTACCATGCTATAACTGTATGACTGTAACTAGAGATGACCTGCAACCACAAGCTTACCTTACCATCAGGGGTGCACTTGCAGGAGACACTGAATACCTACCATGTTGTTTATGCACTCTGGAGTTGTAATAAAGAAGACTAAGGTCACACTAAGTTTAGCTCACAGTACTCAGCCTCGTGGACTTCTTGTATACCTAACACAGGTCATTGTTTTGAGGTTACCGATATAGCACAGATGTGGAGTGCAGATAAATTCTTATCACTTCAGTGTATGTTTGATATCTTTTACAGCAGGAAAAGGAGATTTGATTTAAAAATACAAGTCTTCCATTCATTTTCAGTTAAGCTTAAGTGAAACAAACTTATCCGATATCGAATGGACAAAGCCGTGCTTTTGGATCTGGGCTCACTGAGTCTGGTTTGTTCAGCCTTCCACCCTGGATTTGCACTCATCCTTAGTTTTAAGTCCAGGACTATTAAATTCTGAAAAGCACGCAACTGGTTTGCCAAGGAATGTTATGCTTGGATAAGGATTTCTAAAAGCTTCATATAAAAATGATCAATTTATGATACTTGCAACTCAGCATTTTCCAAAATGGAGACCACAGCTGTTATCTAAATGAATACAGTGCAAATCCTTTCATTAAAAAAATCTGTCTGCAAGCTCCAATTGTGAAAAAGGCAATGCACCATATACATTAGAATTACCATTGATGTGCATTGTAAAGCATTTCCATCAAGATCAATTAGATCAGATCTTGCTGGTGTCCTCAGTTGTTCAGTGGTAGCACTCCCATGAAGGTTGTGCGTTCAATTCCCAATTCAAGGTTTTGAGCACATAATCTAGGCTGACACTCCAGTGTAGTACTGAGGGAGTGCTGCACTGTTGCAGGTGCTGTTTTTCTGATGCGACATTAAACTGAGGTCCCATCTGCCCTCTCAGATGTAAGAGATGTAAGAGTGGCACTATTTCCATGAAGAGCAGGGGAGTTATCCCCGGTGTCCTGGCCAATATATATCCCTCAACCAACATCACTAAAACAGATTATCTGGTCATTGCTGTTTGTGTGAACTTGCTGTGTGCAAATTGGCTGCTGTGTTTCATACACTAAAACAGTGACTGCACTTCATTGGTTGTAAATCATTTTGGTGCATCTGGGGGACATGAAAGGTGCTATATAAATGCAAGTTCTTTCCTTTAATTTGACAATGTTATCCATTGCCATTTGATAATAAATTTCTCTACTATAATAATATTAGTTTACTATCATTTTTGAGTTTCAAACGGATTAAAGGCCATGGATGCAACATTGACAAACCTCAATCAGTGAGCTGAAACTCGATGGAATAGACTCTCTTCTAGTGAATGGCTACATGGATTGGTTGTTATTAAAAAGGAACATAGCTGGTTAAGCACAGGACTGAAGATTATAGGGTGCATTTCTATTGTGGAAATGAAAATCCGGAGAGATGTAAAATGGGCTGCTGATCCGCTATCACCGGTTTTACACTATCGCTCAAAGTAAAAATTATCCTCGAGGAGAGACTAAAATAGGGCCGAGAAATTAGACTTGTACCCAAAATGGGTGACAAGTAATTGCTTCACAAGCCGGTCCTCGGCAGCCTGAGGCCTGATCGACATTTGGCCTCAGGCCTCATTTGTATTAAACAGACTGTCATGTATGTAACTACAATGTAATACCACTGTATCACTGTATACAATCAACCTAGATGCACACCTTGACCACAAGGGATAAACTTGTGGGAGACACTCCTTACCTGATCACACAGGTATAAAAAGGGAGGTCCCACACAGGATCATTGTCTTTGGAGTCCTGTCCCCAGAATGTGCCTCATGTGGTTTCATGCTGTACATTGGCGACGAGAAACGGGAATTCGCGGCCCACAAGAATGGCCACCGGTAGCACAGAGAAACGGTACTGTGTTGGGGAAGACTGGGACGATTTTGTCGAGAGGTTTCAGCAAAGCTTTGTTACGAAAGAATGGCTGGGGGATGCAGTGGCCAACAAGCGAAGGGCTCATCTTTTGACCAGCTGCGGACCAAAGACTTACGCGCTCATGAAGGACTTACTAGCACCCGAAAAGCCGGCGGACAAAACCTTTGAAGAACTTACGAAATTGATCGGGGAGAACCTCAAACCGGCGAGTAGCATACATATGGCCCGACACAGATTCTACACCCACCGCCGTCGTGAAGGACAGAGCATACCGGACTTCGTAGCGGACCTCCGGCGTTTGGCCAGTCTCTGTAAGTTCACAGACGCCTGCAGGGGTGAGATGCTAAGGGACTTCTTTATCGAGAGCATTGGTCATGCGGGAATTTTCCGCAAATTAATTGAGACCAAGGATTTGACCTTGGAAGCGGTGGCGTTGATGGCTCAAACTTTCATGGCGGGGGAGGAAGAGATGAAAGTAATATACGCGCACAATTCTGCCCCTAACGCGGCGATGGATCAGGGAGTCAACATCATCAATGCGACTCAGAGCTCCACAGGCAGGCAGGGGCAGTCCGACATTCCCCAGGCAGCAATAGAACCCAGAGTAGGACTGCAACAGAGACAATGGCAGGCTGAACGGACATTCACGCCATCACAGTGGACAATGCGGCCCGGAACGGAGCCATTGACATGCACTAATAGGGTACTTAAGAGCAGTCAGAGGGACAGTCAGCGCGGAATGCCTGGCCATAGTCCCTTTGTTCCCAACAATGGAAACTTTAACTCATGCTGGAGGTGCGGGGGAAAACACTCAGCTAGATCTTCCAGATTTCAACAGTATGTCTGCAGGATCTGCAATCTCAGTGGCCATTTAGCTCGAATATGCAGGAAGCCTGCAACTAGACTAATATATGAGGCGGATGAACCAGAGAGGGTTCTTTGAGGCAGGATGACTTTTGGGAAAAATCGATGGGCGCCGAGGTTCAGCGGGTCCATGTGGCGAATATTCACAGTTCATACACCAAAACGCCACCAATGATGATGAGGGTTTTATTAAACGGCATCCCTGTACGCATGGTGCTGGACACTGGGGCCAGCCAGTCACTCATGGGAGTTCAGCAATTTGAGAAGCTATGGCCACTTAAAGCCAGTAGACCCAAATTAGCACGTATCAAGACACAATTACGGAATTACACCAAAGAAATCAGTTCGGTGCTAGGCAGTGCAATGTTGGCTGTCACACACAATGGGATAGTGAATCGGCTGCCGCTCTGAATTGTCCCGGGTAATGGTCCCGCACTGTTGGGGAGGAGCTGGTTAGCCGAGATGAACTGGAAATGGGGGTTGTTCACGCAATATCCTCGGTGGAGCGAAGTTCGTGCTCACAAGTCCTACAACAATTCGATTCACTATTCCAACCAGGCATCGGGACTTTCAAAGGCACTAAGGTAGTGATACACATCACCCCGGACGCCAGGCCAGTGCACCACAAAGCCAGAGCGGTGCCGTATGTGATGCAAGAAAAGATCGAGAGCGAATTGGACCGGCTGTTGAGAGAGGGCATCATCTCGCCTGTCGAATTCAGCGACTGGGCGAGCCCCATCGTTCCTATCCTAAAAGCGGATGGCTCTGTCAGGATCTATGGCAACTACAAGGCCACCATCAATCGGGTGTCCCTACAAGATCAATACCCGCTCCCGAGAGCGGAGGACCTCTTCGCCACGCTGGCAAGCGGCAAGCTGTTCACCAAGTTGGACCTCACTTCAGCCTATATGACCCAGGAACTGGCCGACGAATCTAAACTACTGAGCACCATCACCACGCATAAGGGACTGTTCGTTTATAACAGGTGCCCGTTTGGCATTCGATTAGCGGCCGCGATTTTTCAACGCAACATGGAAAGCCTGCTTAAATCCATTCCTGGAATGATCGTATTCCAGGACGACATCCTCATCACGGGTCGAGACACTGAGGAACACCTCCACAACCTGGAGGAGTTGCTACGCCGACTGGACTGGGTAGGCCTGCGATTCAAGAAATCTAAATATGTGTTCTTAGCTCCTGAGGTTGAGTTTCTGGGCAGGAGGATTGCTGCAGATGGGATTCGGCCCACCGAATCCAAAACAGAGGTGATTCGACGAGCACCCAGGCCCTGCAACACATTGGAGTTGAGTTCCTTCCTGGGACTGTTGAACTATTTCGGGAACTTTCTGCCGAACTTGAGCACGTTGTTGGAGCCACTACACGTGCTCTTGCATAAAGGTTGCGATTGGTTTTGGGGGGACTGTCAGGAACAGGCTTTTGATTGGGCGCGAAACCTACTTTGTTCAAACAAGTTGTTGACCCTGTACGAACCCTGAAAAAAATTGGTTCTGACGTGTGATGCATCATCCTATGGGGTTGGGTGCGTGTTGCAGCAGGGCTATGCTGAGGGTCAACTACAACCTGTGGCTTATGCCTCCAGGTCGCTCTCTCAAGCAGATTGGGGATATGGGATGGTTGAGAAAGAAGCGCTTGCATGTGTCTATGGTGTAAAAAAAATGCATCAGTACCTCTTTCGTAGGAAGTTTGAATTAGAGACCGACCACAAGCCATTAACATCCCTGTTGTCAGACAGCAAGGCCATCAATGCCAACACATCAGCTCGCATACAGCGATGGGCTCTCACGCTGGCTGCCTATGACTACTCCATCCGGCACCGGCCCGGCACTGAAAATTGCGCTGACACGCTCAGCAGGCTTCCACTGGCCACCACTGAGGGGACAGCAGAGCAAAGTGCCGAGATGGTCATGGCTGTCAATGCCTTTGACAGCGCAGGCTCCCCCATCACAGCCCGCCAGATCAAAATCTGGACAAACAGAGATCCCCTCCTATCCCTGATTAAGAAATGTGTCCTGACTGGGGATTGGGTGCCCGCACACGGAGCATGCCCTGAGGAGGTCAGACCGTTCCTCAGACGGATAGATGAGCTCTCAATCCAAGCCCACTACCTACTATGGGCAGCCGGGTAGTCATGCCCCAGAAGGGCATGGAGGCATTCATCAGGGAACTCCCAGGCATTGTGCTGATGAAGGCCATTGCCCGGTCACACGTTTGGTGGCCTGGAATTGATTCGGACCTGGAACACTGTGATCGCAGGTGCACGAAGTGTGCCCAGCTGGGCAATGCCCCTAGGGAGGCCCCACTCAGCCCGTGGCCCTGGCCCACCAGGCCATGGTCACGCATTCATGTTGACTACACGGGCCCATTCATGGGTAAGATGTTCCTTATTGTGGTAGATGTGTACTCGAAATGGATCGAGTGCATCATTCTGAATTCATGCACATCATCCACCACCGTGGAAAGCCTATGTGCGATCTTTGCAACCCATGGCTTGCCGGACATCCTGGTTAGTGATAACGGCCCATGTTTCACAAGCTACAAATTCCGAGAGTTTATGTCGGGCAATGGCATCAACCACGTCAGGACTGCACCGTTCAAGCCCGCCTCCAATGGCCAGGTGGAACGTGCGGTCCAAATCATTAAGCAAGGGTCGCTCAGGCTCCCTACAATGCTGCCTATCGCGCTTCCTGCTGGCCTATAGATCCCAGCCGCTCTCACTCACGGGGGTCCCGCCCGCAGAGCTACTAACGAAACGGACACTCAAAACTCAGTTGTCCCTCATTCATCCAGTCCTGACCGACATAGTTGAGGGCAAGCGCCAGTCCCAAAACGAATACCATGACCGCAATTCGACGGGGAGGTGTATAGAAATAAATTATCCTGTATTCGTCCTCAATCACGCCATGGGGCCCAAATGGCTTGAGGGCACTGTAATTGACAAAGAGAGGAATAGGGTCTCCGTGGTAAAACTCAACAATGGCCAAATATGCCGTAAGCATCTGGACCAAGTAAAAAAAAGGTTCAGCACCGACACGGAGGAACCTGAAGAAGACCATGAGATGGAGCTCACGTCACCGCCAGTGAACGAGCAACAGGAGCAATCATGAGAATGCACAGTCCCTGCGGTCAGCCCAAACAGGCCGGAATCACCACAGGTGACAGACAATCTCAACAGCTGTCCCGATACAACCCGTTGGTCAGGATCTAACCAATTCTGGCTGGCTCCAGCACCCAGTTGATTAACGGGGAAGTCCTGGGGAGCCCACCGCTCCTCCTGGCTCCACAGAAATATAACCTGCAAAAAATGTTTTCTTTGTGGCCTCCAGCGGTCTCTTTAAGGACTATTGGTTTGGCTGCTCAAGACCCGCAAGTTCCACCCATTTGTACCTGAATTTCAATTAAGGTCCTAAAACCAGTGACAGGACCGCAATTTGTATATGAGAGTCGCCTAATGCCTGTTTCAGGCGAGCGTCCCATACAGCTAAAAGTCATCAGCTTCCAATCTGGTGCACTTCTGGACGAGGTCGGGTGACCCAAGTTGAGGATGAGATTTTTTTGCATGTATGTGGATGGACCTGTCATATGTCCACTATCATTTTGTGGGTGTTTGCTTATGACTAAGGGGAGCTCACAATACTGCAAATGATATATATATATATATATATGGACCGTTGGATGCACAAGTTTTCTTGTTTCATGATTTTGTATGTTCTTATTGCAGTGCATTTCTAGGCTGTTAAACACCTTGCGACATTATTTTCCATAATAATAGCACTAAACTGGTGGTCTTACACAGAAATGTGTGTGATATGGTAAATCGAAAAGTCAGTGATATATTAGGATAAGGGGGCTGAAATTGATGAAGGCTTCCGCCCGCCCAAGTGCTGCCCAAAGGACCGCTGATGGCCGCCAAGGTCCCTGACGGTTCTTTGGGCGGGATTTTCATCACCCAGGTCCCTCGAAGGTTGGTGGGTGGCAAATCTGCGAGGTATGCTGCCAATCTGGGCGGCAGCCGGCGGGAACTCTCATTCTCGGCGGCAAAGGCGCTTGCTGCCCAAGTGCCGTCGAGGATGGAGTCGGGCCCAGGGAAGGTCGAAGAACAAAAAATAAAAAGCATTAAAAACAAAAAAAAAAAAACACCTGACGATCTTCAGGGGACCCCATCCAGGTTACTATCTGTAAAGAAATGATTTAGATAAACTTCACTAAAAGTCGGCAGCTTCCAATTTGATGCACTTCCGGGAAAGATCGGGTGGCCCAAGTTGAGGAGAAGAGATTTTTTTTGCATGTATGTGGATGGACCTGTCATATGTCCACTATCATTTTACAGCATCTTCACACTTAGCATTGAGGACAGAGCTGCCTGCACTCAGCGGTTCACCACCGTCCTGCTGCCGACTCCAGCCGACTCCCGCCCGCGTGAATATGGCATCTCGGTGGGCGGGAGTCTACTTACGCGCATCGGCCGGCCCGGTGGCTCTCCCCTCCCACCCACTCGAGGCCACGACGAGAGTGGAACTAGGCGGTTCGACCAGAGGAATGTCGGCGGTAAGGTCAGCAATTTCAGCCCCAAGATCTTTTCAAACTGGGATTAAAAAATGGTACAGAAGATATTTTATCTTATCTAAAACAAAGGTGCCAAAAAGAAAGCATTTTTGTCCAAGATGTTTCAGGGTTTGTTTCTCTCTATAACATATAGGCTTCGATATTAAATTCACCACCTGTCAGAAAGCAGGACGGGGAGGGGGCGGGGTGCGCGGGGGTAGTTAAAATGGTGTGGGGATTTACCCATCCTTCCCACCCTAATCTGACATCCTAATCTCCAACACATCGCTGCAAGCAATCCAGGAGCAAAATCATAAGTGCAAAAAAAAAATTGAGTATTAACAAAAAATTCTTAACACTTTTGCTTATTTGTTGTAAAAATATTGGACATGGGTATAAAGGGTGTTGACTGACAGTGAAGAATCATCCAATCGGGTAATGAAGAGTCTGTTCACTTTCCGATGGGCATGGGAAAGCGGTGCACCATGAGGATTGACATGTCGGGCAACCAATGGCAGGAGCATGCTGGCTTCCCATCGGCTTCTCGGCCATTTTGGTCAGGGAGTCAGCAAGTGGCTTGCAAATGAGATCTGGCGTTGAGATCGGCCGAGCCTGCCAGCATTACCTCCCAGATGAACATGCTGCTCGCTTTGCTGCATTGCTGCCTGGGATTAGAAATCGAGGCAATAGTCTTCAATAATCAACAGCCTCAATCGCATAAAGTGACCCAGCTTGTTTTGGGACACAATAGTCCCCGAACTCCCGACCTGAATTTCTGTGGGGGTTCTGCTGATATCCTGTCCTAACTTCAGCGGGAGATCAGCAAAAGCCCCGGAGAAGTAGCAGTTTCAGCCATACCGAGCTGCTTCTCCAAAGTTTCCACCAACCTTCCACCAAAGTTGGGAGAACCCTATGAAAATTCATGGCTGTTTTGTCTGGTCAAGTATCCAAGGAAGGCGCCAAACCATTCAACACAAATAAATAGACATTCGGCGTTTTGTTTGTGTGTATGCTTGATTGGCAGCTTTTTTTGAGTTCAAGGGACACACACACACACACACACACACAAACACATTAATTTCCTTTCACCTGGTCAAATCTCAAAGAATATTTCTCTATCTCTCTTGTTCCAAAGTTGAGTAGTCTGTCTGAAGACATCAGAGAGGGACAGATAGGTCAGGGAGACTGGATGGTCAGCAAACAAATCACCACCAAAGAGTATTATTCTGGGACATTGCATTCTGTTCAGTTTATGTTGTTCTTTAGTACAGCACATGTGATGGTTGGTTATTTTTTAATATTCTTGATGGTGCGGTCGGGGGGGAGGGGAGGGGAGGGGGTTGGTTAGTTAATCCTGTAACTATTGAAGTGTATCCTTGCTTCTGTTCATTTACAGTTGAGTAACTCATTTTGACAGTTTATAGCCTAAACCACGGCCGAGTGAAGTGTTTATTCTACCGTCTTCTGAAGCCTAGAAAGGCCACATGAGGACACATGACATAACCAGTCAACTGAAATACAGTAACAAATCCCTGGGCTTGCTACATATTGCCTAGATACTTCTTCATAGGCAATCCCTCGGAGTCGAGGATGACTTGCTTCCACACTAAAAATGAGCTCTCAGATGACTGAAGAGTCCAATGTGGGACCACAGTCTCTGTCACAGGTGGGGCAGACGGTGGTTGAAGGAACGGGTGGGTGGGGTGCCTGGATTGCCATGTGCTCCTTCCTCTGTCGACACTTGGCCTCAGCTTGCTTTCGGCGAAGAGACTCGAGGTGTTCAGCGCCTTCCCGGATGCTTTTCCTCTACTTTGGGCGGTCTTGGGCCAGGGATTCCCAGGTGCCAGTGGGGATGTTGCACTTTTTCAAGGCGGCTTTGAGGGTGTTCTTGAAGCGTTTCCTCTGCCCACCTGGGGCTCGCTTGCCGAGTCGGAGCTCTGAGTGGAGCGCTTGTTTTGGGAGTCTCGTGTCAGGCAAGCAAATCTTCTCAATCTTCCTTGCCGAGATACTGGACAGGTAAAGGCACACAGTGGGCTGCAGGGAGTAGTGGGCCATCTCCAGGAGTGGTCTGAGATGCTGAAACACCCCAAAAAATTATTCAGAGTTGTCATGTATCTCACATTACTGTATATAACTGTATCTGACCATGCTATACATGACTGTAACTGGATATGACCTGTAAAGCTAGTGCTGTTGGGGTGGAGTTAAACTAATATGGCAGGGGGATGGGAACCAATGCAGGGAGACAGAGGGAAACAAAATGGAGACAGAAGCAAAAGACAGAAAGGAGATGAGTAAAAGTGGAGGGCAGAGAAACCCAAGGCAAAAAACAAAAAGGGCCAATGTACAGCAAAATTCTAAAGGGTCAAAGTGTAATAAAAAGGCAAGCCTGAAAGCTCAGTGCCTCAATGCAAGGAATATTCGGAACCCAGGAGAGAGCTCTGAGCTAGTTAGAGTGGGTGAGAGTGCAGATGAACAGGACCCCAAGGAAGAATGCAAAAGGCAGGAGGCAACAGAGCAGAGTAGCACTGGGGTAAGTGTAAACCACAAGGTGATAGGAAGGGACAATATGTATGAATATAAAGGGGCTGCAGGAGGGGTCAAAACTAAAAATCATGGTTTAAAAACTAGTATTAAAACACTCTACCTAAATGCACGCAGCATTTGAAATAAAGTAAATGAGTTGACGGCACAAATCATTACAAATGGGTATGATTTGGTGGCCATTACAGAAACGTGGTTGCAGGGTGGCCAAGACTGGGAATTAAACATACAGGGGTATCTGACAATTTGGAAGGATAGACAAGAAGGGAAAGGAGGTGGGGTAGCTCTATTAATAAAGGATGATATCAGGGCAGTTGTGAGAGATGATATTGGCTCGAATGAACAAAATGTTGAATCATTTTGGGTGGAGATTAAAAATAGTAAGGGGAAAAAGTCACTGGTGGGCGTAGTTTATAGGCCCCCAAATAATAACTTCATGGTGGGGCAGACAATAATCAAGGGAATAATAGAGGCATGTGAAAAAGGAACGGCAGTAATCATGGGGGATTTTAACCTACACATCGATTGGTCAAATCAAATCGCACGGGGTAGCCTTGAGGAGGAATTCATAGAATGCATACGAGATTGTTTCTTAGAACAGTATGTTACAGAACCTACAAGGGAGCAAGCTATCTTAGATCTGGTCCTGTGTAATGAGACAGGAATAATAAACGATCTCCTAGTAAAAGATCCTCTCAGAATGAGTGATCACAGTATGGTTGAATTTGTAATACAGTTGGAGTAGTGTCTCAAACGAGCATACTATGCTTAAACAAAGGGGACGACAGTGGGATGAGGGCAGAGTTAGCTAAAGTAGACTGGGAACACAGACTAAACGGTGGCACAATTGAGGAACAGTGGAGGACTTTTAAGGAGCTCTTTCATGGTGCTCAACAAAAATATATTCCAGTGAAGAAGAAGGGCGGTAAGAGAAGGGATAACCAGCTGTGGATAACCAAGGAAATAAAGGAGAGTATCAAATTAAAAACCAATGTGTATAAGCAGTCCAAGGTTAGTGGGAAACTAGAAGATTGGGAAAATTTTAAACGACAGCAAAAAATGACTAAGAAAGCAATAAAGAAAGGAAAGATAGATTACGAAAGTAAACTTGCGCAAAACATAAAAACAGATAGTAAAAGCTTTTACCGATATATAAAACGGAAGAGAGTGACTAAAGTAAATGTTGGTCCCTTAGAAGATGAGAAGGGGGATTTAATAATGGGAAATGTGGAAATGGCTGAGACCTTAAACAATTATTTTGCTTCGGTCTTCACAGTGGAAGACACAAAAACCATGCCAAAAATTGCTGGTCACGGGAATGTGGGAAGGGAGGACCTTGAGACAATCACTATCACTAGGGAGGTAGTGCTGGACAGGCTAATGGGACTCAAGGTAGACAAGTCCCCTGGTCCTGATGAAATGCATCCCAGGGTATTAAAAGAGATGGCGGAAGTTGTAGCAGATGCATTCGTTATAATCTACCAAAATTCTCTGGACTCTGGGGAGGTACCAGCGGATTGGAAAGCAGCTAATGTAACACCTCTGTTTAAAAAAAGGGGGCAGACAAAAGGCAGGTAACTATAGGCCAGTTAGTTTAACATCTGTAGTGGGGAAAATGCTTGAAGCTATCATTAAGGAAGAAATAGCGGGACATCTAGATAGGAATAGTGCATTCAAGCAGATGCAACATGGATTTATGAAGGGGAAATCATGTTTAAATAATTTACTGGAATTCTTTGAGGATATAACGAGCATGGTGGATAGGGGTGTACCGATGGATGTGGTGTATTTAGATTTCCAAAAGGCATTCGATAAGGTGCCACACAAAAGTTTCTGCAGAAGATAAAGGTACGCGGAGTCAGAGGAAATGTATTAGCATGGATAGAGAATTGGCTGGCTAACAGAAAGCAGAGAGTCGGGATAAATGGGTCCTTTTCGGGTTGGAAATCGGTGGTTAGTGGTGTGCCACAGGGATCGGTGCTGGGACCACAACTGTTTACAATATACATAGATGACCTGGAAGAGGGGACATAGTGTAGTGGAACAAAATTTGCAGATGACACAAAGATTAGTGGGAAAGCGGGTTGTGTAGAGGACACAGAGAGGCTGCAAAGAGATTTAGATAGGTTAAGCGAATGGGCTAAGGTTTGGCAGATGGAATACAATGTCGGAAAATATGAGGTCATCCACCTTGGAAAAAAAAAACAGTTAAAGGGAATATTATTTGAATGGGGAGAAATTACAACATGCTGTGGTGCAGAGGGACCTGGGGGTCCTTGTGCATGTTTGCAGGTGCAGCAGGTAATCAGGAAGGCGAATGGAATGTTGGCCTTCATTGTGAGAGGGATGGAGTACAAAAGCAGGGAGGTCCTGCTGCAACTGTACAGGGTATTGGTGAGGCCGCACCTGGAGTACTGCGTGCAGTTTTGGTCATCTTACTTAAGGAAGGATATACTAGCCTTGGAGGGGGTACAGAGATGATTCACTAGGCTGATTCCGGAGATGAGGGGGTTACCTTATGATGATAGATTGAGTAGACTGGGTCTTTACTCATTGGAGTTCAGAAGGATGAGGGGTGATCTCACAGAAACATTTAAAATAATGAAAGGGATGGACAAGATAGAGGCAGAGAGGTTGTTTCCACTGGTTGGGGAGACTAGAACTAGGGGGCACAGCCTCAAAATACAGGGGAGACAATTTAAAACAGAGTTGAGAAGGAATTTCTTCTCCCAGAGGGTTGTGAATCTATGGAATTCTCTGCCCAAGGAAGCAGTTGAGGCTAGCTCATTGAATGTATTCAAATCACAGATAGATAGATTTTTAACCAATAAGGGAATTAAGGGTTATGGAGAGCGGGCGGGTCAGTGCAGCTGAGTCCACGTTCGGATCAGCCATGATCTTGTTGAATGGCGGAGCAGGCTCGAGGGGCTAGATGGCCTACTCCTGTTCCTAATTCTTATGTTCTTATACCTTACCACCAGGGGTGCACTTGCAGGAGACACTCCATACCTGTCCCACTGTGGTATATAAAGAGAGGTCTCAGGCAAGTGCAGCACTGGAGAGCTGGAATTAAAGGTGCAGGTCCTGAGTGAACTTGACTTCAGCATGTGTCTCGTGTAAGTCAGTACATTAGAGTCAGAACTTAACAGTGGCGACGAGTTACGGGATCACAGAATCCACAGAATGGCTACCAACAGCTCAGATGAGAAATACAATGCTGGAGACAATTGGGATGACTTGATATAAAGACTCCAGCAAAGCTTTGTGACCAAAGACTGGCTGGGCGACGATAAGGCAGACAAGAGAAGAGCCCATCTCTTGACCAGCTGTGGTTCGAAAACATACGCTTTAATGAAAGACCTGCTGGCACCCGAGAAACCAGCAAGCAAGTCGTTTGAGGAGTTGAGCACACTGGTGAGAGACCACCTGAAGCTAATGAGCAGCCTACACATGGCCAGACACAGGTTCTACAACTACAGACGCTGTATGGGCCAAAGCATACCCGACTTCGTGGCGGAACTTCGGAGGCTTGCTAGTTCTTGTGAGTTCCCCGATGAACTAAGGAGAGAAGTGCTGAGAGACTTGTTTGTTGAAGGAATAGGCCACGCAGGCATATTCCGAAAGCTTATAAAGACTAAGAATTTGACTCTAGAGGCAGCAGCACTGGTCATTCTTGGCAGGCTAAGAAGAAACGAGGCTGATCTATACTTTGGGTACGACAACCAATAAGGCATTGGAACAAGGCTTTCAAATTGTGAAACAAACCGCTACCCCCACACACAGACAAAGGCAGGAGAGCAGGCCTTCAACAGCAGACAGTGGAGCCAGAAGCCATCAAAATCAAGGGCCACATGAACGGCCGATCACACCTCATCAACCCACAATGCGAGCAATCAACAACAGATTGAGAGATGCTCAAGAGAGATCAGTCAGATGCAGCTCATCCTTCGGAAACAATGGAAACGGCCTGTGTTGGAGATGTGGGGGAAGGCACTCAACCAGAGTGTGTCGATTTCAGCATGCCGTTTGCAGAAATTGCAACTACACAGGGCATCTGGTTATGCATGTGCAGAAAAACAGCAGCTCAGCTGGTATATGAATTGGAAGGGTCAGAAAGCGGACCAGAAGATGGTTGGAACAGTGCACGGGACGCCGAGATACAGTGGGTTAACACGATCAATGTCCACTGTTCTTACACCAAGGCGCCTCCAATTATGATGAGGGTTCTATTCAACGGGATACCCGTTAAAATGGAACTGGACATGGGGTCCAGTCAATCCCTCATGAGCGTTCAACAATTTGAACAGCTGTGGCTGCACAAAAGCAACAGACCAAAACTCACAAAGATCGACACCAAACTAAGGACCTATACTAAATAAATCGTCCCAGTCCTTGGCAGCGCCATGCTCTCAGTCACACACAAAGGGATGGTGAACCGACTTTCCCTGTAGATTGTCCCTGGGGATCTCCCAGCCCTGTTGGGGAGAAGCTGGCTAGCAGAACTTAATTGGAAATGAGATGATGTTCACGCGATGTCGTCAGAGGAACGGACCTCCTGCTCAACAGTTCTAAGCCGGTGTTAACATCTCTTTCAGCCAGGTGTGGGTACCTTCATAGGGGCTAAAGTTAGAATTGACATCACACAGAATGCCAGACCGGTCCATCACAAGGCTAGAGCTGTGCCTTATGTGATGAGGGAAAAGATTGAAAATGAACTGGACCGGCTTCTGCGGGAAGGCATAATTTCTCCCGTGGAATTCAGCGACTGGGCAAGCCCCATCGTCCCCGTCATGAAGCCTGATGGATCCGTGCGAATCTGTGGAGATTACAAGTCTACCATAAACAGAGTCTCCCTACAGGACCAATACCCGCTGCCCAGAGCAAAGGACCTATTTGCCACGTTGGCTGGAGGAAAACTTTTCTCGAAACTTGACTTCACATCTGCGTATATGACGCAAGAACTGACCGAAGAGTCTAAGCTACTCACCACCATCAACACACATCGAGGCCTTTTTGTGTACAATCAAGGCCCATTCCGCATCAGGTCAGCAGCTGCTATATTCCAACGCAACATGGAAAGTCTGCTCAAGTCCATCCCGGGGACGGTTGTGTTTCAAGATGTCATACTCATCACGGGCAGGGACACCGACTCTCATCTCCGCAATCTTGAGGAAGTACTAAGTCGATTGGATCGGGTAGGCCTAAGAGTTAAGAAATCCAAGTGTCTGTTTCTCGCACCTGAGTTTGAATTTTTGGGCAGAAGGATGGAATCCGCCCAACCGAATCCAAAACCGAAGCGATTCGCCTGGCACCCAGGCCCCGGAATGTCTCGGAACTGCGCGCCTTTCTTGGGCTACTCAATTACTTTGGGAACTTTACGCAGAACTTGAGCACGCTGCTGGAGCTTCTCCACGTGCTACTCAGAAAGGGGTGCGATTGGTTTTGGGGGGACGCCCAAGAACGCGCCTTCAATAAGGCACGCAACCTTCTATGTTCCTTCTATGTAGCCTTTTTTGACCCAGGTAAAAAGTTAGTCGTTACGTGTGATGCGTCAGCGTACGGGGTCGGATGCGTTTTACAGCAAGTCAATGATGCGGGTAAATTGCAGCCCGTTGCTTATGCCTCCAGGTCACTTTCGTGGGCGCAGCGCGGGTACGGTATGGTTGAGAAAGAGGCACTCGCGTGCGTGTATGGTGTCAGAAAAATGCACCAATACCTTTTCGGGGCCAAGTTTGCGTTAAAAACGACCACAAACCCCTCACGTCCCTATTATCTGAGTGCAAGGCAATCAACACCAACGCCTCGACGCGCATTCAGCGGTGGGCACTCATGCTGGCGGCTTACAACTACACGATAAGGCACAGACCAGGCACAGACAAATGTGCCAACGCGCTTAGCAGGCTACCCCTGGCGACCACAGAAGGGTCCGACGAACAGGACTGTGAGATGGTCATGGCAATCAATGCCTTTGAAACCACAGGTTCGCCCATGACGGCTTGCCAAATCAGAGCCTGGATGACCAGCGACCCCACGTTATCTCTAGTTAAAAGATGCATTTTAACCGGTGACTGGGCAGAGGCTCGCGATGCCTGCCCCAAGGAGATCAAACCCTTCCATAGGCGCATGCATGAACTCTCACTACAGTCAGACTGCCTGATGTGGGGCAGCTGAGTCGTTATGCCCTTACGAGGCAGGGAGGCGTTTGTCCGGGAGCTCCATCGCGAGCACCCGGGGATCGTCCTTATGAAGGCCATAGCCAAATCTCATGTTGGTGGCCTGGCATTGACGCGGACTTGGAGCTCTGCGTCCGTCGGTGCACCATTTGTGCCCAACTCAGTAATGCCCCCAGGGAGGCCCCCCTAAGCCCCTGGCTCTGGCCCACCAAACCGTGGTTGCGGGTGCATGTAGACTGTGCGGGCCCATTCATGGGCAAAATGTTCCTAGTAGTCGTTGATGCATTTTCAAAATGGATCGAGTGCACCATTTTAAACTCGAGCACCACCTCCACCACTGTGGAGAGCCTTGGAACTATGTTTGCAACGCACAGCATTCCTGACATATTGGTCAGTGATAATGGTTCGTGCTTCACTAGCGCAGAATTTCACGATTTTATAGTTGACCACAGTATAAATCACGTTAAGACGGCACCATTCAAGCCGGCCTCCAATGGCCAGGCGGAGCAAGCAGTGCAGATCATTAAACAAGGCATGCTCAGAATCCAAGGTCCCACGCTGCAGAGCCGCCTGTCGCGACTGCTGCTGGCATACCGATCTCGTCCGCATTCGTTGACTGGGGTTCCCCCCCGCGCAACTATTGATGAAACGAACCTTAAAGACCAGGCTCTTGTTAATCCTCCCAGACATGCATGAAATTGTTGAGGCTAAGCGCCAAAAGCTAACTGAGTACCATGACCGAAATTCGAGGGGGAGGTGGAATGAGATAGGGGACAAAGTGTTTGTGCTAAACTATGGCCGGGGTCCCAAATGGCTTGCAGGGACAGTAACAGACAAAGAGGGAAACAGGCTACTGGTTGTACAAATGGACAATGGCCAAACCTGCTGGAGGCATGTAGACCAAGTAAAAAGTAGATTCACTGATAACACTGAAGAACCAGAGGCAGACTACAATGTGGAACTCACACCACACCTGGTGGACAGACAGGTGGAACAACCTGAGGAAAGGGAAGTCTCAACAGACAGCCCAGGCGAGATACCAGCAATCACACCGAACGAAACAGACAGCCCAGGCGAGATACCAGCAATCACACCGAACGAAAAACAGGCACCAAGGCAAACAACTGAACCACAACTAAGACGCTCCACGCGAGAGCGCAGACCACCTGAGAGACTGAATCTATAAAGACAATAAGACCTTGGGGGAGGGTGATGTCATGTATCTCACATTACTGTATATAACTGTATCTTACCATGCTATACATGACTGTAACTGGATTTGACCTGTAACAATAAGCATACCTTACCACCAGGGGTGTACTTGCAGGAGACACTCCATACCTGTCCCACTGTGGTATATAAAGAGAGGTCTCAGGCAAGTGCAGCACTGGAGAGCTGGAATTAAAGGTGCAGGTCCTGAGTGACCTTGACTTCAGCATGTGTCTCGTGTAAGTCAGTACATTAGAGTCACGACTTAACAAGAGTAAAAATCAAAAAACATAACACTGATCTGAACAATCTGAGAATGGTCAGTGTTGATACTGTTGACAAAAAGTGGGAACATTTCCATTCCAACCACTGATTTCTCTAACCTCAAGGAAAATATAATTTACTTCAAATTATTTTCAGCATTCCCTTCTCTCCCACGCAACATTAAAAATATAACCTAGCTTTGTCCCAAATGATTAACAATAGCATTTTGGAAGCAGTACTTGCCTCTAATTTTTAGCTTCAAACTCAATTAGGAAAGTTCCACTATGAAGGCCAAACTATTTAACTTGAGCTTCACTTTTACAGTTTATGACATAATTTGATCCAGTTGATGTATTATAGCCTAGTGACATGCTGCTAAATATCTGAAATCGAGTATCAAAAGATAGTAAAAAACGCTTAAGGTCAGTCTCTCTCGGGCAAATAATTCATCTCATAAAGATTTTATGTAATATCGTTTAGGATATGCCAGTCTGTCAAATATTAGACATTTAACATGTATTAATGTATTCATGTGAATTTGGGCAATAGATGCGAGATGCTAAGTGTTGAAAATATGATTAGCACAATTTAAGTTTTATAATATTTTGGAGTAATGCCTGGATCAAGCAGCTCTAAGCACCATAGTGGGAATGGACAAGGAGAAATTTGGTATGTTGTAAAATGAAATTTCATGATACAGCGGCCAAAATTATTTCAATTATTGATAGATAGCAACCCCTCACTTTCAACACTTTCAAACAAAGCAAAAGCCTTTTTAAGACGATCTGACTAACAGAGGAACCACCTAAAACACCCAGCTTATAACAGAACCAAAGAAACTTTGTTCTGCATTAATACTATCTCTGGGTTATCATATATGGCTACATCAGGCATAAAATGATTATGGCATGATTAAAATTCAGTTGGAAGATATTACGTTTTTTACTATCAAGAGATTAATATAATTCTCGGTGTAGCACGTTCATCTGTTTCAATGGGGGCAATTTTAATCTAATTTGCCAGTTGGGAAGCTGATGGGATTGGGTGCAACGGGATCAAGATATCTGGGCTCCTCCAATTCTGCCCTCTTGCGCATCCCCAATTTTCATTGCTCCACCATTGGTGGCCGTGCCTTCTGTTGCCGAGGCCCTAAGCTCTGGCATTCCCTCCCTAAACCTCTCTGCCTCTCTACCTCTCCTTCCTCCTTTAAGACACTCCTTAAAACCTACTTATTTGACCAAGCTTGTAGTCACCTGTCTGATTATTGCTTCATGTGGTTTGGTGTCAAATTTTTTCTGGTAACGCTGCTGTGAAGCACCTTGGAACGTTTTACTATGTTAAAGGTGTTACATAAATGTGAGCTGTTGTTGTAGTTGCAACACTGGTTTTACACCTGCTTGGTTTTACTCTCCATTGACGTCACACCCGATCCTGAGAATTAGGTTAAAATTACCTCGCTATGGCTCTCAAAAGGCAGCACTGTTTTTGGATAGCCTAAAGCACTTCAGAACCAACAAATTATTTCTGTACTGCAGTCACTGTTATGTAGGCAAACACAGCAGCAACAGCCAATCTGATCACAGCAAGGCCCACAAACAGCAAATGATCAGATGGTCTGTTTTTTTGTTAGTGTTGCGTATGCAATAACTCAATAGGCTTAGTACCGTGAACTCAATCAGGTGTGACCTGACTCTACTTTATTAGCTCTCAAAGTCAGGATTAAACATGGAGGTTTTCTTTATATACAAGGGCTGCACGTGTGTGTCTGTGGCCCAATGACCTCCGACGGTCGCTCCCCCTGGTGGCAAGTAAACCCAGGCATACATACATTAAAGTTAGTCGCGTTGATTAAGGAAGGAATGTTCGCCAAAAAAACGGCAGAACAACTTGCTCTTTCCCGAATAATGTTTCAGGAATCTGTTGCATTCATTAAATCAGGCAGATAGGGTCTCAGTTTAATGTCTCAGCTGAAAAGTGGCAGCTCTGACAATACATAATTTCCTCATTCATCATAAGAGGCAGTCCCTTGGAGTCGAGG
Source organism: Pristiophorus japonicus (assembly GCF_044704955.1). NCBI lineage: Eukaryota > Metazoa > Chordata > Chondrichthyes > Pristiophoridae > Pristiophorus > Pristiophorus japonicus. The sequence continues at coordinate 173,843,254 of NC_091983.1, read as the reverse complement.
ATGACTTTGTTCCACACTAGAAATGAGTCCTTAGGTGACTGATGAGTCCAATGCGGGACCTACAGTCTCTGTCACAGGTGGGGCAGATGGTGGTTGAAGGAACGGGTGGGTGGGTAGCCTGAATCGCTGCGTGCTCTTTCTGCTGTCTACTCTTGGCTTCAGCATCCCTCGGCGAAGAGACTCGAGGTGTTCAGCTCCTTCCTGGATGCTTTTCCTCCACATTGGGTGGTCTTAGGCCAGGGATTTCCCAGTCTGGATGGGGATGTTACATTTTTTCAAGGAGGCTTAGAGAGTGTCCTTGAAGCGTTTCTGCTGCCCACCTGGGGCTCGCTTGCCGTGTCGGAGCTCCGAGTAGAGCGCTTGTTTTGGGAGTCTCGTGTCAGGCATGTGGGCGATGTGGCCCATCCATCGGAGCTGATCGAGCGTGGTCAGTGCTTCGATGCAGGGGATGTTGGCCTGAGTAAGGACACTGACGTTGGTGCGCCTATCCTGCCAACAAGTTATCAGGAGCAGATGGAATCTCCGCCGAAGCACTAACACATGGCGGAGGAGTACGACTGGCGCGGATCCATGACCTCATCTCTCTTAACTGGAAGGAGGAGATCATGCTAGGAGATCTCGGAGACGCTGTAATCGTGACCATCTTCAATAATGGTGACAAGTCCGACTGCGGTAACTACAGAAGAATCTCCCTGCTGTCGACCACCGGGAAAGTCATCGCAAGAATCCTCCTGAATCGCCTTTTTCCCCTGGCTAAAGAAGTCCTTCCAGAGTTACCAAGCGGATTCCGCCCACTAAGGGGCCGAATTTGGTCCAGGTTGCACCCACAGCCGGCGAGGATCCATTGGAAATGTATGTTTTCTGGGCAATTCCTCCGGAACTGCCCATCTGCCCAGGTTCCGCCCGGCGTGAGATTGGTCGTGGAGGGATCCGCCGGCGTGACGTCATGCCGCCCGCCCATGCCGGATGCTGCAAATCGGCCATTTTGGTGAGGGATGCTGACCTCAGATCGACCTGCCGCCCGCCAGAAGGACCGCTCGCAAAAAGCAGGTCTGACCTGGCCGTGAGTCGGGCGGCAGGGAGAAGGGCTCCGAGTGCTGCAGCGCTGCACATCCCGGCTATGGTGCAGATGCTGGACCATTGAGTGGGACTGCTGGAAAAAAGTTAGGTGGATGTTGCTTTACTTTATTGCTGATGGTCATGTTAAATCTGGTTGTGATAAAAGTGACTGAAATGTGTCTAGGCTGATGGAAACTTTCTTCTTTGACCTTGCTGAAAGACCTTCATTGAGAAGCCCAATGGTGTAGTCAAAGTAATTATGAATAAATGAAAAGTCACATTTTGTCCATCCAAGCTGATTAATTAATTCTGTGACACAGTCCTTCAAGAAGTTCTCAGGGAAGCACTACATATCACATAGAGGGTGAGATAGTTGGGGTAAGAATAATCTATTGTAAGCTTCTGACAGCTGCAGACTCCAACAACATTTGTCTGGGAGGAAAAGAGTATAAAGTTACAGCTATTCGACTTTAGGGGCAGCGTGATTACAGACCAAACTGAGGAAGGACTACAGTCAGTAGAACACAGCAAGAAACAAGTGCCGTGGTGACTCAGTGGCCTACTGTTGAGGTTTCAACAAGTGGACTGTCACAATCGCTTTGTTAATTTGTCTTTCTTTATCCTGCAAGAAAATTACTTCATAAAATCTGTTCTGATTCATCACAAAAGACCTGTGCCCAGCGTGCCTTGTTATGGTGATGGACATAAGTCTATTCTGAGAGATGTAATTAATCTGACACATTGAATAACCCTCACAACACATAAAGCGATGGCCTGATGACCGTACCCATTATACAGTGCAGTCATATGTGGATGGGAAGATATTCCTGATAAAGCAGATGACCTGAGGGACAGATGTGTGTTTCTCACAAGGCACCACACATGACGTTAAAATCAGAAACTCACCAAGAGAGGGTCAACAATGTGAGTGTACTTACAAGTGCACAATAACAAAGGTAACATAACATTATTACATTTACAAACATTTACACCACCAACACCTACTCCTCTACCCGAGAGCACCACCTCTCTTCCCCCACCCCCTTGAAGCAATGCGCAAACTCCTCTTCCTCACCCCGCCTACACCATGGTGTCCCGCCCCTCTCTGCCTCTGGTTGACGAGGTTGTGCAGGAGGTCAGCGGGATGTCTGCAGATGTGTGCGTCTTGGTGAGAAGGCAGGAGGCATGACCGAAGGCGCCTGGATCTCCTGCTCCTCCGGACCTGTCTGCCTTGAGGATATGGGGTTAGGGGCTTGAACTGCGTGTTCATAAACCATCTCTTGCCTCATCGCCTCAATGGTCTCGGTTGTGCGCTCCAACACAGCAATGAGCCGGTCCATCCTGTCATCATGCTGCTGGGTGAAGGTAGCCATGCTGCCAGCGATCCCAGTCATGGTCTGGAGCATATTGCGACCTATCTGCACGCTCATCCATGATAGCTGGACCATCTCATGAATTGCAGAGAGTGGTGCTGCATCCTCAGGTGGTTGATTGCTCCTGGTGGGTTCTGGCGCCTTGCTTGCCTTCGCGCCATGGCCTCTGCTCTTGGTTGAGCTTGCCAGTGTGGAGTGCGTTCCAAACCCCAGGAACTCGGAGGCCGATGTCGAGATTCTGCTGACACCTGGCTCAAATGGCAGGAGGCTGCTGTCATCCTGTTCCTGCTCCTGGAACTCAGGGTTCAAAGATGGGCCCTTCTCCCTCCTCTCTCTCTTCTTCGTGGCTCAGGGTGGCGGAGGTGGGCGCGGGGGAAATGGGTGATCTGGGGGGGGGCGGGGAGGGGTAGGGGCTGGAGGAATGATCCGCTGTCTTGGGCTGAGGGCAACATCGGGGTGGGAGACGTTGGGGTCTGACGGCTTCTCTGAAGGCCAGAGGTCAATGGTGTACCTTGATCGTGCTGTCCGAGTCATCATCTGCAAGTAGAGGTCAACGTTTCAGTCTGTGGGGGTGTCGAGGGGTGGCGGGGGGCTGGGTTGGTGCTGGTCAAACTGAGATGTGAGCTGTGCCATCTCACATTCTGCCAGCAAGGAGTTGCATCTCTACATGGGCACACCAATACTGGGCAACAAAGTATACGGTAAACCGCGAGTGCCTTAACATTGCATGACCTTTCATGCAATCAGCATGGCTCAGGTCGCAGATTAGTATAACCTTACTATGCTGTAGCATGGATCTGCATCAACCGTTGTGGTTGCACGGCGGTGGTCACCCACTAATGCCAACGCACGCTCCTCCAGCCTGCTCAATTCGACCACCTCTGCTGGTCCCCCTCCTGTCCCACGCAGACTTGCTGCCTTGGATGCGTTTTTCTTCTGCAGAAAGAAACGTTGCAGCCTTTAGCCCTTTTGCTGATGTCCCCACCCCCCCCCACACACACACTCCCACATACACACATCTGGTGCGCAACCCTTTTGGCATTGGACAGGAGGGGCCGAATAAATCTTTACTCACTCTTGCTGCTGCCACCAAATCGTTCCAATGTTTCCGGCATTGATCCCCATCCCACTCAACATTGCCCATTGTGGACACTGTCTCACCAATCTCCCTCCAAATGTGTCGGTATTGGGGTGGTGGAGGCTTGCCACGACCATCCCGGGTGAGGTCTTTGTACCTGCGCTCCACCTCCGTTACTAGCTCCTCAATTCCTCCTCATTAAACCAGGGAGCTCTGGGCCTGGTTTTGCCAGAATTCATTGCTGATTTCTGGCCACTCATCGTCAACAGTTTGTGTGCCTCAATTTTTCCGACTGCCCCCTCTGCAACTTCCAACTCTCTCCTCTCCAACCTCCAACTCTGTCCTCGCCAACCTCCAACTCTCTCCTCTCACACTCACAGGTGGAATAAAGTGGTGTGCCTTTATACGCATGCATAGTACAGCAATCAGCCTCAAACGGCTCTGAAATGACAACATATCGGAAGTCAAAAACTACGAAAAATAAAATCGCAAAGTCTCGCGCATGCGCATTGGAGGCCCTCTGAAGATCCCCGAGTGGAGAGGCCTCCAACTGCCGCACGCTGATGATACCGGCCGCTCACTCCCGCTAAGCGACTGCCGCTGACGCTGCTAACCACACAACGGAGTCGAAACGACGGGACCCGGCGGCAGCGGCAGCAAAAAGGTGGGGGTCGCTGAGAAATGGCCGGTGACCAAATTCGGCCGCATGATCTTCACCGCGCGGCAGATACAAGAGTAATGCAGGGAACAGCACCAACCCCTGTACATGGCCTTCTTCGAACTCACAAAAACCTTCAACACTGTCAACCATGAGAGATTATGGAGCGTCCTCCTCAGATTCGGCTGCCCTCAAAAGTTTGTCACCGTTCTCCGCCTGCTCCACCATGACATGATCCTGACCAACAGATCCACTACAAACCCATTCCACGTTCGGACCGAAGTCAAGCAAGGCTGTGTCATTGCACCAACGCTCTTCTCGATTTTCCTTGCTGCTATGCTCCATCTCACCCTCAGAAAGCTCCCCGCTGGAGTGGAGCTAAATTACAGGAGAAATGATGAATCTGGTCAACCTCCGCTGCCTCCAGACCAGATCCAAGGTCGTCCCAGCCTCCGTCATCGAACTCCAGTATGCAGACGACACCTGCGTCTGCGCATACTCGGAGGCCTAACTCCAAGCCATCGTCGACACCTTCACCGAGGCGTACGAGAGCATGGGCCTTACACTAAACATCCATAAGACAAAGGTCCTCTATCAACCTGCCCCCATCACACTGCACTGCCCCCCGGTTATCAAAATCCACGAAGAGGCCTTGGACAATGTGGACCATTTTCCATACCTCGGGAGCCTACTGTCAACAAGGGCAGACATCGACAACGAGGTCCAACACCGCCTTCAGTGCGCCAGTGCAGTCTTCAGTCGCCTGAGGAAGAGAGTGTTTGAAGACCAGGACCTCAAACCCGGCACCAAGGACTGATACCTGCCCTCCTATATGGCTCAGGATCATGGACTATGTACAGCAGGCACCTCAAAACACTGGAGAAGTACCACCGATGCTGCCTTTCCTCACTAAGGCCCCGGTGTGTCAGCCTAGCTTATTTGTTCAACTGGAGTGGAGCTTGAATGCACATCTTTCTGACTCAGAGGTGAGAGTGGTACTAATTGAGGCAAGTTGATGATAGTTACAGAAGAAAAAAGGATTGAAATGTCATCTTGCACAAACGTTACAAAATTACAAAGTCTGTTTCTTGCTTTCTTCACAAAGCTGTTAGACAGCAATTAAGGGGGAAATTAATTTTCAATTAATTACTCAATTAGATTCAATTTAATCAAAAAACAATTTCACTCTGTCCGAGTGATTTACTGACGTTTCAATTTTGGCAATTTAAAATGAAAAATGTTCTCAATTAGTTTTAAAGTTGTGAATGTTTTTCTGAAGAAATAACTCTGCCGTTATTATTTTAATTTCTCCCTGCCTTTTATGCTATTCTTTCATTAACCTCCACTTAACCTTGTGCTCCATTTAAAAATAAGAGATTGCTGTGCCTTTTAAGAATATCAGTAACTTTTCCTGTTAAACCAGTTTCTACGATGTTGTGATCATTAAAAAAAGACATGAATTATAATGGATTCTATCTATTAAATACTGCAACACAGTGACAACCTTAACAGAGAGTAACCTATTTAGAGGATTGGGCTTATTAAAGGGAGTGTTTAGTGCAGTTGTTCAATCAGTCACTGATATTACTTTGTACTCGACAGCTTTTCCTCTTTAATTGGATTTATAAAAGTTAATAAGAACCATCTATGAAGGTTGAGGCCCCCTAAAAGAATTTCTGACAGGTATGAACATTGCCATGGGGATGTTGTCATCTTTAGAACTGTTGGCAGTTTTGACAAATACTAAACTGTTTGGATCTCATTTTTCTCTTGCCAGAACTCATGAAATATGCATGAATTTGCTCTTTTAGATTATGCAATCTGCGATGTTACGTGGCCATGAAAATCAGAACTATGAAAGACAGCCAGTGTTGTTAATGGTCTGGGCCCCTCTGGCATGGAATTACCAAAGAGGTACGAGGAGAGATTTTCCTGGGACTGCACCCTGGTGCTCTGGATCTCCTGGACACAGTCAACATCAGAAACCTGCCTGGGTCAGAGTGCACGGCTGCAAAGCAACCCACCTAATTTTCGTTCTCTTCAAATGAATGGAGAAACATTGGATGGGTTCCTTTTAAAGGGGTGAATTCCGACCTGCCTGATGTTCGGATCTTCGCTGTGCATGGCGATCCTGGGTACAAGCCCAGGAAAACCTCCCTGACAAATTGACTGTGACTTGGAGAATAAAGTTGAGCAGATTCGGAATGCCCTGGGGTAAATGTTCCGATCTGGCCTCTGATTGGGTGTTATTTGCACGGTGTGTTTTTGACCTGCTTGACCTGCTTGACCTGATTTTGTGGAGTCAGCTTAATTTACGTAATGTGGGCGAGCTTCTGGCCTCTGTTGACCCTCTCATTAGGGGCGTGCCAGTGGGGGTCGGGAGGGTGGGTGTGAAATTGCCATGGCCCTCTTTAAAGGGAGATACATGCAATTTCAGACGCACCCTCCACCCGGAAAGGTTGCTAATATTTTTTATGTATAATAAAGGTTGCTTAAATAACAAAAATTAGCAGGCACAATAAAGGTGAAGACAGGAAACCGAGTCTGTGGCCCGTTGATGGAGTGGAGTGGTGTTTGATAGTTGCTGAATCGAAGTAATGCAGAATGAGGTGTTAGTCTCAATTGCCTCTCCTGAGTGTAGTGTGTGGAGAAAGAGTCAGACTAAACACTGTGAGCTCAAAGTAAAGTGTGACCGTAGTCTTTTATTACAGGTCTCCAGTGTGCCTCTCCAACCTGTGAAGCCTCCTTAAATTGCTGTGCTCCCAAGGGATTATGGGATCCCTTGGGACTCCGGGGAATGAGCCCTCTGGTGGCTGTACAGAGTAAATACAAGTCCACATATATAACAACATTCCCCTCCAAAGTCAACAGTGTAACTATTTACAATGTGAGTCGATCTGGGGCCCTTCTTGCCCTGGTTGATTGTCTCGGTGTGAAAGCTGGTGTTGTTAAATCATTTGTTGGGACCTCCCTGGGCTGCTGTGCAGCTGGCCTTGTTGGGCTGCCTGGTGTGTTGGGCCCTGCAGGGCTGCTGTGGATGATGGGTTCAGCTTCGTGGTCAACCGTGGTGCTGGTTGCCACTGGTGTGTATGTTGGGGGATCAAAAAAGGTAAGGTCCAAGGTGGGTTGCTCAGGGTAGTCCGTGAATCTGAGTTTGATTTGGTCCAAGTGTTTCCGGTGAATGAGCCCATTTGAAAGTTTGACACGAAACACCCTGCTCCCCTCTTTGGCCACGACAGTGCCGGGAAGCCACTTGGGACCTTGTCCATAATTTAAAACAAATACAGGATCAATTATTTCAATCTCGCGTGACACATTTGTGCTATCATGGTATGCACTTTGTTGAAGCCGCCTGCTCTCTACCTGTTCATGTAGATCACGGTGAACTAACGAGAGCCTTGTCATGAGAGCTTTTTTCATGAGCAGTTCAGCGGGTGGGATCCCAGTGAATGAGTGGAGTCTCGTACGGTAGCTAAGCAGGACTCGGGATAGGCAAGTCTGCAGTGAGCCTTCAGTTATCCTCTTCAAGCCTTGCTTGATGTTTTGCACTGTTCTCTCTGCCTGACCATTGGACACTGGTTCAAACGAGGCAGATGTGACATGTTTGATCCCGTTACGGGTCATGAATTCTTTGAACTCAGCACTGGTAAAACATGGCCCGTTGTCGCTTACCAGGATATTGGGTAAGCCGTGTGTGGCAAACATGGCCCGCAGGCTTTCAGTAGTGGCAGCGGACGTGCTAGCCGACATTATCTCACATTCAATCCACTTGGAGTATACGTCTACAACCACAAGGAACATTTTACCCAAGAACAGGCCTGCATAGTCGACGTGTACCCTAGACCACGGTTTGGAGGGCCAAGACCATAAACTTAGCGGCGCCTCCCTGGGTACATTGCTTAACTGCGAGCATGTATTACATCTGTGAACGGAGGACTCTAAGTCCGCATCAATACCGGGCCACCACACGTGGGATCTGGCTATCGCTTTCACCATTACGATGCCTGGGTGGGTGCTGTGAAGGTCATAGATGAAGGTGTCTCTGCCCTTCTTGGGGACCACTACTCGATTGCCCCACAGAAGGCAGTCTGCCTGTATAGACATTTCAGCTTTGCGCCACTGGAACGGCTTTATTTCTTCCTGCATTTCCATTGGGACACTGGACCAGCTCCCGTGAAGCACACAGCTTTTGACTAGAGATAATAAGGGGTCCTGGCTTGTCCAGGTTTTGATCTTCTAGGCAGTGACGGGTGATTTCTCACTCTCAAATGCTTCCATAACCATGGCTAGATCTGCGGGCTGTGCCATTTCCACCCCCGTGGTGGGCGATGGCAGCCTACTGAGAGCATCGGCGCAGTTTTCTGTGCCTGGCCTTTGACGGATGGCATAGTTGTATGCGGACAACGTGAGCGCCCATCTCTGGATGCGGGCTGATGCGTTGGTATTTATCCCTTTACTTTCGGAAAACAGGGATATAAGTGGCTTATGGTCAGTTTCCAATTCAAATTTTAGCCCAAACAGTATTGATACATTTTCTTTACCCCGTAGACACACGCTAACGCTTCTTTTTCAATCATGCTGTAGCTCTCTCAGCCTTAGACAGACTCCTGGATGCATAAGCAACCGGTTGCAGTTTCCCAACATCATTGGCTTGTTGCAATACACACCCGACGCCATATGACAATGCATCACATGCTAGCACCAACTGCTTACATGTATCATACAACACAAGCAATTTGTTTGAGCATAACAATTTTCTCACTTTTACAAAGGCATTTTCTTGGCTTTTGCCCCAAACCCATTCATCCCCTTTTCATAGTAAGACATGTAGTGGTTCTAGCAGAGTGCTGAGACCTGGTAATAAGTTATTAAAATAGCTCAAAAGTCCCAGAAACGACCGCAGCTCCGTCATGTTCTGTGGCCTCAGTGCATTCTCGATTGCCTCCGTCTTCGCGTTGGTCTCGTCTGCTGCAATCCTCCTTCCCAAGAACTCCACTTCAGGCGCCAGGAAAACGCACTTCGAGCGTTTTAACCTGAGCCCCACGTGGTTGAGTCGACTAAGAACCTCCTCCAGGTTCTGCAGGTGCCCGACTGTGTTCCGATCTGTGACCAAGATGTCGTCCTGGAAGACCACAGTGTGCGGGACCGACTTCAGGAAACTTTCCATGTTTCTCTGGAATATCGCCGCCGCTGATTGGATTCCAAATGGGCATCTGTTACAAACAAAAAGACCCTTATGCATGTTGATGCAGGTGAGATCCTTCGATGATTCGTCCAGTTCCTGCGTCATGTAGGCTGAAGTCAGATCCAGCTTCATGAATGTCTTTCCTCCCGCCTGCGTTGCAAAGAGGTCGTCGGCCTTTGGTAGTGGGTATTGGTCCTGTAGGGGGAAACGATTGATAGTTACTTTGTAATCACCACAGATTCTGATGGTGCTGTCTCCCTTGAGGACTGGGATAATAGGACTGGCCCACTCGCTGAACTCGATCGGTGAGATGATGCCCTCTCTTTGTAACCGGTTGAGCTCGATTTCTACCCTTTCTCTTATCATGTACGTTACTGCTCTCGCCTTCTGATGGATGGGTCGCACCGACGGAATTAGGTGGATCTGCATTTTTGCTCCTTGGAAGTTCCCGATGCCTGGTTCGAGCAGCGAAGGAAATTTAAGACCTGGGCACACGAAGTGTCGTCAGTGGGCGATACTGCTCGGATGTCATCCCAGTTCCAGCGTATCTTTCCCAGCCAGTTCCTGCTGAGCAGAGTGGGACCATCGCCCGGTACCACCCAGAGTGGTAGTTTGTGCACTGCTCCATCGCAGGAGACCTTTACGGAAGGAATGCCGATTACAGGAATCAGTTCTTTCGTGTAAGTTCTTAGTTTCGTTCGAATTGGAGTTAAGACTGTCCTTGAGGCCTTGTTGCACCACAACCTTTCGAAAGTCTTTTTCCCATGATGGACTGGCTTGCGCCCGTGTTCAGCTCCATTGACACCAGGAGTCCATTTAGTTCAACATTCAGCATTATCGGGGGACAATTCGTGGAGCATGTGTGTACCCCATGTACTCTGCCTCTTCTATCTGAGGCTCTGTTTTGTCGTGATCCTCTTCTGCAACATGGTGGTTTGCAGGTTTAACAGGCTTAGCAGCTCGCCTGCACACTCTTTGGAGGTGTCCCATTGTTCCTCAGCCCTTGCAAACGTATTCTTTGAATCGGCATGAATGGAAACAATGATCACCCCCGCAGCGCCAACAAGGTGTTAATGGCCTTTAATTCATCACCCTTGATGGTGGACTCTGAGACATCTGCGGATGTGTAGCTGCAGGTATGTGTGACCTGCCATGTACGTTACGATTCAAAAACAACATCACTTTGTTCACAGTACTTGTAGCAGCACTTATGTGCTGAGAGATTTGCTTTGTATTGTCATTGGTGGCAATGAACACCCGGGCTATCGCTATGGCCTTACTCAAGGTTGGGGTCTCTACAGTCAAAAGCTTGCGAAGTATGGTTTCATGGCTAATGCCAAGTATGAAAAAGGCTCTGAGCATGTGCTCCAAATGTCCTTCAAATTCACAATGTCCTGCAAGGCGTCTTAGCTTGACGACATAACTCGCCACTTCCTGGCCTTCAGACCTTTTGTAGGTGCAGAACCGGTACCTCGCCATCAGAACGCTTTCATAGAAACATAGAAAATAGGTGCAGGAGTACCCATTCCGCCCTTCGAGCCTGCACCACCATTCAATAAGATCATGGCTGATCATTCCCTCAGTACCCCTTTCCTGCATTCTCTCCATACCCCTTGATCCCTTTAGCCGTAAGGGCCATATCTAAATCCCTCTTGAATTTTTCCAATGAACTGGCATCAACAACTCTGTGGTAGGGAATTCCTTCAGGTTCAAATGCTCTTGTGAGCTCAAAGTAAAGTGTGACCTTAGTCTTTTATTGCAGGTCTCTAGAGTGCCTCTCCAACCTTCTTAAATACCAGTGCTCCCTCCCTCCCGTTTAGCTCCGGGAAATGAGCCCTCTGGTGGCTGTACAAAGTAAATACAAGTCCACACATATAACACCGAGGATAGCACTGTTGGACAGAAGTGGAGGAAGAAGACTTGAAGGCTCATGTTACTCTTACTGCCATGGCTGTGCCAGCCCTGTTTCACATAGGTTGTAGGTATCTGTACAGAAGATGGTACAGTCTTGCCCCTGGCTGTCTGCTGAGCCAGAGCCTGGGTAGCTACTTTCACATTACCATTGCCTGACAGTTGCTTCTCTGCCTGTAACTATGGGCCCAAGTTTGCCCCAAGGGTTAGAACGGCGCCTCTCCATGTGGTGCGCCAACATTTTAGAACAGAAATGGCGCCTATTATTTACCTTGGTATTCTCCCCTCCGTCCGGTCGATCCAGGCCCTTGGCGCAGCGCAGCAGAACGCGTGGAGGGCGGAACCAGGTCCCGGTGCTGAAAACAGTGCCGGGACCTCTCTACATGCGCGCTAGTGTGCGCGCATGTGCAGTAGCTCCAGGCCCCCGAAGCTGTGTGGGAGGGGCCCGAAGCACGCCGCCCCTAGCCCTGGCCGAATGGGCTGCCAGGGTGAAGATCGGACTCGGGCCTCCTTCCCTCCCTCACGTTTAGCTCCCGCTCCCCCCCTGCCCCGTTTAGCTCCCGCTCCCCCCCACCTCCCATTTAGCTCTCACTCCCCCCCCCCCCTGTTTAGCTCCCGCTCCCCCCCACCTCCCGTTTAGCTCCCCCACCTCCCTTCCTCCCATTTAGCTCCCGCTCCACATCGTTGTCGGCGGGGCCCACCCGCCTGCCCGGCATCTTTCTGGGGGTGGCCCCGCCCGAAGTCTTCGGTGGTCCGGCCCGGCTTCTACATCCTTGGTGGGGCCCATTCAGTCTCCATCTCCCCCCTCGCCTCTTCCCCTCTCCCCCCTCCTCTCCCCCCTCCTCTCTCCCCTCCTCTCTCCCCTCGCCCCTCCCCCCTCCTCTCCCCCTCTCCTCCCCTCACTCCCTCCCCCCCTCTCCCCCTTCCCTCCCTCCCTCCCCTCTCCCCTTCCCTCCCTCCCTCGTACCTCCTCTCCCCCCTTTCCTCCTGCCCTCCCTCTCCCTCCCCCTCCCCCCTCTCCTCCCCTCACTCCCTTCCCCCCTCTCCTCCCCTCACTCCCTCCCCTCCTCCCCCTTCCCTACCTCCCTCCCCCTCTCCCTTTCCTCCCTCCCTCTCTCTCTCCCTCCTCTCTCCCTCCCTCCCCCTCTCTCCCTCCCCACTCCCCCCTCTCTCCCTCCCCCTCTCTCTCTCTCTCCTCTCTCCCTCCCTCTCACCCCCCCTCCCTCCTCCTCTTCCCCCCTCCTCCTCTCCCTCCCCCTCCTCTCCCCCTCCCCCTCTCCCTCCCTCCCCCTCCTCTTCCTCCCTCTCCCTCCCTCTCACCCCCCCTCCCTCCTCCTCTCCCTCCCTCCTTCTCTCCCTCCCCCTCCTCCTCTCCCCCTCCTTCTCCCCTCCTCTCCCCCTCCTTCTCCCTCCCTCCTCTGTCCCCCTCGCTGTCAGAAACACAGAGAGACACTGACAGAAAGAGAGAGAGAGAGACAGAGAGAGACACACTCGGTGGGGGGGAGGGCATCCCAGCACGCTGTTGAAGGGCTTCCGGTGCTGCAGTCAGTGAATAGAAACTTAATTTTTTATTTATTGATTGATTTTTTTATTATTTTTTTTATTTTTTATTTTTTAATTTATTTTGATTTTATTGGTTGATTTATTGATTTATTTATCACTTATTATTGATGATGGCTCTTTATTTGTAAAAGTGAAATGTTTAATGTTTGTAAACCCCCCTTCCGCCTCCCCCTCCCCCATCTCTCGTTCCCTGCGCCTGATTTATAAGTGTAGGCAAGGTTTTTCTGAGTGTACAAAAATCTACACTTACTCCATTCTAAATTAGTTTGGAGTAAGTTTTCGGTGCCTAATCTTGCAAAACAGGTATAAGTGGTTGGACACGCCCCCTTTAAAAAAAAAATCTGTTCTACAATGAAACTATTCCAACTCACTAGAACTGGAGCAAACTAAATGCCGAGAATTGCAATTTCCATTCTAAACTAGTTGCTCCAACAAAATAGGAGCAACTCAGGCCGAAACTTGAGCACTATGGGTGGGTGGGTATGGCAGCAGGCTGCAATCTGGTGCAGACTGATCTCCATGGCACCCCTCTATTGCTCCTCCTATTCTTCCTGCCAACAATATAAAGACAAATGACACAATCACACAGATGGACAAGACCATTCGGCCCCTCCGTAATACTTGCATCCAGAACAACCTGACACTCCCCCGTTTCCTGCATCTAAAAGATAAACTTGCATTTATATAGCGCCTTTCATGACCTTCACGGCCATCTGTACTGTAACCATTCTATGATTCTGTGATCTCAGGATGCCGCAAGGTATTTTACAGCCACTGATGTACTTTTGAAGTGTAGTCACTGTTATCATGTAGGGAACATGGCAGCAAAATTGTGCACATCAAGTTTCAACAAGCAGCAGCGTGATAATGACCAGATAATCTGTTTTAGTGATGGTGATTGAGGGATAAATACCAGTATGGAAGAATAGTTGAGGGTGAGTCACTCCAGCAAAGAAACAAAGCTCGTCAATTGTGTGCGACATGTGGCCTGGGTTTAAGCAGTATAGGTATCTTAAGTTCTTTTCAATAAGCCAGCCAAGAAATAGTTCCAGCATCTTGCTCAAATAATTTTAAGATCAAACAGCTAGCTTAGTAAAGTTTGTAAATAACGGTGAGGGGTATGGACACCCAGAGGCTGGAATTCCTGAATGTGCTAATCTTTGCAAAAATGTGGAAAACTTTAGGTACATTGTGACAACAACAACAACAACAACACCTTGCATTTATATAATGCATTTAATGCAATAAAATGTCCCAAGGTGCTTCACAGGAGCGTAATGAGACAGCACTTTGCCACCAATGCTACTCTGTGGCAGGCTTCTGAGGCCTACGGCAAGGATGCCCCATTCCCACTCTCGATAGACAAAGCAGAGCTCTGGGAGCCCGCCAAAAATATTGAAACAGAAGAAATAGGAGCAGGAGTCGGCCATTCGGCTCTTCGAGCCTGCTCCGCCATTCACTAAGATCATGGCTGATCTTCTACTTCAACTCCACCTTCCCGCACCATCCCCATATTTAAAAAAATTAATTAATGGATGTGGACATCGCTGGCAAGACCAACATTTATTGCCCGTTCCTATTTATCCTCGTGAAGGTGTTGGTGAGCCGCCGCCTTCAATACAACTGATTGGTTGTGGAAGTTGACGCCGGGTGGTTTGTCCGGTATTATTCATATTATTATTGTTTCTTGTTGTGGTTTTTTTACAACTGACTGTCTTGCTAGGCCATTTCAGAGGGCAGTTAATAGTCAGCCACATTGCCGTGGGTCACATACAGGCCAAGTTTATATGGAGTCACATAAAGCCTCCTTGATAAAGTGCAACATGCCCACCAACTCCTTGGAATCCCTGGCCCACGACCGCCCAAAGTGGAGGAAGAGCATCCGGGAGGGGCGCTGAGCACCTCGAGTCCCATCGCTGAGAACAAGCAGAAACCAAGCGCAGACAACGGAGGAGTGTGCGTCAACCCAGACTCCCCACCCACCCTTTCCTTCAACCACTGTCTGCCCCACATGTGGCAGAAACTGTAATTCCCGCATTGGACTCCTCAGTCACCTGAGAACTCACTTTTAGAGTGGAAGCAAGTCATCCTCGACTGCGAGGGACTGCCTATGATGATGATGATGATGATAGGCCGGACTGGGTAAGGATGACAGATTTCCTTCCCAAAAGGACATGAGTGAACCAGATGGGTTTTATGACAATCCAGTAATTTCATGATCACCATTACTGATACTAGCTTTTTATTCCAGATTTATTTGATTAATTGAATTTAAATTCCCTAGCTGCTATGATTGTTGTATATGTGGACTTGTATTTAGTCTGTATAGCCACCAGAGGGCTCATCCCCTGGAGTCCCAAGGGATCCCATAATCCCTTGGGAGCACAGGTATTGAAGGAGGCTTCACAGGTTAGAGAGGCATTCTGGAGACCTGCAATAAAAGACTAAGGTCACACTTTACTTTGAGCTCACAGAGTTCAGTCTGACTCTTTCTCCACATACAACAACTGGCGACGAGATACAGATAGCGAACCCAAAGATGCAGAGAACAGTGGGCATCCTGGAAAAATTTTCGGAGGGAGATGATTGGGAAACTTTTGTGGAGCAACTCGACCAATACTTCATGGCCAACGAGTTAGATGGGGAAGAGAGCGCTGCCAAACGAAGGGCGATCCTCCTCACCGTCTGTGGGGCACCAACATATGGCCTCATGAAGAATCTGCTCACTACAGCAAAACCCACGGAGAAATCGTACGACGATTTGTGCACACTGGTCCGAGAGCATTTGAACCTGAAGGAAAGCATTCTGATGGCGAGGTACCGGTTCTACACCGACAAAAGGTCTGAAGGCCAGGAAGTGGCGAGTTATGTCGCCGAGCTAAGACGCTTTGCAGGACATTGACAATTTGAAGGACATTTGGAGCACATGCTCAGAGACTTTTTCATTCTGGCATTAGCCACAAAACCATACTTCGCAAACTTTTGACGTTCATTGCCACCAGTGACAATACGAAGCAAATCTCTCAGCACACAAGTGCTGCTACAAGTACTGTGAACAAAGTGATGTTGTTTTCGAATCATAACGTACAGGGCAGGTCACACATACCTGCAGCTGCATGTCTGCAGATGACTCAGAGTCCACCATCAAGGGTGATGAATTAAAGGCCATTAACACCTTGTTGGCACTGCGGGGGTGATCATCGTTTCCATTCATGCCGATTCAAAGAGTACGTTTGCGAGGGCTGTGGAACAATGGAACACCTCCAACGAGTGTGCAGGCGAGCTGCTAAGCCTGTTAAACCTGCAAACCACCATGTTGTAGAGGAGGACAGATCCACGGAGCAGCATGACGAACCAGAGCCTCAGATAGAGGAGGCAGAGGTACATGGGGTGCACACGTTCACCACGAATTGTCCCCCGATAATGCTGAATGTTGAACTAAATGGACTCCTGGTGTCAATGGAGCTGGACACAGGTGCGAGCCAATCCATCATGGGCAAAAAGACTTTCAAAAGATTGTGGTGCAACAAGGCCTCAAGGTCAGTCTTAACTCCAATTCGCATGAAACGAAGAACTTACACGAAAGAACTGATTCCTGTAATCGGCATTCCTTCCGTAAAGGTCTCCTACGATGGAGCGGTGCACAAGCTAACATTCTGGTTGGTACTGGGCGATGGTCCCACGCTGCGCGGTAGGAGCTGGCTGGGAAAGATACGCTGGAATTGAGACGACGTCCAAGCGCTATCATCCGCTGATGACACTTCGTGTGCCCAGGTCTTAAACAAATTTCCTTCGCTGTTCGAACCAGGCATTGGGAAATTCCAAGGAGCAAAAGTGCAGATCCACCTAATTCCAGGGACGTGACCCATCCATCACAAGGTGAGAGCAGTAATGTACATGATGAGAGAAAGGGTAGAGATCGAGCTAGACCAGCTGCAAATGGCATCATTTCACCGATCGAGTTCAACGAGTGGGCCAGTCCTATTGTCCCAGTCCTCAAGGGAGACGGCACCGTCAGAATCTGTGGCGATTACAAAGTAACTATCAATCGTTTCTCCCCACAGGACCAATACCCACTACCAAAGGCCGACGACCTCTTTGCAATGCTGGCGGGAGGAAAGACTTTCACGAAGCTGGATCTGACTTCAGCCTACATGACGCAGGAACTGGATGAATCATCGAAGGCTCTCACCTGCATCAACACGGACAAGGGTCTTTTTGTTTATAATGGATGCCCGTTTGGAATCCGATCAGCGTCGGCGATATTCCAGAGAAACATGGAAAGTTTACTGAAGTCGATCCCGCACACTGTGGTCTTCCAGGATGACATCTTGGTCACAGGTTGAACACAGTTGAGCACTTGCAGAACTTGGAGGAGGTTCTTAGTTGACTCAACCACATGGGGCACAGGTTAAAATGCATTTTTCTGGCGCCTGAAGGAGGATTGCAGTGGACGGCATCAGGCCCACCAAAGCGAAGGCGGAGGCAATCGAGAACACATCGAGGCCACAGAACGTGACGGAGCTGCGATCGTTTCTGGGACTCTTGAACTACTTTGGTAACTTCTTACCGAGTCTCAGCACACTGTTAGAACCACTACATGTCTTACTACGAAAAGGGGACGAATGGGTTTGGCGCAAAAGCCAAGAAAACGCCTTTGTAAAAGCAAGAAAATTGTTATGCTCAAACAAATTGCTTGTGTTATATGATCCATGTAAGTGTTTGGTACTAGCATGTGATGCGTCGTCATATGGCGTTGAGTGTGTATTGCAAAAGCTAATGATTTTGGGAAACTGCAACCGGTTGCTTATGCATCCAAGAGTCTGTCTAAGACCGAGAGAGCCTACAGCATGATTGAAAAAGAAGCGTTAGCTTGTGTCTATAGGGTAAAGAAAATGCATTAATACCTGTTTGGGCTAAAATTCGAATTGGAAACTGACCATAAGTTACTTATATCCCTGTTTTCCGAGAGTAAAGGGATAAATACCAACGCATCTGCCCGCATCCAGAGATGGACGCTCACGTTGTCCGCATACAACTATGCCATCCGTCACAGGCCAGGCACAGAAAACTGCGCCGATGCTCTCAGTAGACTGCCATTGCCCACCACGGGGGTGGAAATGGCGCAGCCCACAGATCTAGCCATGGTTATGGAAGCATTTGAGAGTGAGCAATCACCCATTACCGCCCAGCAGATCAAAACCTGGACAAGCCAGGACCCCTTATTATCTCTAGTCAAAAGCTGTGTGCTTCACGGGAGCTGGTCCAGTGTCCCAATGGAAATGCAGGAAGAAATAAAGCCGTTCCAGTGGCACAAAGATGAAATGTCTATACAGGCAGACTGCCTTCTGTGGGGCAATCAAGTAGTGGTCCCCAAGAAGGGCAGAGACACCTTCATCAATGACCTCCACAGTACACACCCAGGCATCGTAATGAGGAAAGCGATAGCCAGATCCCACGTGTGGTGGCCCGGTATCGATGCGGACTTAGAGTCCTCCGTTCACAGATGTAATACATGCTCGCAGTTAAGCAATGTACCCATGGAGGCGCCGCTAAGTTTATGGTCTCGGCCCTCCAAACCGTGGTCTAGGGTACACGTCGACTATGCAGGACCGTTCTTGGGTTAAATGTTCCTTGTGGTTGTAGACGCGTACTCCAAGTGGATTGAATGTTAGATAAAGTCAGCTAGCACGTCCGCTGCCACTACTGACAGCCTGTGGACCATGTTTGCCACTCATGGCTATCCAATGTCCTGGTGAGCGACAACGGCTCATGTTTTACCAGTGCTGAGTTCAAAGAATTCTTGACCCGTAACGGGATCAAACATGTCACATCTGCCCCGTTTAAACCAGCGTCCAATGGTCAGGCAGAGAGAGCAGTGCAAACCATCAAGCAAGGCTTGAAGAGGTAACTGAAGGCTCACTGCAGACTTGCCTATCCCGAGTCCTGCTTAGCTACCGCACGAGACCCCACTCACTCACTGGGATCCCACCTGCTGAACTGCTCATGAAAAGAGCACCTGAGACAAGGCTCTCGTTAGTTCACCCTGATCTACATGAACAGGTAGAGATCAGGCGGCTTCAACAAAGTGCATACCATGATAGCGCAAATATGTCACGCGAGATTGAAATCAATGATCCTGTATTTGTATTAAATTATAGACAAGGTCCCAAGTGACTTCCCAGCACTGTTGTGGCCAAAGAAGGGAGCAGGATGTTTCAGGTCAAACTTTCAAATGGACTCATCACCGGAAACAATTGGACCAAATCAAACTCAGATTCACGGACTATCCTGAGCAACCCATCTTGGACCCTACCCATTTTGATCCCCCAACGTACACACCAGTGGCAACCGGCACCACGGTTGACCACGAAGCAAAACCCATCATCCACAGCAGCCCTGCAGGGCCCAACACCCTAGGCATCCCAGCAAGGCCAGCTGCACAGCAGCCCAGCGAGGGCCCAACAAATGTTTCAACAACACCAGATTTCACACCGAGACGATCAACCAGGGCAAGAAGGGCCCCAGATCAACTCACATTGTAAATAGTTACACTATTGACTTTGGAGGGGAGTGTTGTTGTATATGTGGACTTGTATTTACTCTGTACAGCCACCAGAGGGCTCATTCCCCTGGAGTCCCAAGGGATCCCATAATCCCTTGGGAGCACAGTTATTTAAGGAGGCTTCACAGGTTGGAGAGGCACTCTGGAGACTTGCAATAAAAGACTTAAGGCCATACTTTACTTTCAGCTCACAGTAAAGTCTGAGTCTTTCTCCATACACAACAGTAAGGATAATGATTGAACTCACATCTGTGGATCATTAGTCCAGTCCTACTAGTCTAGTAACATAATCACGATGTTGTCATTCCCATATCCCTTGATTCCCTTAATATCCAAAAATCTATCAATCTCGGACTTGAATATACTCAACGACTGTGCATCCACAGCCCTCTGGGGTAGAGAATTCCAAAGATTCACAACCCTTTGGAGTGAATAAATTTCTCCTCATCTCAGTCCAAAATGGCTGACCCCTTATTTTGACACTGTGACCCCGTGTTCTAGATTCTCCAACCAGGGAAAAATCCTTCCAGCATCTATTCTGTCAAGCCCTGTAAGAATTTTACACTATGCAGAGGTTGGAAGAAGTAGTCAGGGTCACATCCAAGTAGAAGTCCTGCCACCACAGAGATGTGTCCCAATTCTGCAACTGTAGAACATTTGGGCCAGCGTGTTGATATCTGGGACCGGGCTTGAACCCATGTCTTTGTGAGTCAGACGTGAGCGTGCTGTCATCGAGGCAAACTGACATCTAACAAGTCACATAACAGCAAATTAGAATTTTACGAAGGATACTGTATCATGCTTTAGGAATTTTGATTGTGTTTTTTTTAACCTGCAAGGTTTCATCATGCCCTATTGTTACTGTCACTGTGGTGTTAGGGCCTTGCCACCCAGGCAGATCCAGTGATAAGTTTAACAATCTCGGCTTATATCGATGTAAGGGTCCCCAAAACTGGACCTTTGCACGGGGCCCCGTCTGTCCCTCCTGCTGTCACCGAATATATAAAGCACACAGTGAGCTTTAATATTGTGCTTTTATTTAGCTGACAAAGAAGTTAATTAAATTATGCAACTTAAAAATTAATACAGTGTAATAAAATAATTTGAGTAGGCTGCTGTGTACAAAAGCTATCAGTGCCAAAAAAGTTATGAGCCTGGTGTTGAGGACTGGAACTTGAGATGTAAGTAAGGGTCAGTGTGAGGATAATGATTGAAGGAGTGCCACATATATAAAGAGACTACAAGGAAAGTTTGGAGGAGCAGGTAGCTTACCTTGGCTGCTCTGGTGAGATTCCTAAACTTCTTCCTGGACTGAAATGGCAGTCCTAAAGTTCAACGAGGTGGCACTCTCTGCCACAGCCACTTCCCTGTACCACATTTTTAGTGCATCTCTGGCCCACTCTTCCAAAATGCCTACCTCTCCTGCTCTGCATCTCCATTACAAGGACATATAGGACTAGAACCGTAACATTTTTTGCATGCTTAACGCCCACTTAACGCCCACTTTACCGCTGAAATGACGTATAATGCACATATAGCGGCCATTTTGGCACAAAATGGAAACTGACGGGCATTTTTTTGAAACTTATTGCCGAGCGTTACTTTCCCCATCTGCTTAACGCTGGGAAAAGATATTACTGCCCGTCCACTTTTTTTGGGCGGAATCAGCAGAATGGGCGAAATCAACGGCCATAATATCGGCCAGCGTTACTTTCCACACGGAATTAACGCCGAGGTTTAATATTAATGCCCGCCCACTGTTTTTTGTAGTTAAGAGCGTATTTACCCAAACTAGCAGTCATGAGATTGCCCAGCATCAGTCTCACCACCTCGCACACATATTGCCCACAATATCGCTTGCCCAAAAAAACGGCCACAAAAAGTGGAACTAACCGGAACGACCGACAGCGGTGTGGCTGGCATTTGTTAAATCCCACTCTTAGGTGATGAGCTGATATCTGAAAGATTTGCCTGAAAGAGCGCTGATGAGAGTGACAATGCTGACACACTGCTGTGTGTGGGCAGCTCAGACATCAATGGTGCCCATCACCTTGGTGCCAGTTAAAGTTTATGTTGATTGATGTTAAGTTGTATTTAACCCTTTCATGGTAAGGAATCACCAGTGTGTAATGGTCCAGCTATCTGAGACAATGCTTAACAAGGTTATGTTCAATAACAAAAATTTAATACCAACATTGGTCTGAAATCATAAGTATCACAGCCAATAACACCCAACCCCCGTCCACATCCCACTTTTCCCACCATTGACATAAGTCACATGTTCAACATGTCCAGCAACACAGAATACAAAGGCAAAGCAGGAGCGTGGTCCCCAGCCCCCACACATTGCAACAAATTGCATACACTCAGACGGAGATATAACATAGCCATCACCTGCACACATGCACCTCACTTTCCTTCCCCCCTCCCCTTATTCTCCCCACCTCTATCCCTTCCCCTCCTTGCTCCTTTGCGCCTGGCCATGGAGCTCCTCAGGCGGTGCCTCATTAGGGGGGATAAGGCAGTTGCACGGATAGGTGATTGCACGGGTACGGGAGCGGGGGGTGCCAAGGGGGCAACATTCTCTGATGCAGAAGCAGGATCTTGGTCCTTGCTCTCATCTGTCATTAGCAGTGGTGGTGCGGAATCTAGGGGTGGAGTGCTGCACTCGGGGACCACCGGGAGGCCTGTGGCAGCAGTGTTCCTGGCTATCGCATCCAGGGCCTCTGCCCTGCGCGGAATGTACTCAGTTATGGTGGCCGGCTGTCGGGATATGCCCCCCTGGGCTTCGATGAGCTGGTCACCAATGTCTACAGTCCTCCTGGATAACTGTACCATCTCTCCGCTGTCATGTCGCACTCGTGGAACAGACCTGCCACGTCCACGAGGCCTCCGCGGGGTCGGCGCTGTCCTGGGGACAAATGGGGTGCCCTGTGGCGAGGTGCTTGGGGCCGGTACCTCCAGAGTGGAGACGGGAATGACTGGAGGAGCACTAGATGGCCTTGGGGTGGAATGACTTCTGGAGCGTGGCGATGCAGGTTCCTCGAAGTCCGTGCTCTCATCCATGGAGAACAGACCCAGCGGATTGACGGGCGAGAATCGGAGCTCCTCAGCACTAGATGTAGTAGGTTTGTCCACTGACTCCTGCCCCGTGCCCCCACTTTCTGGCCTCTATGGTCTTGCCAGGGCCGTGCTGCTGGCTGAGCTGCAAAACACAAATGAGGTTATTAGAGGAGAAGGGGGTGCTCGGGTGACAAGGTGAGTCCAGCGCTACACACAGCAGATGCACGACAAAAGCACCACCGCTATCAAAATCATCACGGACATCACATTTCATGACCATCAACACATTGTGTATTGCAATGATTTTCTTTAGACCAGCATTATTTCTATGACAATTTTAGAAATCATCGATCATATATGATTGTTCGGATATGAGTGGGTGTAGCATCTATTGAATTACATGACGCAATAGTGTAAACTTTACTCACGTCGCATCACTTCAGGATCTGCAGATGTTTCCGTGGCTGTCCGGGGGTGCTTCCCCATGAGTGCAAGCACCCGCTCCTCCATCTCAGTGATGTCGCTGGGGACTGGTGGCCCCCCACCCATTCGCCTCTGCACAGACCTCATCATCGATAGCTTCTTCTGTAAAAGGTGACAGGACGACATGGCATGAGAGCATTGCGAGATATCATTGCTAGGTGCTGTCACAGAGACTGAGACAACACATAACCGACAGATGTAATCATGATTATTATGATAATTATCATTCTTTACCTAAAGATGTACACCGTGACCACAGGCTTTGGGTAAAACATTCCCGGTAAAAGTGCAAGACCTCACATCTGTTGATAGTCATTCATGACTGTTACAAATCAAATTATATAAATACATAAGTACATGTAAATCAATGTAATACTTACTCTTGCGGATCCCACAAGGTCGTTCCATCGTTTGCGGCATTGGTTGCCCTCACGCACCTCGTTGGTCGCTGACGAGACCACCTCTACTATCTCAGCCCATATCCTCTGGTAGGCCTTTGGGTTGGGCTTCCCACGCCCTGCCTGTGTCAAATCACCCCAGCTTAAAGAGGGAGGCATT
Organism: Pristiophorus japonicus; assembly: GCF_044704955.1. Classification (NCBI taxonomy): domain Eukaryota; kingdom Metazoa; phylum Chordata; class Chondrichthyes; family Pristiophoridae; genus Pristiophorus; species Pristiophorus japonicus. The sequence goes on along the minus strand of NC_091983.1, from coordinate 173,819,758 downwards.
TGCCTTATCCGAGAACCTCCTGGCTCTTTTGCGCCCTCCAATGTGCTCCTCTCCCAGCTCACTGCTCTCTCCAGCGTCAGTCTCCACAGCGTGCTGTGATGCCTCCTCCTCTCTCTCCATTATAGGCCAAATTCTGTCAAATATGTGGCTGGTAACATCTACTTTTTGTTTGCCTACTTGCTGTGAAGCTCCTTCCTCCCAAAGCAGCCACCCCATACCTTGCCACTCCTTCAGTCCCTCTGAGCTCCCTCTCTCTCTGTCTCCTCTTCTGCGCATGTCATGGTGACCCGTGAATTGCAGGAATCAAGCGTTGCCATACTGTTGCTAAGGATAGCCACACTTTACGGCAGAATGTCAGAAAAATTTAACACTACCGCCCATTTTATATCGCGCGTGGTAACGCCCATTTTCAAAAGTGGAGACTAGATGGTTTGAGAATGGGCGAGAAGCCAGTGATCTGGAAACTCGTTTTTATCGCCCACACCGGAAGTATTGCCCATTTTGGGTGATAACCACAAAAGTGGAGATTCTAACCCACAGACTCTGTAAAATGTGAAGCACATTTATTCCACCTGATTGCCATCTTTGTTGCCCAGGTTACCTTTTTCCACCAATTCTTCCATTGCCCTTTTAAGCAGCCACAGATTGCATATCTTGCTGTTGAACCAGGTCTCTGTCTCTCTCCATCCCTCACCCTTCCATACCCTGCACCCTCACTGGCTCATTCTTCCTTTACCCAGAACCACCCTCCAGTTATTTTCTGGCCTACATCTCTTCCAGGCCCATTTGAGGCCTTACTCTTTCCCCAGCGCTATTTGCTGCCGGTCCCAGAATATCTGAGGTTTTGTGGGCTGTATTTGTACAGTCTGTAAGCCTCTGCCTACTTAAATTAGTTGACCCTGCAATTAATGGTGGGGTCCTCTGGAGGTGGGCATAAGTCCCTCTCCACCTCTGGTTCAAAGCTGCAATAGTGCCATCCGAATTTCAGGCTGAATATATTTTTTTTCTAGGCATTTCAAACCATTCTTGAACAGGAAAGCCAGGACTGCCACTATGAGGGTGAGTACATACAATTTGTGGGTAAATCATCCATTCTGGCATTCATCCATTTCCTACTGAGCTGTGCACTCCACAGCTGGATGGATACTCTTTTCAACATTTATACCAGTTAAATACCTCATTATCCACTTGAGAGACATTGAAGGTTCATTATTATCAATTTGTTGTGATAAGCTGCTATTTTTTCATTACAACTAACAAAATTGCTTTCTCAGGACCTGCATGTTTGAAAAATGTGCCTAGCTGAAATTTCCCTCGCTATTGATTCATCTTAACAAGGGGCATTTCTTTCATTGCTATTGCAACAAATTAGGGATTTCAGCCCTTACATCATGTAATGTGAAACTGTATCTGTGAAAAATAAGTCCAACAAAGCTTTCATGGTTTAATTGTTGCCTTTCCCATTCAGCGCCAGTTCCCAATATATTCAGCCTGAAATTCAGATGGCACTGTTGCATCTTTGGGCCTGAGGTGGAGAGGGACATTTGCCCACTTCCAGAGAGTGGTGCGGATCCCACCATTAATTGCAGGGTCAACTAATTTAAGTAGGCAGAGGCCTGCAGCCTGTGTGGTTGGAGCACTATTCTGGCACTCCAGCCACATTATATGTTCCATTAACATTGGAGCTCAATGAGGTTCGCTTCTGTGCGACGATCATTTGCTCTGTTAGTGCTCATCGCTTACATTGGGACATAGCGGGCACCTTGGGCACATTGTAGGCTTCAAATTGCCGTGCCTGATAATATGCGGAGCAGCCACTTGATGCACATCATATTTTTCGCTTTAATATTTACTTTCCAAGTCAGTAAACTTCTTTTAGCCCAAAATTATACATTGCTGACCATACAACACTGGATGCAGAGTCCTCGACTGATTTCCACGCTCGGACAAATAAGCAAACACATTTCAATGGTGGTTTCAAAGCAAACAACTCCTAATAATTATTTGAGGAACTTCTGCAGTGCGCGGTCTATAAAGCTGCCAGTAGCAACAGCAGAAGTGCCAGTTTAGATAAACAGTTGTCCACTATTTCTGTCTGGCAATTGAATGTCTCCATAAATAGCAGCCACCAATCTATGTCAACTATTTAGAGAAGGTTGAAATGTCCTGTCAAGGATACTGTGCTGGAAGAAAGATTTAATTTTTATGCCCTGGGTATGCCATCTCATTTTTCTTGCTAAGTGTTGTAACCCTTGCATCAGGGAGCTCTGTTGTCATTGACATGGTTTCTGAGTTAAGGCGCTGTCCCGGATCAGTATGTTTGTACACTGAACAGCGCCTGTAGTAGCTCATTTAATATTCAAGGTGAGTATTGACACCACTGTGCCAGCCAATGAGCTGGAGGCAGGGCGGGACCTACGGCCAACAGTCTGTTTACTTGGTGAACAGCAAACAGAGTCTGTGTAAACAGCGCACGACAGCAAACAGTCTAATTTATTCACCAAACAGTGTTTATATTAACAGAGGCCCCATCTTACCTCCGAGGTGTATTCCATGTGAGGGCGAGGGGATGGGGAAGTTATTAATGGGAAACCTGGAAGTACGGGTTCCCCAAACGTCTTGCAGTTAGGAAATGCAGGACATCTTTTAATCTTTCTCTGTAGGTTCTTGTCCGACAGCCAGCCTGATTGACAGGCCACAACTGAGCTGAGAGCAGGTAGATCGAGTGAGGGGGTGGGAGAGGTCACAGGAGCCAGTGATGTTGTTTGTGGAGTGGGGGGGTGGGGGGGCGATGGGATGGGGGCAGGGGAAGATGTGGTCAGGGTGGGGGGGGAAGATTGCAGGGAAGGAGGATGGGAGCAGACAGCTTGTGGGTGGGGTGGGGGTGGTTACTGCTAAGCTTGATGGGCCTGGAGGAAACACTCCAGCTCCTCCTGGTCTACAAGCTGTGCTCTAAAGGCACTTACTTCATGGATTCAGCCCTTCTCACATCCTTTCACCTGTCGAGTTTCCCGAGGCCTGGGAAACCTGGCCAACTGTGGTTATAAATAGAACCACTGTTAAAATGCAGCCACAAAGCCTCATTCAAATATTTAAATGACAAAACTCACCTCCTGAGACTGGATATTTTCCCACCCCTTGTCCCGGGCCTTTAAAACCAGAAGTGGGCGGGTTTGAGGTGGGTTGGGTTCCTGTTTCAGATTTTTAGCTTTTTAACCTCCACCCAGACCCACCTGTTTTGGGGTTTAAAATGACCCCCAGAGTCTCTATGAACTGCAGCAAACAGAACTCATGACCAAACCTACAGTAAAATCTCCCAATAAAAGCAAGGTTATTTCTTAAAATGCAATGATTGGAGGATAGTTACATAATACAAATTATGTGCGTAAAATCAATCCTAGTCTTTTACAGCAGTGCGCTGTCCAGGTGTAATTGATGGGAGAATTCGCCAATCAGCTCCACTTGTATGTCTGAAAGTGCATGAATGGGTATGTAGTGAGGACAGAATCGGTTGTGATTCCTCCTGCAGTTAAATAGCCTGCTGACATTCACTGTCAAGGCTCACATGCGAATAATAGCCACTTGGGCAGGCTTTCAGAGGGCATGGATTCTCATAGAAACCATTCCCCAGCAAGCAGTCAACACATTAAGCAGAAACATGTTAGGGAAAGGTTGGCAAGCAAAGAAACTCAAGTGTGAAATTATCCAGTGTTTTCTATCAACTGTTTTACAGAGATCGTTAACAAGTCTATTTAGTAACATAGTTCTATCTTTGCTGATTTATTAGTCACTGACATCTGTTTCTATGGAAGGAATTTTAACCCTGAAGAACAGATGGGTTTGGCTCGGGAAGAAGTTAAAATTTAAAACATTTCAAATGACCCCAATCTGACCTTAACCCACCCATTGCCAGTTTTAACGGCTGGAGGACAGGCGACCAATCCACTCTCAGAAGGTGGGTCGGTCAGTAAATGCTTTTAAGGAGACTGCGTGCCGACATTTTAACAGGCTTTTAATTTTTTTAACCCATTTTGGACGGGTTTTCCGGGCCTCGGGAAACCCGGCAGGTGAAAGGAGGCGAGAAGGGCTTGCACAACACTGTTCGTGGGCCAGTAGGAGCAGGAGTATTTCCTACAGGCCCAGCAAGCTTACCTGCTTCCCTCCCTACAATCGGCAGCGCCCCCCCCCGCCCCACCGCCCCCCACTTCCACGCTCTCTGCCCTCCCAGGCATTTCTACGCCCAAGCACAATTTCTCCCCCCCCCCTGACCATGAGCCCCCCCAACCATGATCTCACCCTCACCCACGATCTCTCCCCACCCCCCCTGACTATTAGCCCTCCCAACCCCGATCTTTCCCCTCACCATGATCTCTCCCCACCCCCCCTGACTATTAGCCCTCCCAACCCCGATCTTTCCCCTCACCACGATCTCTCCCCCCCCCCCCCCTGACTATTAGCCCTCCCAACCCCGATCTTTCCCCTCACCACGATCTCTTCCCCACGCGACCATGATCTCTTTCCCCAGACTATTAATCACCTGACCACGGTCTCTTCTACACCCCCCAATCCAGAGATCTTGCTCTCACTCTCCCTCCCTCCCACCTCTCTGCTCCTCGGCTGTGGTCTGATCAATCAGGTTAGCCGTCGGCGGGAAACCTGGTGAAAAAAATGTAAAAGACAACAATGGGAGAAATTCGGTTGTGCCTCACTTGGGGCGGCAACCCAGGCGGAGCGGTAATTTTAGCGCCTTGAAAATGTTTGCGCCCCCCCCCCCCCCCCCCGTCCAGAAATTCATCAGAATTGGTCGAAGAGCCGACAGGGGCGTGAAATCAACTGTTGCACACTACAGCTGGGGGGGTGGAACAATAACGAGAGTTTGATCGGTAAATTTGCCATACCCATTGTGTATGCAAACTCTGAGACAGATCCCAGGAAAAGCTGAGTCTTAAAGGCGCAGCATATCAATGCACCCATTTTCAAAATCATTTTTCCTTTTATTTCTGTCCGACGCCACAAATTCGGAGGCTCACCGCCGTGCTGTGTGTAAACGTTGCACTGACTGTGACCTCCGACGGAAGCACTTCCTCATCCCTTTAAGTAGCCACCAGTTAACAACTCTGCAAGCCTGTACCGACTGTTTTTCCAGACGTTGTTCTTGCCGGCCGCTAAATGAGGCAGCCGCACCTAATTTACTGACCGGGGTGCAAGCATGGACATTGCACCAGCACTGACGTCATGATCGGAATGATCGTCATCCTAACACTAATGAATTTTCCCGGTCGGTAACCTCTTACCCTCCCATTAACGCCCCCCCCTCTGGCCACTAACTGATGCGTTAGATGACTGAAAATCTAGCCCTTAATGTCTGCAGGACATGCGGGAGACCATACTTCCGGGTTTCCCTTCCTGTACTCCTCATTCCCAACTCCCACCCCGCCTCCCCATTAATATCGGGGCTTATATCTCAATGGGTTGTTTATCATAATGGAGGTATTTTTAATGAAAGTAATAATTTCTATTGCTACCATTTACCTGAAATAAAGTTTGATCTCCCCCGCAGACTTGAAAATGCTGCATTGCCCACAGGTTTTATTGTGAGCTTCATGGCCGGTGGCGTTTGGTTGGCGCTATACGGTCTGCGAACACGTTTTACTAGGAGGAGGAACAATCTGGTTTCTGTTTATGGAGGTGAAAACTATCTTTACACCCGTCATGTCTGTGGGTATCAAAATGACATGAATTGTGTCACAGAAGCTGCAGTTTGATCTGCCACTTACGCTCTAGCTGATATTCACTGTACTGATAGTTCAAGTTGAGATACTTTGCCCAGTCAGATTAGAAAGTGACTTTTTATCTCATGCTGGCTCAGTGAGTGTGCGGTGATGCTGCCATATGGCTAATCACTAGCTGCTTTCAGGATGTCTGTCTCCGATATGCAACTTACTTGTATCCCTTACTTGTTCAGCACGGCTTTTCAGTCCTTTCTGTGGGAACCTATAAGATGAAAAATATTTACTTTGGCTGTCTTCATTATTTTCCCTCTCATTATCACAGACTTTGCAGCAACTATGGTTTTATTAAACATGATATATCACAGCAATTTCTGTATCACATATTTTCTCTCAGAGACCGAGATTGACGAAAGTAACGGTCAGCGTCTCAGCCCTGCTGACATCAACGTTGCTGCTTTGAGTTATTTTTCACCTTCCTCCCCACCTGACCAGAGTTTCCACCCAAACAGAAACATGGCCCTTATCAAATCGCACCTTGATCTCTCCCTCTACTCCTCTGGCACCTTCTCCTCCACCCGTCTCACCTCTCCTTTAAAACTCTCATACTCTAATGCCCACCTGTAAGAATTTTTCACTGAGATATCCTCACTCTGTTCCTCCCTCAGCCTTACACTGAGCCACTCCTCGTCCTCAGTGATTTCTCCTGATTTCATGGCCCCTGTGTCCTCCCTTAATCTCTCCCTCCACATAAACTGTCCTACTAGGTTGATTCTAGAGATGAGAGGGTTGACTTATGAGGATAGGTTGAGTAGGTTAGGCCGATACACATTGGAGTTCAGAAGAATGAGAGGTGATCTTATCAAAACATATAAGATAATGAGGGGGCTCGACAAGGTGGATGCAGAAAGGATGTTTACACCCATAGGGGAAACTAAAACTAGGGGACATAGTCTCAGAATAAAGGGCCGCCCATTTAAAACTGAGAGGAGGAGGAATTTCTTCTCTCAGAGGGTTGTAAATCTGTGGAATTCCCTGCACCAGAGAGATGTGGAGGCTGGGTCATTGAATATATTTAAGGAAGAGATAGACAAATTTTTGAGCAATAAGGCAGTAAAGGGTTATGGGGAGCGGGCAGGGAAGTGGAGCTGAGTCCATGATCAGATCAGCCATGATCTTATTGAATGGTGGAGCAGGCTCAAGGAGCCAAATGGCCTACTCCTGCTCCTATTTCTTATGTTCTTATTTACTCATATTTATGGCTATCCCCTCGCCATCTTCTGTGGCCTCTCTACTCCTATGGTCTCAATCACAGACAAAACCATCTCTGACCACTTCCTTATATCTCTCACCACCCTCATTTCCCCTACTCCCTTCCAATCCCGCTCCCCTTCCTTTTGCACCACCCCTGGAAAAAACTTTTCCACCTCTCTACAGTTACCGCTGAAGTCCCTCAAGGATTAATCCTTGATCCCCTTCCTTTTCTTCAAACTATATGTTGCCCCTTGGCAACCTCATCCGAAGATATCAGATCAGTTTCCACACGTATGCTGATGACACCCAGCTCTCTTTCTGAACCAGCTCTCTCAACCCCATCATTGCCTCTGTGTTGTCAGGCTGCTTGGATGAGCCTCAATTTCCAAAATGTAAACATTGCGAAGACTGAAGACATGGGGGTGAAAATTCGGTCTGTTGCCACCTCTGCTCATGCCCCAGAGCGTTGGTAATGATTTCTGGGTGGACGGCCAGCTTCCAGCGATCCGCCGGGACATTCGGTGCCGGTTTTGCGTGGGTACGGAGCAGTACCGCCCGGGAGAGGCGAGCACGGTGTGCAACGCTCCCGGTTGCAACACCGTTCTTAAATTTGGCTGCAGCAGGATCCATAGTGCACCATAGCGCCCCCTTAGTGGGACCGCCTGGGAAAGCGGGCAGTGCGAGCTGTTCGGGCTGCAGTGAGGGAAGGAATGACTACATGAGGTATGTGTGATTGTTTTGTTTTGGGGTTTTTTTGTGACTTATGTTTATGTGGGGTGAGCAAGGTATTGGGAATGTTTTTTGTGTGTGTTTTGCAAATTTATTTTTTCACAGGGAAACCTCTCTTCGGGTGCTCCGAGGCCGGCCCTTTAGCTCGAGACTTTCAGTTGCTCAGCCGGCCTAGGAGGGCCCAAGAGAGATGTGGAACGCCGCCCTTAGTGCTCTTCTCCACGCTCAGGGCCCAGCTGATGATTTTGTGGCTTCAGACGCAAACCATTGGAAACCGGCGCAAAATTTGCTGTCCCGTTGCCATTAGCGCCCTAATTAGCCTGCAACCGAATTTCCAACCCCACGGCTTAGAAACTGGATCATAGCCAAACTGGGGCGGTGTGCCGGTTTCCAATGGTTTGCGTCTGAAGCCACATGCAGTAGGGCCATGACATATTGGTCCGCTGACCTCAATAGCTTATAACTGAGGAGTTACGGCAGCTCGCTGGTCTTGGGAAGCAGCAAGATCAGTTGGCACAGTCGTCAGCCTAGGTGGTAACAAGGGTGTGAGGAGGGGGTGCGTAGTGCGAGCGGTGACCCTTGTATTTAATGTGGAGCCAGGAGGAGCAGGAGTGCACCTACCAGTTCCACAATAATGAAAGTAAAAAATAAAAATGCTCCTTTCCAATGGCAGCCTCCAACGATCCCTTTAAGGACTGCTGGTTGGGCTGGTAAGTGGCTGAAAAAACTGACCACAGCACGGACAGCCCATCTATCGGTCATGCACAATCCAATTTTGCAAAGAAGCCCTCAAACAGACATTAGGCCCCCTATTTACATATGCAAAGGGATGCCTATAGAAAAACATTTGCCAATATGCCAATACAGTGTGGTGCACTGTAATGTATGCATCTGTGAGTATGCTCACAGGTCTGTGGCGCTGTTGAATGGAATTCCTCATCGGCGCCAAGCCCCGAAACCTCCCTCGGAAGCCAGCGCCTCACAACTTGAGCCTCCTCCAGGAAATCCCCTCCATGTCTTTCAGTTCTGCGCAGAGGGGATTCCTGTACGAGCTGCTCTTGCACACACTCCACATTGCCATCCTCGTCTGCCATCCAGACACGCCATGGCGCACCATCTTGCCGTCCAGAGGAGGCGGGGGTCCCCAATGGAGTGCACTCTATGTGGGAGTCCTCCCTTTATTGATTGGGGACTTGGCCTGGAGGGTGTTGCACGGAGCAGTCCTGTGCAATAAACTTTTAAGCCGGTTCACGGGCTCCCAGGCCGCTTGTAATTTCTGCGGTCTGGAGGAGTCCGTCTCCCACGTTTTTATTGAGTGTGCGAGGTTGCAGCCCCGCTTCCAATATTTGATGGGGCTGCTCCTCAAATTTTGGTTGCACTTCAGTCCCATGCTCCTGATCTTTGGGTACCCTGTGCGGAGGGGAGCGGGCAGGTCGGAGGGCCTCCTCATAGGACTGCTGCTGGGCTTGGCCATGGTGGCCATTAACTGGTCCAGGCAGCGGGCGGTGGAGGGGGACGTTCAGCCCGACTGCCTGCCTCTCTTCCGCGGTTACATCTGAGCCAGGGTGTCCCTGGAGATGGAGCACGCAGTGTCCACTGGTACATTCGCGGTCTTCTGCGAGAGGTGGGCACCGTAGGGACTGGAGTGCATCATCACCCCCGGGAACCAAATTTTAATTTGACCATAGTTTTTCAAAATGTATAATTTGTTAATTTGTCGGTTCTAGTGCCCCTTTAACAAGAGGGCACGTGATTTAAAGTTTACTTAAAATAGTTGTAGAGCTATTGAGTTGGGAGTGGCTTAGCCAGTCACGTGATGTTCACAAGACTCAATAAAACCCCAGCCAGTTGGGTTCAGGGGATCCACAATGAGGCAGGTGGTGGTGAGCCTGGTGGATGAACTGGTAATGTGTAGTGTGATTGTTAAACCTTTTGCTAATAAACCAACTAGCTCTTAATAGCAACGTGTTGCTATGAATTCTTAAGCAAAGAACCCATGAAGCAAATACATTACAGTGCACCTCCAGCACGGAATGAGTGTGCGCACGCCGGCAACCATTCTATGCCTATAAAATGAGTCCAGCGCCATCATTTTTGTAGGCCGTTGACTTTGAGCCCCGCTGCAAACTCCATACATGCCAACGATACCATCCCCCTCCACAGCCAATGTCTCAGATTGCAATCACAGCATTCTATTCGACCCCGAGCTGATCTTCTGATCCCAGATCCTCTCGATTACAAGGACCACCCGCCTCCACTTCCGTAACATCGTCTACCCCTACCCCACCTGCTGAACCTCTCAGTATGTCTTTGTCACCGGCAGACTTGACATTTCTAATGCTCTCTTGGCCATCCTCAAATCCTCCACGCTTTGTAAACTTCAATTCATAAAACTCTGCTGGCCACATCCTATCCCACATCAGATCTCGCTCACCCATCACTTATGTCCTTACTGACCTACATTGGGTCCCGGTCACACAATACCTCCAAGTTAAAATTCTCATCCTTTTGTTGGAATGGACCTGGGCCTACATATCTCTATAACCTGCTCCAGCCCTACCATTTCCCCAGAACTCTCCATTACTCCAATTTTGGCCTCTTGTGCGTTTCCTCATCCCTTTGCCCCTCAATGGACATCTGTACCTTTAGCTGTCTAGACCCCATGCTCTGGAATTCCCTTTCTAAACCCCTCTGCTTCTCCAACTCCTTCTCCTTCTTTAAGACTTTCCTTGAAACTTACCTCTTTGACCAAGATTTTGGTCATCCCCTCCCCCCATTGGCTCAGCATCTATTTTTTGTCTGATTGCTCCTCTGTGAAATGCTTTGGGACATTTTTCTTTCTTTTAAGCACTATATAAATGAACTCTGTAATGATAATCTCTGACTGACTTTAGCCTTCTAACCAACATTTAGTTACCTTCCACTAACTATTGACCTCGTGCCCTATCTCGTGCCCTATCTCTTGAATAAAATATTTTATGTGGTATTTTCTGTTATTTTTGGACATCAAATCGTTTGCTTCAAAGTAGCTTATTTTATGATATTCTGGCAATTTACAAGTGAACCTGAGGCACTATCCAAATAAACAGTGATGCTCAACATGAGAATAATTCAAATTGTGAAAGAAGGCTGACAGGCCAGCTGTAAGTGCAAGGCGACACATTCATTTACCTAATCTGTGACACATTAAATATAACCTAATCTGCAACACATTCATTTACATATCTTTTAATTTCAAAACTTGATGTGTCAGATTTATAAAAGTACTGCTTTATAAATAATTCATTTTGAGTTGCCAGCCTGGTTACGATTTTGGACACGGGCATTGCTATTTGATTTATAATACATTTATATGCCACAGAGCGGCGTTACTTGACTGGATAAATGGGATATCTCTCACATACATGTCATGCTTCAGTGCTCAAGGTGCTGCTTGTACTGAGTGAAGGAATACCACATTATGTCACACACATTAAATAAGAAGTGACTACATACAGGTAATGACTGCACTACCAAATGTACCAATTCTCTGGAGCTTTCAACAGTTCAATTTATTAATAATCCTTTTTGTCCCCTTTCCCTTATTCCAGTGCATTTCTGTATATTAATTTCCTCCTTCCCATTTTCTAAATTATTTTCTCTCGCTGTTTGAATTCTCCCATTCCACACTCTAATTTAGAAAAGGTTATTGAGGCTTCCAATTGTCAGAGATTGACTGGCCTACCAGTTTTCCTCACTTTACTCGGAGAAACACCCCTTTTCAGCTTGCTGCTTGGCGATCCTGTTTGAAGTCAGCGGGGGTGAAATTGTCCCTCGCCCCAATTAGGGGCAGTAACCTTCTGGGGCCGGGACTTTCAGCACCCAGCGAGGAAGTTCCGCCCCTGCCGCTGAATTGGGTTTACCGCCGCAATCTCCGTCACTCCACATCCTTTGGGGGTGGATCCCGGGGCGCTAATGGGGCGAAATGTTCAGCGCTACATAGATGCTCTGCGTAGCACTGACACGCTTCAACGTCCCTCCCCTTCATTTAAAGAGGAGAGCCGCTGCGAACCCTGCACGACCCAAGCCGGAGTGCCGGGCTGCACGATGGCGGCCCGGACCATGCGAGGGACGCCATCATCGAGCTGACCCGAGAGATGGCCGACAAAAAAAGATGGCGGCCCGGGGCGCCCTGAGAGTGGATGTCCGCCAGCTTTGTGACTCGCAAAGCTGGCGTTGTCATCCGCCCGTGCCAGCCTCGTGTCGCGAGGGGCAATTTATGGGGTTATGGGGTTCGCCGCGCACGGAGATGACGTCATCGGCGGTAGTGCAGTGGGCCAGGGCGCTAACTGTGGGGTACAGCTCCGCAAACATCTGGGCAATTTCCCACAAGTCAGTAGCAGCCCCTCCCTCGGTCGAAAACCGTCTCCCGGAGGCGCTAATGGGGCTATAGAAAGGGGCAATCACGCCCCCAGCATGTTAGAAACTGTCTGAGGGCTCGTTACTATGTGTCACAACATGACCGCATAGCAACAGGTCTGCCGTGGGTCACCTGTCTCAGGGTGGCGATAGCCTCATACCTGTTTTATATTACTTTCTGTTGCACTGAATTTATCTTGTCTATATTGTGGTATGGATTTGACAACAAAAGCAATTCAATGTGAATGACTTACATATGACTTGTCTGGCTGTGGGCAAACTTTGTTTTTGGGTGAACGTGTGACAAGACAGCATTGCCAGAAGTGTTTAGTAACCTGTATGCGCAGCCAGAGTCCAGAAGGACGCCCTCAGCCAATGGCCCACCAGGCTGCATTTTGATTCACCAGGTTTTCGCCACATAAGTATCACATCACAAAATCTAGCCAGGTTGGGCTGAAGAAGTACCCATCTTCTCGATGGCAGAGATAAGTAAATCATGAGTTAAAATGGGACGATGTCATCCATCTTACACTTCATGACTTCTACCCTTCTAATTGTATACTACAATAACAAATGCAGTTGCCAAGACCTGCTCATCGAGGTTGTTTTTAATTTATTCATGGGATGTGAGTGTTGTTGGCAAGGCCAATATTGACATAGAAACATAGAAAATAGGTGCAGGAGTAGGCCATTCGGCCCTTCGAGCCTGAACCACCATTCAGTAAGATCATGGCTGATCATTCCCTCAGTACCCCTTTCCTGCTTTCTCTCCATACCCCTTGATCCCTTTAGCCGTAAGGGTCATATCTAACTCCCTCTTGAATATATCCAATGAACTGGCATCAACAACTCTCTGTGGTAGGGAATTCCACAGGTTAACAACTCTGAGTGAAGAAGTTTCTCCTCATCTCAGTCCTAAATGGCTTACCCCTTATCCTAAGACTGTGTCCCCTGGTTCTGGACTTCCCCATCATTGGGAACATTCTTCCCGCATCTAACCTGTCCAGTCCTGTCACTATCGTACAAGATTCTATGAGATCCCCTCTCATCCTTCTAAACTCCAGTGTATAAAGGCCCAGTTGATCCAGTCTCTCCTCATATGTCAGTTCGGCCATCCTGGGAATCAGTCTGGTGAACCTTCGCTGCACTCCCTCAATAGCAAGAACGTCCTTCCTCAGATTAGGAGACCAAACCTGAACACAATATTCCAGGTGAGGCCTCACCAAGGCCATCCCTAATTGAGAAGGTGGTGGTGATCTGCGTTCTTGAACCGCTGCAATCCTTGTGGTGAAGGTACTCCCACAGTGCTATTAGGGGGGGAGTTCCAGCATTTTGACGCAGCGATGATGAAGGATCAGTGATGTATTTCCAAGTCAGGATGGTGTGTGACTAGGAGGGGTACTTGAAGTTGGTGGTGTTTGTTATATATGTGGACTTGTATTTACTCTGTATAGCTACCAGAAGGCTCATTCCCCGGAGCCCCAAGGGATCCCATAATCCCTTGGGAGCACAGGTATTTAAGAAGGCTTCACAGGTTGGAGAGGCACTCTGGAGACCTGCAATAAAAGACTAAGGTCACACTTTACTTTGAGCTCACAGTGTTCAGTCTGACTCTTTCTCCATACACAACAACTAGCGATGAGATACAGATAGCAAACCCAAAGATGCAGAGAACAGTGGGCATCCTGGAGATATTTTTGGAGGGAGATGTTTGGGAAACCTTTGTGGAGCGACTCAACCATGGCCAACGAACTAGATGGGGAAGAGAGCGCTGCCAAACGTAGAGCGATGCTCCTCACCATCTGTGGGGCACCAATGTATGGCCTCAAGAAGAATCTGCTCACTCCATGGAAAACCACGGAGAAATCATTGAGACGATTTGTGCACACTGGTCCAAGAGCATTTGAACCAGAAGGAAAGCGTTCTGATGGCGAGGTACCGGTTCTACACCTGCAAAAGGTCTGAAGGCTAGGAAGTGGCGAGTTATGTCGCTGAGCTGAGACGCCTTGCAGGACATTGCGAATTTGAAGGACGTTTGGAGCACATGCTCGGAGACTTTTTCATACTTGGCTTTGGCCACGAAACCATACTTCGCAAGCTTTTGACTGTAGAGACCCCAACCTTGAATAAGGCCATAGCGATAGCCCAGGCATTCATTGCCACCAGTGACAATGCTAAGCAAATTTCTCAGCACACAAGTGCAGCTACAAGTACTCTGAACAAAGTGATGTTGTTTTTGAATTGTAACGTACAGGGCAGGTCACACATACCTGCAGCTGCACATCTGCAGATGACTCAGAGTCCACCATCAAGGGTGATGAATGCAAAGCCATTAACACCTTGTTGGCGCTGCGGGGGTGATCATCGTTTCCATTCATGCTGATTCAAAGAGTATGTTTGCAAGGGCTGTGGAACAATGGGACACCTCCAACGAGTGTGCAGGCGAGCTGCTAAGCCTGTTAAACCTGCAAACCACCACGTTGCAGAGGAGGACAGATCCACGGAGGATCACGACGAACCAGAGCCTCAGATAGAGGAGGCAGAGGTACATGGGGTACACACATTCACCACGAATTGTCCCCTGATAATGCTGAATGTTGAACTAACTGGACTCCCGGTGTCAATGGAGCTGGACACGGGCGCGAGCTAGTCCATCATGGGCAAAAAAACTTTCGAAAGGTTGTGGTGCAACAAGGCCTTAAGGCCAGTCTTAACTCCAGTTCGCACAAGACTAAGAACTTAAACTAAAGACTGATTCCTGTAATCGGCAGTGCTATCGTAAAGGTCTCCTACGATGGAGCAGTGCAAAACTACCACCCTGGGTGGTACCGGGTGATGGTCCCATGCTGCCCGGCAGGAGCTGGCTGGGAAAGGTACGCTGGAACTGAGACAACGTCCAACCGCTATCGCCCGCTGACGACACTTCGTGTGCCCAGGTCTTAAACAAATTTCCTTCGCTGTTCGAACCAGGCATCGGGAAATTCCAAGGAGCAAAAGTGCAGATCCACCTAATTTTGGGGGCGCGACCCACCCATCACAAGGTGAGAGCAGTACCGTACATGATGAGAGAAAGGGTAGAGATCGAACTAGACTGGCTGCAACGAGAGGGCATCATTTCACCGACCGAGTTCAGCGAGTGGGCCAGTCCTATTGTCCCAGTCCTCAAGGGAGACAGCACCGTCAGAATCTGTGGCGATTACAAAATAACTATCAATCGTTTCTCCCTGCAGGACCAATACCCACTACCAAAAACTAACGACCTCTTTGCAACGCTGGGAGGAAAGACGTTCACGAAGCTGAATCTGACTTCAGCCTACATGACGCAGGAACTGGAGGAATCATTGAAGGCCCTCACCTGCATCAACACGCACAAAGGTCTTTTTGTTTATAACAGATGCTCGTTTGGAATCCGATCAGCGGCGGCGATATTCCAGAGAAACATGGAAAGCTTACTGAAGTCAGTCCTGCACACCGTGGTCTTCCAGGACGACATCTTGTTCACAGGTCGGAACACAGTCGAGCACCTGCAGAACCTGGAGGAGGTTCTTAGTCGACTCAACGCGTGGGGCTCAGGTTAAAACGCTCGAAGTGCGTTTTCCTGATGCCTGAAGTGGAGTTCTTGTGGCAGACGGCATCAGGCCCACCAACGCGAAGACGGAGGCAATCGAGAACGCACTGAGGCCACAGAACGTGATGGAGCTGCGGTGTTTTCTGGAAGTCTTGAACGACTTTGGTAACTTCGTCCCAGGTCTCAGCACCCTGCTAGAACCACTACATGTCTTACTACGAAAAGGGGGCGAATGGGTTTGGGGCAAAAGCCAAGAAAATGCCTTTGTAAAAGCAAAAAAATTGTTCTGCTCAAACAAACTGCTTGTGTTGTATGATCCATGTAAGCGGTTGGTACTAGCATGTGATGCGTCGTCATATGGCATCGGGTGTATATTGCAACAAGCTAATGATTTCGGGAAACTGCAACCAGTTGCTTATGCATCCAGGAGTCTATCTAAGGCCGAGAGAACCTACAGCATGATTGAGAAAGAAGCATTAGCGTGTGTCTATGGGGTAAAGAAAATGCATCACTACCTGTTTGGGCTAAAATTCGAATTGGAAACTGACCATAAGCCACTTATATCCCTGTTTTCCGAGAGTAAAGGGATGAATACCAACGCATCGGCCCACATCCAGAGATGGGTGATTATGTTGTCCGCATACAACTACGCCATCCGCCACAGGCCAGGCACAGAAAACTGCGCCGATGCTCTCAGTCGGCTCCCATTGTCCAACACGGGGGTGGAAATGGCGCAGCCCGCAGATCTAGCCATGGTTATGGAAGCATTTGAGAGTGAGCAATCACCTGTCACTGCCCGGCAGATCAAAACCTGGACAAGCCAGGACCCCTAGTCAAAAGCTGTGTGCTTCACGGGAGCTGGTCCAATGTCCCAATGGAAATTCAGGAAGAGATAAAGCCGTTCCAGCGGCGCAAAGATGAAAGGTCTATACAGACAGACTGCCTTCTGTGGGGCAATCGAGTAGTGGTTCTCAAGAAGGGCAGAGACATCTTCATCAATGACCTCCACAGTACCCACCCAGGCATCATAATGATAAAAAAGGGTTAGCCAGATCCCACGTGTGGTAGCCCGGTATCGAAGTGGACTTAGAGTCCTGCGTTCAGAGATGTAATACATGCTTGCAGTTAAGCAATGTACCCAGGGAGGCGCCGCTAAGTTTATGATCTTGGCCCTCCAAACCGTGGTCTAGGGTACACGTCGACTATACAGGCCTGTTCTTGGGTAAAATGTTCCTTGTGGTTGTAGACGTGTACTCCAAGTGGATTGAATGTGAGATAATGTCGGCTAGCACGTCCCCTGCCACTACTGAAAGCCTTCGGGCCATGTTTGCCACATACGGCTTACCCGATGTCCTGGTGAGCGACAATGGGCCATGTTTTTCCAGTGCTGAGTTCAAAGAATTCATGACCCGTAATGGGATGAAACATGTCACATCTGCCCCATTTAAACCAGCGTTCAATGGTCAGGCAGAGAGAGCAGTGCAAACCATCAAGCAAGGCTTGAAGAGGGTAACTGAAGGCTCACTGCAGACTTACCTATCCCGAGTCCTGCTTAGCTACCGCATGGGACCACACTCACTCACTGGGATCTCACCTGCTGAACTGCTCATGAAAAGAGCACTTAAGACAAGGCTCTCATTAGTTCACCCTGATCTACATGAACAGGTAGAGAGCAGGCAGCTTCAACAAAGTGCATACCATGATAGCGCAAATGTGTCACGCGAGATTGAGTTGAAGTCAATGATCCTGTATTTGTTTTCAATTATGGGCAAGGTCCCAAGTGGCTTCCCGGCACAGTCGTGGCTAAAGAGGGGAACAGGGTGTTTCGGGTCAAACTTTCAAAGGGACTCATTCACTGGAAACACTTAGACTAAATCAAACTCAGATTCACGGACTACCCTGAGCAACCCACCTTGGACCCTACCTTTTTTGATCCCCCAACACACACACCAGTGGCAACCGACACCACGGTTGACCACGAAGCTGAACCCATCATCCACAGCAGCCCTGCAGGGCCCAACACACCAGGCAGCCCAGCAAGGCCAGCTGCACAGCAACCCAGCGAGGGCCCAACAAATGATTCAACAACACCAGCTTTCACACCAAGACGATCAACCAGGGCAAGAAGGGCCCCAGATCGACTCACATTGTAAATAGTTACACTATTGACTTTGGGGGGAGAATGTTGTTATATATGTGGACTTGTATTTACTCTGTACAGCCACCAGAGGGCCCATAATCCCTTGGCAGCACAGGTATTTAAGAAGGCTTCACAGGTTGGAGATGAACTCTGGAGACCTGCAATAAAAGACTAAGGTCACACTTTACTTTCAGCTCACAGTGTTCAGTCTGACTCTTTCTCCATGCACAACACTGTTCCCATGCACCTGCTGCCCATGTCCAAAATCATAACCAGGCTAGCAACTCAAAAATCTAGGAAAAGGCCAATGTAACGTTGTACTTGTAGTTGCCTCTGTGGAGAAAATGGAATGCAAATGACAAATGATGGCTTCCAAAAAAATTTCGCTATCTTGTTCTAAATTGTTGTCATTGTTGATTGAGTTTCAAAATGTAAGGATTTGATTTTATTAAAACATTGCTGTTTACTGTTTATACAGGGTTTCATCAAGGTATCAGTTTGAATGTTTGGAAACATAATAAAATATTAAATGAGTGTCATCTTAGTATCAATGAACTTAACCTAAGATGTCCACCTGACCTGACCTTGACCTGATGCATACTCAGTATAGTGTCCTGTGACTTAGCTCACTAATGTAATTTACTGCAGGATGTAAATGGGAGTATGGGGCCCATAGTCGGGGTACTGCTCGGGGTCCGAGGCACCTTAATCCGTCCCTGGCGATCATCCATCCTAGACTGGGTGATGTATAATGAGAAAGGACTAATTAACAATCTTGTTGTGCAAGGCATCTTGGGGAAGAGTGACCATAACATGGTAGAATTCTTTATTAAGATGGAGAGTGACACAGTTAATTCAGAGACTAGGGTCCTGAACTTGGGGAAAGGTATGAGACGTGAATTGGCTAGAATAGACTGGCGAGTGATACTTAAAGAGTTGATGATGGATAGGCAATGGCAAACATTTAAAGATCACATGGATGAACTTCAGCAATTGTACATCCCTGTCTGTAGTAAAAATAAAACGGGGAAGTTGGCTCAACCGTGGCTAACAAGGGAAATTAAGGATAGTGTTAAATCCAAGGAAGAGACATATAAATTGGCCAGAAAAAGCAGCAAACCTGAGGACTGGGAGAATGTTGTAATACAGCAGAGGAGGACAAAGGGTTTAATTAGGAGGGGGAAAATAGAGTATGAGAGTAAGCTTGCTGGGAACATAAAAACTGACTGCAAAAGCTTCTATAGATATGTGAAGAGAAAAAAATTAGTGAAAACAAACGTAGGTCCCTTGCAGTCAGATTCAGGTGAATTTATAATGGGGAACAAAGAAATGGCGGATCAGTTAAACAAATACTTTGGTTCTGTTTTCACGAAGGAAGACACAAATAACCTTCCCGAAATACTAGGGGACCGAGGGTCTAGTGAGAAGGAAGAACTGAAGGATATCCTTATAAAGCGGGAAATTGTGTTTGGGAAATTGATAGGATTGAAGCCTGATAAATCCCCGGGGCCTGATATCTGCATCCCAGAGTACTTAAGGAAGTGGCCATAGAAATAGTGGATGCATTGGTGATCATTTTCCAACAGTCTATCAACTCTGGATCAGTACCTATAGACTGGAGGGTAGCTAATGTAACACCACTGTTTAAAAAAGGAGGGAGAGAGAAAACGGGTAATTATAGACCGGTTAGCCTGACAACAGTGGTGGGGAAAATGTTGGAATCAATTATTAAAGATGAAATAACAGCGCATTTGGAAAGCAGTGACAGGATCGGTCCAAGTCAGCATGGATTTATGAAAGGGAAATCATGCTTGACAAATCTTCTGGAATTTTTTTGAGGATGTAACTAGCAGAGTGGACAAGGGAGAACCAGTGGAGTGGTGTACTTAGAATTTCAAAAGACTTTTGACAAGATCCCACACAAGAGATTGGTGTGCAAAATTAAAGCACATGGTATTGGGGATAATGTACTGATGTGGATAGAGAACTGGTTGGCAGACAGGAAGCAGAGAGTCGGGATAAATGGGTCCTTTTCAGAATGGCAGGCAGTGACTAGTGGAGTGCCGCAGGGCTCAGTGCTGGGACCCCAGCTTTTTACAATATACATTAATGATTTAGATGACGGAATTGAGTGTCATATCTCAATTATTACACTCAATTTTGTAATCTTGCAGATGACACCAAACTGGGTGGTGGTGTGAGCTGTGAGGAGGACGCTAAAAGGCTGCAAGGTTACTTGGACAGGTTAGATGAGTGGGCCAATTCATGGCAGATGCAGTATAATGTGGATAAATATGAGGTTATCCACTTTGGGGGCAAAAACACGAAGGCAGAATATTATCTGAATGGCGGCAGATTAGGAAAGGGGGAGGTGCAACGAGACCTGTGTGTCATGGTTCATCAGTCATTGAAAGTTGGCATGCAGGTACAGCAGGCGGTGAAGAAGGCAAATGGTATGTTGGCCTTCATAGCTAGGGGATTTGAGTATAGGAGCAGGGAGATCTTACTGCAGTTGTACAGGGCCTTGGTGAGGCCTCACCTGGAATATTGTGTTCAGTTTTGGTCTCCTAATCTGAGGAAGAATGTTCTTGCTATTGAGGGAGTGCAGCGAAGGTTCACCAGACTGATTCCCGGGATGGCGGGACTGACATATGAGGAGAGACTGGATCAAACTTGGCCTTTAAACACTGGAGTTTCGAAGGATGAGAGGGGATCTCATAGAAACTTAAGACTCTGATGGGACTGGACAGGTTAGATGCGGGAAGATTGTTCCCGATGTTGGGGAAGTCCAGAACCAGGGGACACATTCTTAGGTTAAGGGGTAGGCCATTTAGGACTGAGATGAGGAGAAACTTCTTCACTCAGAGAGTTGTTAACCTGTGGAATTCCCTACCGCAGAGAGTTGTTGATACCAGTTCATTGGATATATTCAAAAGGGAGTTAGATATGGCCCTTGTGGCTAAAGGGATCAAGGGGTATGGAGAAAAAGCAGGAAAGGGGTACTGAGGGAATGATCAGCTATGATCTTATTGAATGGTGGTGCAGGCTCGAAGGGCCGAATGGCCTACTCCTGCACCTATTTTCTATGTTTCTATGTTTCTATGGCGGCTTTTGGACAGGTGAGCGCCAGGGCGATTTTAACTGCCCACGCGACAGGTTTCTGCTGAGCAAATATGGTTGAAATTGCCTCCTGTATCTCTAGTGTAATGAATCCGCTCTTCTTTGCCCCACCTTTATAGAGTGAACATCTCCCTTGTGTATGAGGAAGCAAAACTGGGCACAGTAGTCAAAGCTCAATCTGGCTAGAGTACTACTATTTCACCTCAAGATACTCCAGTTTATACTTCATTTCATTTGCTTTGTTGATTGCTGCCCTAAGTTGATTGACTGGATATACTTTGTGCTGATTTAAATCTCTTTCAGTTGCTGGTTAGGCATGAACTTCCTTTACGGCATCTATGCTGACTATCCTTTAGTAATCTAAGGGTTTTTAAGTAATGATTATCTTATGCATTATTGTTTACATGGCATGCAGAACACCTTTGAATTCTTTGGAAAACAGCATGCATATTTCTGAAAGCTGGTATGCACTTTATTTGTATAATAAAATCCAATGCATGCTCTAAACATTAGCATAGGTGATTTTCATGAATATTGACAAAAGGTTCTGCAGTCAGAAACTTTGCGGAGATTTTAAATGTCAGGTTTAAATTATATTTCAGGCATTTTTAACATAAATGTGTGACATTTTAGATATTACAGGTTAATTATTGTAAAATGGAAACATAGAATTAGAACAAAGTTATGATAATTGCACATTATTTTCAGACTGCAGTGTAGTTAACATTTGTGTAGTGATTGGTGGTAGCTTTAGTCTAAACCAGTGCACTTTCCATTAATTAACATCAGAAATTAATTCCAGTGATTGCTATGTAAAGTGAAAAGGCTGTGTTGCCTTGCCATACACAATTATTGGGAGTCTGGGCAATGTTACTCTTGTTGTGCAGTTTTTGTTAATGAGAAGGTCTGACTGTCATTTTGTAAATGAGCATTAAGGGGCCTCAATGTAGGTTAGCAATTCAAAAGAATTCTATTACTGTTTCATATCATAATTATCCCCCAGGTCCCCTTTATCAATAAACAGGACTTTATTTAACTGCTTAACGCTGTACAATTTACTCTGAGGTTTGAACATTTATTGGCACTATGCCTTAACATTTGTTTTTGTGTCAACTCAATGGCATTGCACATGTTAAGTAGGAGAATATGGTCACACTCTCACCTGTCACTGGTATGTTTTGGGTAGATTCTGACATTGTGCGATAATGTAAAATGGCGAGAGCAAGTTAGCAGCCCGTTTTACGTCTCTCCCCATTTCTACTCCCAGTGAAGGCTTTAGCACCATTCTTAATTAGATATTCATCCAGATCCTTCCCCAGAGGAGTAACTGACTCAATAGTCATGTGCTTTTTATGAGTTAATTCTACACATCGTCCACCTTGTGGAAAGATTTCTCCTAATATCTCTTCTCGCTTCAGGCTTCTTACTTTTGTACTCTTGTCTTTTGATTGGTGGACAGGCCCAAACCAGGCCTCCCGACTGTCATGTTGGGCGGGCATTGCGGGCTCATCGTCGATATCATACACATTCAGCACCCAACCTGAAAGTGTTCCCCAAAAGTATTATATTTAGCTTCCATATATATGTTTGATGACACATGGTTCTACCTCACAACCACCTCCCTCAACCCCATGACTTGCGCTATGCTGTCAGACTGCCTGTCTGACAATTAAATGTGGATTAGCCAGTTTCCTCCAACTGACTATTGGGAGGACTGAAGCCACTGCTTTGGCCTCTTGTAAATTCCACTCCATTGGCATTGACTCTATCACCCTCTCTAACCACTGACTCTATCACCCTCTCTAACCACTGACTCTATCATCCTCTCTAACCACTGACTCTATCACCTTCTCTAACCACTGACTCTATAATCCTCTCTAACCACTGACTCTATAACCCTCTCTAACCACTGACCCTATCACCCTCTCTAACCACTGACTCTATCACCTTCTCTAACCACTGACTCTATCACCCTCTCTAACCACTGACTCTATCACCTTCTCTAACCACTGTATCACTCTCTAACCACTGACTCAGGTTGAATGAACCATTTGAAACAACTTTGGTACCTGTTTTGAACCAGAGCTGTCCTCCTGTTGTCCTGCAATTAATCCCGCTGGCTTATTTCCCTCATCCTCCCTGACCCACATGGTTTCCCTGCCCTGAAATTCAGTGAATTTAAAATCCTCAGCCACCCTGCCTTTTCAACCTCTTTGAGCTTTATGTTCTCCCCAGCACCCTTAAGATGTCCTCTCAATCTGGCCTTCGACCCTTCCTGGCAGAATCTTCACTTGCCATCCTTCTCTTTGGAACTCCCACACTGAACCGCTCTACTTGCTTTCTCCATTGTTAAAAAACATTTTAAAATCCATTTCTTTGGCGAAGTTTTCAGTGAGCTCTCCTAATTCCGAATGGCTTGGTCTCCATTAATTTGCTTTTTTCTTCTGCACCATTTCTGGGGATGCTCACTCCTGGCTGGCCTCCCACATTTTACCCTATGTAAACTAGAGCTGATCCAAAACTTGACTAACTCGCACCAAGTCCTGCTCACCCATCACCCCTGTGCTCGCTGACCTTCAATGGCTCCCGGTTAAGCAACGCCTCGATTTCAAAATTCTCATCCTTGTTTACAAATCCCTCCATGGCCTCGCCCCTCCCTATCTCTGTAATCTCCTCCAGCCCCACAACCAGCCCGAGATGTCTGCACTCCTCTAATTCTGCTCTCTTGACTATCCCTGATTATAATCGCTCAACCATTGGTGGCCGTGCCTTCTGTTGCTTAGGACCCAAGCTCTGGAATTCCCTGCCTAAACCTCTCCACCTCTCTACCTCACTTCCCTCCTTCACGACGCTCCTTAAAACATACCTCTTTGACAAGCTTTTGGTCACCTGCGCTAATTTCTACCTATATGGTTTGGTGTCAAATTTGCTCTCATAATACACATGTAAAGCGCCTTGGGACGTTTCACTACGTTAAAGGCGCTATATAAATACAAGTTGTTGTTGTCGTTGTTTAACAGTAAGTGCAAAGAGGCTCAAAAAAAAGTTGGAGTATTGACACAGAGGGGTTAAAAATTCATTGGCGCCTGGTTCCAAGCATGAAGATGGCGGTGCGGCCACAACACATAGCTGCACTGGACGGCCTGAGGCTGGCTCGAAATTGGACCTTGAACCTTCTCAAAATAACCTGGGGCCACTGCCGTGCCTGTCGTGCCTCCACAGGCAGCTTGTCCAACTGGTGGGTCAAATTCTGGGCTGCCTGCCTCGCTGGCAGTGTTCCTCAGGTGAGTCGTGGGAGGGAGGAAGCAGTACGGGAGGGGCCGGGGTGGGGCGGGGGGAGTCGAGCACAGGCCAACTGCGGCCCTCAGGAAAGCTGTGAAGCTGGGAGAAGAACTCCTGCTCATCCTGGCTCCCTAGGAAGGTTTTTTAAAAAATTGTTTATAAAAAAATCTTATCTTTCTTTGGCGGCTGTTGCTTAAATTGCAGTGACCATTGAAGAATCCTGCGCGGGGAAGGCCCGACACCTGCTCTGTTCATTGTGGACCAATTTCAGTGAGGGGGCCTAAAACTAGGGCCTCAGTCACATTCATATGTAAGGCACCTAATGCCTGGGCCACATGAAAAAAACCCGACCCAATTTCAGGCATTCTTGGGTTGCAGGAAGTTGGTCTCTCAAAATTGGGCATCATCACGCCTATTCAATTTCCTTAAAACAGGTTAGACAAGGTCCATTTTCTACCTCAGAGTATCTTTGATTTTGGTTAACACAACATTTCCCCTGTCCTCAAAGGATTAAAAGTGAATCACATTTTATTTTACCTACTACTGAAAATCCTGTGTGTCAAGCTACCATACATTTGGAGATATATTGAAAAATAATTAAAATTCGGGGTGTTGTGAAAACATGGCTTGCATGTATTGGGGAGTTGCATTTCGATGTACTTGAATTTCTCTGAGGTATTTAAACAGATTGCAGCTGTATATCTGAACTATTCATATTTACTTGCCTCCTCCGCTTCCCTTTCTAAATTAAGAAAAAACATCTGTAGCTGGCCATATTTCAAGTTCAGGTCATTTGGGTGCAGTGGGAGTGTGCCAAGCACACACAGTACCTGAGATGGGGCACAGGACCGATGAGAGGAGAAACTTTGTGCTGTTCCGGCAGGCCTTCCAGGCCCACAACAGCTTAAAGGTGCAAGACTGGTTTTAGAAGTTGGCTCCAATTTGTCCAGCAGCTTTGACAATGATGCTATTGCCACCATGCTGCCTTGAGATGGCCATCGGCTCAGTAAGACCTCGGGCAATAAGTGGACAAACAGCAGTGTTGCCAGCAGCACTGTTCAGAGGACCTGGCTGCAGTGTCACAAGAAATTCCACAATCTCAGCCAAAATGAGCAAAGTAGTCGCCTGCAACAGCAACTCAACTACTGCACCAATTACAATTAGCACGATCGCTTCTCTTCCACCCGTGTATTCCTTCACCTTCTCTCTAACTTCTCAAGAATGGCCATAATGTTGGACTGTGCACTTTCCAGCGCCTCCTTCACCCAGCACCATCTCCTTTAGCACAAGACTACCTGGTCGAGCCCACTGCCCGTTCCTTTCCTGGCCAGCCCCTGATGCAGAAAGAATGTTCCCAATGTTGGGGAAGTCCAGAACCAGGGGTCACAGTCTGAGGATAAGGGGTAAGCCATTTAGGACCGAGATGAGGAGAAACTTCTTCACCCAGAGAGTGGTGAACCTGTGGAATTCTCTACCACAGAAAGTAGTTGAGGCCAATTCACTAAATATATTCAAAAGGGAGTTAGATGAAGTCCTTACTACTCGGGGGATCAAGGGTTATGGCGAGAAAGCAGGAAGGGGGTACTGAAGTTTCATGTTCAGCCATGAACTCATTGAATGGCGGTGCAGGCTAGAAGGGCTGAATGGCCTGCTCCTGCACCTATTTTCTATGTTTCTATGTTTCTATGTTTCTAATACTGCACCTTTCTGAGTATCAGAGTATATTTCTGCTGCTATAGGAGAAGACGACACATAATAACAGGTAGAGGGCCACAAGCGGAAGAAATGTTGCCGCCTTGCAATCTCTAACCCCATTCGAGAAGCGAGCCCTTCAAATTCAGAGACAGGATCCAGAGGAGTCAGGATATGGTGAAACAAAAGAAGAAAGAAAGAACTTGCATTTATACAGCGCCTCTCACAACTTCAGGACATCACAAAGCACCTTACAGCCAATATAGTCATTCGTGTATTGTAGGAAACACAACAGTCAATTTGTGCACAGCAAGGTCCCACAAAAAGCAATAAGATAACGACCAGCTCAAATGTGTTTTAATAGTAATGGTTGCAGGATAAATATTGGCCAGGACACCAGGAGAGCGCCACTGCTCTTCTTCCCTTATCTCTGCCTGTCTCTTCCAAAACAAGCATTGTGTCTTTAACCTGTTGTAAGTCATAAAGGTCTTTGACACCAGCACAAAGTTCCTCCTCCTATTCACTGTGTGGCCAATCTCAGGCATCAGATGCACCTGATGCATTCCTTTGCCATAGGAGTTACATGAAGCTGGAGGGTTCAGGTGCATTTGGTTTGGGCGCATTGGCAGCGCTCCATCCAACTTGCACTTGGGTGGAGAAGGCAATTTATACCCTATGACACCTGCTGCCTTCCTGTGGATTGTGCTTTTTACGGTCTTTTGAGCAGGAGAGAAAGACACCCGTTGAGAACTGGTTGTCAGACAGGAAGCAAAGAGTAGGAGTAAATGGGTACTTTTCAGAATGGCAGGCAGTGACTAGTGGGGTACCGCAAGGTTCTGTGCTGGGGCCCCAGCTGTTTACACTGTACATTAATGATTTAGATGAGGGGATTAAATGTAGTATCTCCAAATTTGCGGATGACACTAAGTTGGGTGGCAGTGTGAGCTGCGAGGAGGATGCTGTGAGGCTGCAGAGCGACTTGGATAGGTTAGGTGAGTGGGCAAATGCATGGCAGTTGAAGTATAATGTGGATAAATGTGAGGTTATCCACTTTGGTGGTAAAAACAGAGAGACAGACTATTATCTGAATGGTGACAGATTAGGAAAAGGGGAGGTGCAAAGAGACCTGGGTGTCATGGTACATCAGTCATTGAAGGTTGGCATGCAGGTGCAGCAGGCAGTTAAGAAAGCAAATGGCATGTTGGCCTTCATAACAAGGGGATTTGAGTACAGGGGCAGGGAGGTGTTGCTACAGTTGTACAGGGCCTTGGTGAGGCCACACCTGGAGTATTGTGTACAGTTTTGGTCTCCTAACCTGAGGAAGGACATTCTTGCTATTGAGGGAGTGCAGCGAAGGTTCACCAGACTGATTCCCGGGATGGCGGGACTGACCTATCAAGAAAGACTGAATCAACTGGGCTTGTATTCACTGGAGTTCAGAAGAATGAGAGGGGACCTCATAGAAACATTTAAAATTCTGACGGGGTTAGACAGGTTAGATGCAGGAAGAATGTTCCCAATGTTGGGGAAGTCCAGAACCAGAGGTCACAGTCTAAGGATAAGGGGTAAGCCATTTAGGACCGAGATGCGGAGGAACTTCTTCACCCAGAGAGTGGTGAACCTGTGGAATTCTCTACCACAGAAAGTTGTTGAGGCCAATTCACTAAATATATTCAAAAAGGAGTTAGATGAGGTCCTTACTACTAGGGGGATCAAGGGGTATGGCAAGAAAGCAGGAATGGGGTACTGAAGTTGAATGTTCAGCCATGAACTCATTGAATGGCGGTGCAGGCTAGAAGGGCCGAATGGCCTACTCCTGCACCTATTTTCTATGTTTCTATGTTTCTATGTTTCTATGAAAGGAGGAGGTCCTTCTTCAAATAAGCAGATCAGTCTCCGATGATGTCATCTGGGCCCGACTGCAATTTTAACATGAGCCCTGCACGTGTCAGCCTTTGTGGCTTCCCCGCCAGGCCCAGCTGGTGACACAAGGACATGGGGCTAGAACCTCCACTTTTTTTGCCTGCTTAACGCCCACTTAACGCCCATTTAGCCGCTGAAATGACGTATAACGCCCATATATCGCCCATTTTGGCACAAAATGGAAACTGGCGGACATTTTTTGGAAACTTATCGCCAAGCGTTACTTTCCCCATGTGCTTAACGCCGAGAAAAAATCTTACCGCCCGCCCACTTTCTTTGGGCGTAATCAGCAGGATGGGCGAATTCAACGGCCATAATATCGCCCAGCGTTACTTTCCGCACGGAATTAATGCCAAGATTCAATATTAACGCCTGGTGAATGCTTTTTGTCGTAAAGAGCACATTTACTCAAACTAGCGGCCATGGAGATCGCCCATCGTCCATTTACCACCTCGCACACATTTCGCCCAAAATATCGCTCGCTCAAAAAACCGCTCACAAAAAATGGAACTAACCGGAATGAATCACAGCATTATGGACGCCATGTTGTAGATCACATGCCGTGTCCTTTAAAAGGCTGCTGTGCTCCAACCTCGGTGGAGTTTGGATGTACTCTGCAGGTCGTTGGAGTTGATGTGAACATCTCTAAAAACATCTTGACCATACTGTGACTGATTGGAATTGAAGAGGTGTGCTCATCGGGACATTCCTTGTTTGTGAGCAATCGGTGGAAAACAGAGAGCTACTGCAATGGGGCCTGTCCTTTCTCACCCTCTCTTGGTGACCAAATACATGCAGCAGACTTGACATCGCCGAAGGAACGCTGCACTGCATTATGTGCTCAATGTACGAAGTGACAGACAGATGAGGACCAGATGTTACACCGCCCACAAGTACAAGGAGAAGCATTCTTACCTCGACTTGCCCGACACCACCTGCCTTCGGAGACTGCGCTTCCACAAAGAGGTTATCACTGAGGTATGCCAGCTCATAAGGGCAGACCTTCAGCCTGCCAGCACCATCAGAACTGCACTGTCCGTTGAGGTCAAAGTCACTGCGGCACTGTCGTTCTATGCTTCGGGTTCTTTTCAGGCCACAGTTGGTGACTTTCTCAGCAAGCCACACATAACAGCATTAGACAGGTCACTGAAGCCCTGTACACACTCAGGAGGGACTTGATCAGCTTCCCTATGACCAGGGAGGCACAGAGTGAGAGGGCTCCAGGTTTCTCCAGAATTGCAAACTTCCCCAAGGTGCAGGGAGCAATAGACTGTACACACATCGCGATGCGGGCACCTTTTCAGGGTACTGAGATTTTCAGAAACCGCAAGGGATTCCACTCCCTGAATGTCCAGCTGGTTGTCGACCACCAACAAATTATACTGGCAGTGAATGCTCAATTTCCGGGCAGCATCCATGATGCTCACATCCTGTGTGAGAGCACTGTATCTGACTTGTTTAACAATGAGCCACAAGGTCAATGCTGGATGCTTGGTGACAAAGGATATGGCCTTGCCACCTGGCTGATGACCCCCCTGCGTGACACCCACACCGAGGCCGAAAGGCGATACAACGAGAGCCACAGAACAACTCGCAATATCGCGGAGAAAACCACTGGAGTGCTGAAGCAGCGCTTCAGAGGCCTGGACCACTCAGGAGGCAAGCTCCAATAACACCCTGAGCAGGTAGCTCAATTCGTGGTGGTGTGCTCCATGCTACACAACTTGGCTATCAGGAGGGGACAAGAATTGCCTGATGAGTCTGACAGTCCATCTCACCAGCGAAAGGAAGAGGAGGACAAGGAGGCGGACGCTGACATCGGCCCAGACAATCAGGCTGACGCTGAAGCCATGCCCCCGCCCCCCTGTAGACCACATGAAAGGGCCCATGGTGGCATGATAGCTGCAAGAGCCTTACATCAGCAGCTCATCAATGAGCGCTTTGCCTAAAAGAACGATGGTGTTATTTACAAGGCTGACACACTGCTGGGTGTGCAGGTCATACATCAATGGTGGGCATCACCTTGGTGACAGTTAAAGTTTAAGTTGATTGAAGTTAAGTGTGATTATACCCTTTGATGTTAAGGAATCACCAGCGTGTAATGGTGCAGCTATCTGAGCCAATGTGCTGCAAGGTTTTGTTAAATAAAAACATTTAAACCAAACATTAGTCTGAAATTATCAGTATTTCTGTACACACCAGCCCTTTCCTCACCCCCCCTCACCCCCCCGCTTCTCCTCCCCAGCTCTACCCCTTCCCCTTACCCTCCTGATTCCAAGCCACCTGGCCGAGGAGCTCCTCAGGCGATGCTTCATTGGGGGTGGGGTGGTGGTGACAGCCAACACGCTACTTGGATGGATACGGGAGAGGACGGTCCCAAGGTGGGAGTGTGCTCCGAGCCAGAAGCAAGATGTTGCTGCTGGTTCTCATGCGTGGTTGGCAATGGGGGTGCGTCACCTTGGGGTGCAGTGCCGCGCTCGGAACCACTGGGAGCCTTCTGCCATCAGTGTTCCTGGCTACCAGCTCCAGGGCCTCCTCCATCCCTTCCATGTTATATCTTATTTGTTGGACAAAAATTCGGTGCCAACTATGTTCTTGGTGCTTAGTAGGCGTTTTGCTGCTGGTGAATCTCCGTCGTTCCTCCCACAACAGCCAAACAAGCACACACCACATCCACACACGCTTTCAGTGTCTCTGAGCTCCCTCGCTCTCTGTCTCCTCTTCTGTGCATGTCATGATGACCCTTGACCTCCTGAATTGCGGGAATCGAGCATTGCCATGCCATTGCTAAGGATGGCCACACTTTACGGCAGAAGGTCAGAAAA
The DNA here is from genome assembly GCF_044704955.1 of Pristiophorus japonicus. Lineage (NCBI taxonomy): Eukaryota > Metazoa > Chordata > Chondrichthyes > Pristiophoridae > Pristiophorus > Pristiophorus japonicus. The sequence goes on along the minus strand of NC_091983.1, from coordinate 173,789,098 downwards.
ATGTAACGCTACCACCCATTTGATATTGTTCGCGGTGACGCCCATTTTCAAAAATGTATACTAGGTGTTTTGGGAATGGTCGAGAAGCCGGCGATCTGAAAACCCTTTTTTAAAGCCCACCCTGGAAATAACACCCATTTTGGGGCGATAAGCTCAAAAGTGGAGGATCTAGCCCATGGGGTCAAAAGAGGCCCAGAAAACTAGGTGAATATTTTTATTTGGCTTCCTTGTGGGCCAGGAGGAGCAGGAATTGCTTGCCTTCTGGGAGCACACGGCCCATGATTTATGACCATTGATTTTAATGGTCAGGAAATCATGGGCCGTGCCCACCTTAGTGTTTTTTATATTTTTCAGGATCGCCGGAATATCGCCCACTTTAAAAAGCGCTAGTTTCGCCTTTTTAATTTGGACAATCGTCTTAGCGATGTGAAATGGGCGATAGCGATGTATTCAGTCGTGCAAGGCTGCGTCCATAGCAACGGACGTTCTGCGTATTTTTTTTAGACAAAGAACCTTCGCGCGATTCGGGAGGTCAGGTTTCATCTGCGCATGCTCAGAATGCAAAGGGAGAGAGAGATAGGATTTCTGAGGGAAGGATGTTTATTGTGGAGCTTTGGATAACATGGAGATGGAGATGGAGCATGAAAAGTCGTGAGAGAATGTTGGGGCGGTTGGAGGGAGAAGGATGGCGAGACCGTTCTCCGAAGAGGTGAATGAGGCCTTGGTTCATGAACTCGGTGGGTCCAATTAACCCGGGGTGGGCGTGGGAAACCTCTCCCCCACCCCCCCTCCAAGAACATTCAGGAAAATATGGGCTGATATTGTCATGTATTCAACCAGCATTGTAACCCATGGAAAACTGACCTAAGTTGTACACCGTGAGAACACTGACCACTAGGTGGTGAACTTGTGGGAGACACTCCTAACCTAGCCCTTCAGAGATAAAAGGGGAAGCTCCACCCACTTCCTGCACTTGAGTGCTAAGGAATAAAGGGCAGGTCACAGACTGACCTTCTCTCAAGCATGGGCCTCGTGTGCATTTATACTGTATAGTAAGGACATATCAATGGCGACAAGAAACTGGGATTTAAGCCACGCGAGCATGGCCACTAGCAGAACAGACGAGAGGTACTGTGTTAAGGAATGGTTGGGACAGAGATTCAACATTGTTAAAGCAGCACACAGTTCTCCAGGCAGACAAGGGCAGTCGGGCATGCCCCAACATGTAGTCGAACCCAGAGGGGGAGTTCGACAGAGACAATGGCAAGCTGAATGGTGATTCAGGCCATTGCAAGGGGCAATGCGGCCAGTAATGGGGCCATCAACACCTGTTAATGGTGCACTCAAGGGCAATAACAGGGGCAGTCAGGGACGATCGACTGGCAAGGGACCTTTTGTTTCAAACCACAGCTCATGCTGGAGGCGTGGAGGCACACACTCAGCCGGTGTTTGCAGAGGTGAGCAAAATACCTGCAGAAATTGCAGAAATGAACGCTGGGGGAAATCGCTGGAAGCTGAAGTTCAGCGAGTTCATGTGGAGCACGTATACAGTTCATACACCAGGACGCCACCGATAATGATGAAAGTGCTCCTCAATGGCATCCCAGTATCAATGGAGTTAGACACAGGGGCCAGCCAGTCCCTGATGGGTATCAAAGAGTTCGAAAAGTTGTGGGCGTCCAAGGCCAGGAGGCCAAAATTATCGCCGATTGACGCACAGCTACGGACTTACACAAAGCAGATCATTCCGGTGCTAGGCAGCGCCACGGTAGTCGTGACCCACAAAGATTCGGAGAACAGACTGCCACTCTGGATTGTCCCAGGGGACGGTCCCGCACTACTGGGGAGGAGTTGGCTTGCTGTCATGAACTGGAAATGGAGCAATGTCAATGCAATTTCCTCTGTGGAGCGAGTATCATGCTCACAGATCCTGGACAAATTTGACACATTATTTCAACCCGGCATTGGCACTTTCATGGGGGCCAAGGTAGTGATTCACATAAACCTGGACGCCAGGCCAGTACACCACAAGGCCAGAGCAGTGCCGTACGTGATGCGGGAAAAGATAGAAGGCGAATTGGGCCGCCTGCTGAGGGAAGGCATCATCTCGCCAGTCGAATTCAGTGATTGTGCCGGTGCTCAAGGCGGATGGGTCGGTCAGGATATGTGGCGATTACAAGGCCACCATCAATCGGATGTCACTCCAAGACCAGTACCCGCTACCGAGAGCGGAGGACCTCTTTGCGACGCTATCCGGTGGCAAACTTTTTTCAAAATTGGACCTGACCTCAGCTCACATGACCCAGGAGCTGGCGAGTGAGTCGAAGAAGCTGACCACCATCACGACACACAAGGGGTTGTTTGAGTACAACAGATGTCCGTTCGGGATTCGCTCGGCCGCCGCGATCTTCCAACAAAATATGGAAAGCCTCCTCAAGTCGATTCCAGGGACGGTGGTTTTTCAGGACGACATCCTCATTACGGGTTACGATACTGAAGAACACCTCCACAACCTGGTGGAGGTGCTATGCAAACTGGACCGGGTAGGGCTGCGACTGAAAAAGGCGAAGTGTGTCTTCCTAGCTCCAGAGGTAGAATTCCTGGGGATGAGGGTAGCAGCAGACGGGATCAGCCCTACTGCGTCCAAGATGGAAGCGATCCAGAGAGCACCCAGACCCCGTAACACGGCGGAGCTCTGTTCATTCCTGGGGCTCCTGAACTATTTTGGTAACTTTCTTCCCAAATTGAGCACGCTGCTAGAGCCGCTACACGTGCTCCTACGCAAAGGTCGCAAATGGGTCTGGGGGGACAGCCAGGAAAGGGCTTTTAATAGAGCACGCAATTTGTTATGTTCCAACAATCTGTTAACGCTATATGACCCATGTAAGAAACTTGTGTTAACATGCGATGCGTTGTCCTATGGTGTCGGGTGTGTGTTGCAGCATGTCAATGCCAAGGGTCAGTTACAGCCGGTAGCTTATGCCTCCAGAAGTCTGTCCCAGGCAGAAAGGGGCTACGGGATGATAGAAAAGGAGGCGCTCGCATGTGTATATGCGGTAAAGAAAATGCACCAGTACCTGTTTGACAGGAAATTTGAGCTGGAAACAGATCACAAACCCCTAACGTCCCTTTTGGCCGACAACAAGGCCATAAATGCAAACGCATTGGCCTGCATACAGAGATGGGCACTCACGTTAGCCGCCTATGACGACACAATTCGACACAAACCGGGCACCGAAAACTGCGCGATGCACTCAGCAGGCTCCCACTAGCCACCACTGAGGGGGCTACCGAGCATGCTGCTGAGATGGTCATGGCTGTTGAAGCTTTCGGAAGCAAAGGCTCACCCGTGACAACCCGTCAGATTAAAGTCTGGACAAATAGAGACCCGCTATTGTCTCTAGTCAAGAAATGTGTCCTGAATGGGGACTGGGCAGCCACGTACAGGGCATGCCCTGAGAAATTTAAACCATTTCACAGGCGCAGTGATGAACTCTCGATTCAGGCCGATTGCCTACTATGGGGAAACCGCGTAGTCATGCCCCAGATGGGCAGAGAGGTGTTCATCAGAGAACTCCACAATGGGCACCCGGGCATTGTAACGATGAAGGCAATTGCCAGGTCACACGTTTGGTAGCCAGGGATAGACACAGATCTGGAACTTTGTGTTCGCAGGTGCAACACGTGTGCCCAGCTGGGCAATGCGCCCAGGGAAGCCCCCCCTTAGCCCCTGGCCATGGCCCGCCAAGCCTTGGTCACGCATCCATGTGGACTACGCAGGTCCTTTCATGGGAAAATGTTTTTGGTTGTAGTAGACGCCTATTCCAAATGGATCGAGTGTGACATTTTAAATTCAAGCACATCCTCTGCCACGGTAGAAAGTCTACGGGCAATGTTCGCCGCCCACGGTCTACTGGACATCTTGGTCAGCGACAATGGCCTGTGCTTCACAAGCACTGAATTCCAGGACTTCATGGCAGGCAATGGAATGAGCCATGTTAGAACGGCACCGTTCAAGCCGGCCTCAAATGGCCAGGCAGAACGAGCAGTGCAGATAATCAAACAGGGGATGCTCAGAATCCAAGGGGGTTCCCTACAAACCCGCTTATCACGCCTCCTGTTGGCCTATAGATCCCGACCACACTTGCTCACAGGGGTTCCATCCGCAGAGCTGCTAATGAAAAGGACGCTCAAAACCCGGTTATCCCTTATACACCCCACCATGAAAGAAATTGTCGAAAGCAGGCGCCAGTCACAATATGACTACCATGACAGGAATGCGAGGGCGCGATGTATTGATGTAAATGACCCTGTTTTTGTCCTCAACTACGCTGCAGGGCCCAAATGGCTCGCAGGCACTGTGGTTGCCAAAGAGGGAAATAGGATTCTGGTAGTTAAACTTACCAATGGACAAATCTGCCGCAAACATGTGGATCAAACAAAAAGGAGGTTCAGCAACCCCAGAGAAGAAGCAGAGGAAGAACATGATGAAGAGTTTACTCCACCACAGGTGACCGAACATAGGAACCAAAGGGAGCAGAGCTCAGTCACTGTGGGCAGTCCGGATAGGCCTGAGGCACCACAAACAGCAGACACTCAGGCCAGCGCCCAACAACCGGAGCCCCAACTCAGGCGCTCTACAAGGGAGCGTAAACCACCAGAGAGACTCAACCTGTGATCCCAATAAGACTTTGGGGGGGGGGGGAGGTGATGTCATTTATTCAACCAGCATTGTAACCCATGTATAATCTGACCTAAGTTGTACGCCGTGAGAACACTGACACTAGGTGGTGAACTTGTGGGAGACACTCCTAACCTAGACCTTCAGAGATAAAAGGGGAAGCTCCACCCACTTCCTGTACTTGAGTGCTAAGGAATAAAGGACAAGTCACAGACTGACCTTCTCTCAAGCATGGGCGTCGTGTGCATTTATACTGTATAGTAAGGACATATCAGATATTGCTGTGATAGTCTCATCGGTGGCCCATGATATAAGAGAGCCAGACCAGTGCCGCAAGCGTTGGAACAGTCTTGTTGCATCTGCAAGAGTAAATCTTAAAATATTAAATTTATAATGTAATGATGCACTGACTCATTAACGAGAATGTAAATCTGCCGGATTGTAATTAAGCTGGGTAATCTTTGGTAGCTTCCCTGTTAAGGTTTGGACTGGGGTCTGAACCTGCACCCTTTAACTCTAATCTTGCTGAGTTACATCTTAATCGACAGTATTAATTATTATTTAAAAGCGTTGATCGAAAATTGGGGCCAAAAGAATGACTGGAAACGCACAGACCGCAAACACTTGGCATTTCTACCATTTTAATTTAGAAGGAGAATTATTAAATTATATTGTGCTTGTGTGCTGTGAGCAACTCTTTAACTTGGGCACCGTAGCATAAGAACATAAGAAATAGGAACAGGAGTAGGCCATAAGACCCCTCGAGCCTGCTCCGCCATTCAATAAGATCATGGCTGATCTGATCATGGACTCAGCTCCACTTCCCTGCCCGCTCCCCATAATCTCTTATCCCCTTATCGTTTAAGAAACTGTCTATTTCTGTCAAATTTATTTAATGTCCCAGCTTCCACAGCTCTCTGAGGCAGCGAATTCCACTGGTTCCCAACCCTCTGAGAAGAAATTTCTCCTTATCTCAGTTTTGAATGGGCGGCTCCTTATTCTAAGATCATGCCCTCTAGTTCTAGTCTCCCCCATCAGTGGAAACATCCTCCCTGCATCCACCCCGCCAAGCCCCCTCATAATCTTATACGTTTTGATAAGATCACCTCTCATTCTTCTGAATTCCAATGAATAGAGGCCCAACATACTCAACCTTTCCTCATAAGTCAACCCCCTCATCCCCGGGATCAACCTAGTGAACCTTCTCTGAACTGCCTCCACAGCAAGTATATCCTTTAGTAAATATGGAAACCAAAACTGCACGCAGTATTCCAGGTGTGGCCTCACCAATACCCTGTACAGCTGTAACAAGACTTTGCTGCTTTTATACTCCATCCCCTTTGCAATAAATGCCATGATTCCATTGGCCCTCCTGATCACTTGCTGTACCTGCACACTATCCTTTTGTGTTCCACGCACAAGTACCTCCAGGTCCCGCTGTACTGCAGCACTTTGCAATCTGTCTTCATTTAAATAATAACTTGCACTTTGATTTTTTTTCTGCCAAAGTGCATGACCTCACACTTTCCAACATTATACTCCATCTCGTCAGCAAACTTGGCTACATTACACTCAGTCCCCTCTTCCATGTCGTTAATATAGATTGTAAATAGTCGGGATCCCAGCACTGATCCCAACTGTGGCACCCCACTAGTTATGGATTGCCAACCAGAGAATGAACCATTTATCCCGACTCTCTGTTTTCTGGTTGTTAGCCAACCATCTATCCATACTAATATATTACCCCCAACCCCGTGAACTTTTATCTTGTGCAGTAACCTTTTGGCTCCAAGTTTCGGCCTCAGTTGCTCCTGATTTTTAGGAGCAACTGGTGTAGAACGGAGTATCTTAGAAATCGGAATTCTCGGCATTTAGTTTGCTCCATTTCTAGTCAGTTAGAACAGTTTCACTTTGGAACAGAATTTCTTTTTCAAAAGGGGGCGTGTCCGGCCACTTACGCCTGTTTTCAAAGTTTCGGCAGTGAAAACTTACTCCAAACTAACTTAGAATGGAGTAAGTGAAGATTTTTGTATGCTCGAAAAAACCTTGTCTACACTTTAGAAAATCAGGCGTAGGTTACAAATTAGGCATAGGGAATGAAGTGGGGGGAGGGGGGGAAGGGAAGTCATTAAATTCTACAATCAATCCTTAGTTATTAACTTATACAAATATTATACAAATAAATCCAACCTGAATAAAAATTTCTAAGCAAAGAAAAGATTAAATAAACCATGTTCCTATCTGTGTGAAAGTGCTTCAGGCAGGCCTTTCATGTTGGAGACAGGCAGCGGTGTGGCGTCAGTGTCTCGACGGCAGCGGCAGCAAGCAGCCTTCGAGCTGAGCTGCGGTGCTTGAGGTAGGCCTTCATTCTCTTCGTGGCTGGCCGCGAAGAAGCAACACCGGACGGACTCGAGGCCATTCGGCCATGAGATATCAGCGGTGTCAGTGGCTGGCCGGCAGCTGAAGAATCGACGCAGGACACACGCAGCTCATTAAGGTTCTTGAGGCCATTCAGCCACGCTTTAGGGGCGGCGTCAGTGGCTGGCCAGCAGCCAAAGAATCAGCAGCGGACGGACGTGAGGCCATTCGGCCATAGGATATCAGCGGCGTCAGTGGCTGGCCGGCAGCCGAAGAATCAACACCTGACACACGCAGCTCTTTATGGTGCTTGAGACCATTCGGTTACGCTTTAGGGGTGGCGTCAGTCGCTTGACGGCAGCCGAAGATACAGCAGCAGCCTTCGAGCTGTGAGGGGGACTGAGGCCATTTGGACAGGGAGAGGCAGCCACATCGACAGTTTTATATTTAAAAAATGGGTGCTGCTTTGTCAACACCACGTATTATGCAATGGTTCGCCATCAATTCACTGCATAAGAGAGAATTGATTCGAGCTCACCGCACCAGGAATGTCGTAGCCCGTAGGTTGATGGGCAGGAGACCTTACCCACGTCGACAATATCGAACAGGCGCTCGTACCTGGACATGAGCGAGGCTGATTGTGTGAAAAGGCTGCGTTTTCGCAGAGAAGTTGTCACTGAGATCTGTGATATGGTGAGAGCAGATTTGCAGGCCAGAAGCAGAAGGACAACTGCCCTGTCTGTTGAAGTGAAGGTAACAGCTGTACTTTCTTTCTATGCCTCGGGATCGTTTCAGGCTACAACTGGAGATGTGTGTGCCATCTCTCAACGTGCAATACACGCCTGCGTTTACCAGGTCACGGCTGCACTGTATGCGCGAAGGAATGACTTCATCAATTTCCCAATGACTGCACAAGCGATCCATGAGAGGGCTGTGGGCTTCTTCAGGATTGCTGGCTTCCCAAAGGTACAGGGCTGCATTGATTGTACCCACATAGCCTTGCGAGCACCTGTGGAGGAATCTGAGCAGTACCGAAATAGGAAAGGTTTCCACTCTATCAATGTACAGCTTGTGTGTGACGACAAGCAGCGCATCATGTCAGTCGATGCGAGATACCCTGGCAGCACCCACGATGCGTTCAGCCTACGCGACAGCATTCTATCTGACATGTTTGAGCAGCAGCCAGAAGGGCAGAGCTGGCTACTGGGAGACAAAGGGTACGGCCTGGCCACCTGGCTCATGACGCCCATACGTGTGACACGGACAGAAACTGACCATCAATACAACATGGCGCACATTGCGATGCGTAGCATCATTGAGAGGACCATTGGCATATTGAAACAGCGATTCCGATGCCTGGACCATTCCGGAGGACACTTGCTATACTCTCCTCAGATTGTCGGTCATTTCACTGTTGTGTGCTGCATGCTTCATAACTTAGCCATCATGAGGCAGCAGGAGCTGGTAGTGGAACCCGAAGACCGACGGGAGGGTCCAGTGCATGATGATAGTATTACGGAAGACCAGGATGTGGATGATAACGACAATCAGGAAAGCATGCAAGTGCCTGATGCCGAAGCACGAGGTCGGAGGAGGGCCGTCCATCGTGCCCCTTTAACGATTGCTCGAGACTTGCGCCAGCAGCTCATCTGTGAACGCTTCAACTACTGATGCCTGAGGGCTCTGTGACCACTTTTGCATATGGACATGTTTATTCTTTGCAGTTGTTCCTACGTTGTGTTGTGTTAATGGAACATAAAACAGTTTTAATGAAAAAATATTTTATTAAAAAGTTAACGTCACTCCAATAAAATATTTGTTGTATCAAACTATACTTTTTAATATGACTCTTGAAGATCACTTAAAAACTTTAAGATCACTTATAAACTTGTAAAGTTACAAAAGTTACAAAACACTTTTTATGTGAAAAATTTTACACTCTAAGATCACTTACACTTCAAGATCACTTTTTAGATGCAAAATTAAATAATTTACAGAATGTGAGAGCATTTACACTATAAGATCACTTGAAAACCCTGAGATCACTTATATGTTGTAAAGTTACAAAACTTACAAAACAGTTTCATTGTGAAAAATCTTACACTCTGAAGAACACTTAAACTTCAGGATCACTTTTTAGGTGCAAAATTAAATAAGATACAAAAAAATGTGAGAGCATTTACACTATAAGATCACTTAAAAACCATAAGATCCCTTAGAAGTTGTAAAGTTACAAAACTTACAAAACAATTTCAATTTGAAAAACGCTACTACAGCTACATCAAGAACAAGAACAAAAGCAGCAAAGAAAGGCTGCAACCATGTCTCATCCATATCTCAGTGAATGTTCACTTCCTTATGGGGGTGTCATTTGATTGGCCAGGCTGTGTGCCCTTATTGCAGCAGCTACCTCAACCAGGCCCACCCTGACGGCCTGTGCCGTAATTTGCATGCCCTCCCTGACGGCCTGTGCCGTCGATTGCACTCCCTCGGACATTCCCTCCCTAAGTTCCCGTGTCATTACTGCTATTTCTCCCGTCAGGACCGTCAACTCTTCACCTACTGCACTAACGCCACCGATGAGTGATCGGGTAAGCTCATTGGTCTCCATACCCAATGCCACAACCTGAGTCGCATCTGTTGCACACTGCATCTCAGGAGAGCGTGTCTCCAATCTCCTTCTCCTCTGCCTGGGTCTGCCTCGTGGCACTGCACTGGGAGGCGCGGGCAAGGACGGTGGGACGCTCGGTGTTGCAAGCGGCACCACTACACAGGGAGGCGCAGGCTAGGACTGTGGGATGCTCTGTGTTGCAGACGGCTGAACTGGAGGGAGAGGCTCGGGCTGGAATGGTGGGATGCTCTGTGTTGCAGACGGCAGAACTAAAGGGAGAGGCTCGGGCTGGAACGGTAGGACGCTCGGTGTTCCAGACGACAGCACTCGAGTGCGAGCCGTGGGCTGGGATGTTGGACGAATGGGTGTAAACTGCTCCATGATATCAGCAGCAACACTGGGACCCGAAGCGTCGGAATCAAAACCATAGTAGGTGGAACCAGAACCTATGCGAGAGGGAGGCGCAGGCTGGGACGGTAGTGCACTGACTGTAGAATGCTGCATTATACCAGCAGCACCACTGGGACCCACAACATCAGAATCAAAACCATGGAAGGTGGAACCAAGACTTATGCTATGGTTGAAACTCTGAGGCCCCTTGATGGGGGCTCATAAACATTAAATTGGAAGCTCTCCCCTGCAGACATTTCAGTCATCGCTGCCATCATCCAGTCTGGATCATCCGCAGCTGGTTGTACTGGTTCTTGTTCTGCACCCTCAGGATCCTCAGGGTTGGCAGCAGCAGCATCGTCATCATCATCATCATCATCATCATGTTCTGCAAAATACATCAGACCAGTCAAATGCTTAACAGCAAGGGAGGGGGCCGGGTGGGTGGCATGAGTACTCTCACACATAGCAGGCCAGGCAGCAGGTTGATTTAAAGGGCCATGATGCATTTTCAGGACTTATCCTCTTCCTCGCGTGCGGGCCCAGCTTGTGCTGTACCGATTGCTTTTCTCCATGTCCGACTCATCATAGTAGCTACCCTTTGTTCCAAGGGTGTCAGTGGATGCAGATTGGGCACGCCTCCTCCTGTCCGAGTTGCCTCCCTTTTGTTGTGGGCCAACTTCTTCTGCAAAGAGTAAAATATAACTTTTTACAGAGTGTGTCAGTCTGCAAGGTGGGACATACAGATAGCCAGGTTACAATTACGATTAAATTAAAAATGGGAAATATTATTTACACTAACTACTTGACCAAGGTCGTGCTATTTCTTTTTACACTGGCTTCCAGATCTCATGGTATGCACCACAGCACAGTAATCTTCTGCAACTTGGTTCCACCGTTTCTTCATTTCTTTTAGTGGCACTTTTATGCGACCTCTGTTGCTGGTATCTAGCTCCTGCCATCTCTGCTCAATTATGTTGACTAATATCTCTACTTCCTCATGCAAGAAATTCTTTGTTCTTGGTGGATGTTGATCCATTGCAAAGTTGAATTGGCACTCTTATTTCTCAAAACACACAGTCCTTAATTTGCATGCACCAATGCAGCACCGGTTCTGCAAGTTTAACAGTGAAAAGTTGAACTCACTGATTTCAGCAGCTGATTTATTCAACAGTGCTGCTAAAAGCACTCCCTCACACACAGAAATATCACAAAAATTAAATTACAAGCCTTTGAAGGGGACCAAGAAACAAATCCTCACTTTTTCTCCAGTCCTTTTAAAAATGGCCGAGTGCCAATGTTTGTTTGATACTGCACGTACGCGCATGCTCCAACGCGCACTCGCAGGGTTGCCGGCACCATGAAGGCTCATTTAAATTGGACCCGCTCCCCACTACTTCCAGAATCGGCGCGAGTGTTTGGCTCCGCCTCCCCGCTGAGAAGTGCGCGCCGCGCCAAGCAGAGATCGAGCTCCGAGGAGCCGGAGAATCTCGGAGTTTTTTTTAAGCGCACTTTTAGGCGCGAAGAACAGGTGTCCAGCTCGGAGGTGCGCCGTTTTCGGCGCGGGCCGAAACTTGGGGCCGCTGTGTGGCACCTTGTCAAATGCCTACTGGAAGTCCAAATACACCACATCCACTGGTTCCCCTTTATCCACCCTATTCGCTACATCCTCAAAGAATTCCAGCAAATTTGTCAAGCATGACTTCCCCTTCATAAATCCATACTGAGTTTGCCTGACCAAATTTTGCTTTTCCAAATATCCTGTTACTGCTTCTTTAATAATGGACTCCAACATTTTCCCAACCACAGATGTTAGGCTAACTGGTCGATAGTTTCCTCCTTTTTGGTTCGGTTGGTGGATGATGAATAGCATGCGCAATGACTAATTGTGATTACAACATGTGTTTATTTCCGTAATTAGCTTATGCCATGCTCTTGTCACGTTTGCAGAGGAAGTTGTCTAAGAATCAAGCCAAGCAGAGGCGGACCGGAGGAGGGCCTGCTGACCTTCACGCTTTGGAGGATGTGCCTCTGCCCTAGTAGGCTCGCATAATCGTTCTGCCACCCGTGGTGGTGCAGATCCTGTTCTTGCACCACGTGAGTAATGTGTAAACCAGTGGTAATTTAAAGTAATTTAATTCCATTTGATTATAATATATGAATGATGTAATGTTTGGTTTCAGCTTCTGTACTCTTCTGTACTCTCATGTTAATTATATGTAATGTCTCTCATTCGCATTTATTGCAGTACTGTTGCTCCTCATACATATGCCTACACAGCGCAAGCATTCTCATGCCTCCCCTTCTCTTCTACTAACATCAATTATGTTTTCCAGCTCCCCAGGCTCCCCAGGTGCAACGGGAGGCCACTGGAGCATCACCCCCATTGCAGCAAACGTGCTCACCACGGGTGAAGATGATACTACCGAGGAGGATGATGCGCCAGTTGAGGAAGTACCTGCGGCCACGTCATCCTCAGCAGATCAAGTAGCGGGGCCAAGCGGATTGCAACAGGGCACTCCGAGTCGTCCAGTGCCCACGCCGAGGTTGGGTCGGCGAGGTAGTCACATGCAGCGACAGGCAGATGTGAACGAGGACATGGTGTCACTGTCGAGGGTGAGCATCAACATACGTCGAGAGCTCCTCCAAGCAATTGGTGGGTTGACCGGCAACATTGCCATAGTATCTGATCGAATGTTGGCGAACATGGGGCAGATGGTTGGGGTAATGCGGTGAACGGCCGACTCTGTCGATGCCATGCGGCAGGCGATGGTTTCAGGATACGACACTGCATCCCAAGGTGTCGTACCACCATCAGCTTCGACAGATGCGAGTCAGGAGAAACCGGTCCCTTCTGACTCGGAAGAAGTTTCGTCGGGAACGTCTTCTCCTCGGCCCCTGAAGTCCATCAGCCAACATCACCCACCGCGCCCCCCCCCACCCTCCCACAGCAGCAGTTCTCGAGGTGCTCCACTGCAAGACGACTTGGCCCCATTACTAGGGGCATCAGTGGGAAAGTGGGGGCTCAGATGAGGGGGGTAAAGGTAGAGGAGGGAAGCATGGCCGCAGGTAGGAGGGGGGCCTAATCTATTTTTGTTACTAAAAATTTGTTGAATGTTGGGGGTTGTGGGAGGGTGTTATCGTTAATTAAACATTGTTGTTGTTGGGGGTGGGCGGGAGATGGGTGTTATAGTTTTAGTTGAAATTTTTATTTACGTCACTTGTTAAATTATTAACATTTTTTGTTGAACTTTACAATTGTTGTGCAGTGTCTTCTAATAACGTAAGATTAAACATGAATACAAGGGTTGCAAACAATGGCCAGGCCAGGCAAGGATGATATGTAACACAAGTGTAACTGTCACCAGTGTAATTTCACGCAAAGCGTCCATTTATGAACTGCTGACGCAACAGTTTTGCAGCTGCGTAATTACCACGGGGCTTTTCCAGTGGTGTTGTGGGTGGGGGGGGGGTGGGAGGTGGCGTTGGGGTCATGGGTTCATCATCAGGCTGATTGTCCTCCCTGAGGTCCTCATCCTCCTGCTCTTACTCGTTTTCCTCTTCTGCCTCCCCTCTCTCCTGAGGTGGACCGGCAGTCCCATCTGGCAATTGTTGTCCTCTCCTGATAGCTGGATTATGCAACATGCAGCACACCACAATGAACTCAGCGACCTGCTCAGAGTGGTATTGTAAATTGCCTCCTGAGTGGTCCAGGCATCAACTCCAATTGTTTTTTTGACGATATTGCATGTGACTATATGGCTTTCATTGTAGCACTTCTCGGCTTACGCAGGGGGTTCATGAGCCAGCTGGCAAGGCCATATCCTTTATCCCCCAGCATCCAACCATGACCTTGTAGCTGACTCTTAAACAAGTCAGAGATAGTGCTCTCACGCAAGATGTACGCATCATGGATGCTCCCTGTAAAATTTGCATTTACTGCCATGATTATTTGCTTGTGGTCGACAACGAGTTGCACATTCAGGGAGTGGAATCCCTTTTGGTTCCGAAACACCTCTGCATCCTGTAAAGGTGCTCGCAGGGTGATGTGCGTACAATCTATTGCTCCCTGCACCTTGGGGAAGTTTGCTATTCTCGAGAATCCCAAAGCCCTCTCACTCTGTGCCTCTCGGGTCATAGAGAAGTTTATAAAGTCCATCCTGCATAACGGGCTTCAGTCACCTGTCGAATGCAGCAATGTGTGGCCGCTGAGAGTGCAAATGTCGCCAGCTGAGGCCTGAAAGGAGTCTGATGCATGAAAGGAAAGTGCCGCAGTAACCTTAACCTCAACGGGAAGTGCTGTCCTGATGGTGCTGGTAGGCTGCAGATCTCCTTCATTAGCTGGCATATCTCGCTGATGACCTCCTTTCGGAATCGCAGCCTTCTAACACACATTATTGGACAAGTCCAGATATAATCGCTTCTCCCTGTAAAAGTGTTGGGTGTGGTGTCTCCTCCCCCTCAGCAGTCTGCCACCTCTTTAATTGGGCACATAATGCTCTTCAATGAACCTTCTCCCATCTCTATTCTGCAGCATGCGAGTATTCATCAATACTGGTTGAGAAATTACAGGTCCCATCACTATAAATCACTATAAATGCCCTAATCTGTCTTCGTAAATTGTCCTAACAAATGCAATATAAACTGGAAATTAACCACAATGTGATTAGATGATTGTCAAGATTCAAAAATGCCCTTAAAATCACGCACAAATTACTTCAATGCTCCCAACCGCTTCAAGCAGCCTTTTAGTAAACTTCCTCCATACTGCCGGGTTAAGGTCAGGTGAGTGCAGCTTTTCTTGAGTGTTTTTTTGGGCCAGCGATCATTTGGGTGAAATAGAAACATAGAAACAGAAAATAGGTGCAGGAGCAGGCCATTCGGCCCTTCGAGCCTGCACCATCATTCAATATGATCATGGCTGATCATGCACCTCAGTACCCCTTTCCTGCTTACTCGCCATACCCCTTGATCCCTTTAGAATTATGGGTGAAATGCTGAAAGTAGTGCTCGGCAATAATCCGAGCAATATTCGGGCGTTAGTTTCCATTATAAACAGTATTCTGGGCCTTACATGAGTGATGGCGTCTTATTTTTTTTAAATAGGCCGGGCGATTCAGCTCATTCCTGTATGCCGAAAGTTGCGCCGGCAATAAATGGGTGATAATCAGGTGCTATTTTCCATTTATCATCAAATATGGGTGATAAACTGAATCTCGGCGTTCATATGGGTGCTAAATGGACGATTATGTGCTGAAAGTCTAGCCCATTGAATTCTCCACTGTCAGCAGATGATCCTGAATTCCCCCAACATCCAAGCACACATACTTCCATCAGAATATTTTTTATTGTGTGCTATTTAAAATGTAGACACCTGTTTTACATGTATTATTATTTTTTCTGCAGTCATTTGCATTACTGATAACTTCAGTACCTTTGCTGACTTGTTAACATAGATGACTCAAGCTTTTTGCTAGTCTTCTGGAGCAAAAACTGTTTTACTGCCAAAAAAACCACATTTAAATCTGAAGTATTGCTTCACCAAAGAAACAGATCAGTCTCACTGAATCACGAGCCTTGGAATTGCTGTTGGCGTAAAGTATTAAAGCGATGGCACTTGAGTGATCGGGATAGTAATATTTGCCATGTGGAATAGTGCTCATGTGTGGCCTGCTTCATGCTGGAGTATTAAAAGCAAGCGCAAGCATGAATGCATTCAAATCACGTGATCCAATAATTAAGGGGGCAGATTAGGGGGCCGAAATTCAGCCTCCCATAAAGGCCACTTACCACCAGAAAGTAGCGGCCAGGCGGCAGAGTTGAGCGGCCGTCGACTTCCGGGCCAATGGCTACCACGATCGAAAATCACCGTGGGGATTTTTCTGTCAGTCCGCACTTCTACCCCACTGCTGCCGTCCGTCCTAAGTGCGTCATTAAAGGGTGCACCGCCGATCTCCCGCACCTCAATGGCATCCCCTGTGAAATTTAAGTCAAAAAATCACAAATCCGCCACACGGTGCCCCCCACATCTTTTTCTGTTGGTGCACCTTGTTTTCTGTGTGTGGGACTTGGCTGCATGGCGGCCATTAAAGGTGAGGGACCACTGCCATGGCTGCCATGTTTTTTTTTGCTGGCCGACTTCACGATCGCCTGGACAATTATGCCAACAGGCAGCCTGGCACCCCCTCTTGGGTGCCAGACCGCTGGCTCGGCCGAAACCCTCCATGGTGGCCCAGTGGACTGAAGTTTCTGACTGCCGAAGGCTCTCCCCTTTAAGTGAAGGGGAGAGCGTGGTGACACACACACGTCATGACGTAATCTCCGTTCCCCTGCTGACTGACTCCATCCCGCTTCCACTTCCTCCCCTCTACAGCACTTACTCCCCCACCTCCATCATCATCACAGGCAGTCGCTCGGAATCGAGGAAGACTTGCTTCCACTCTTAAAATGAGTCCTTAGGTGGCTGTACAGTCCAATGCGAGAATCACAGTCCCTGTCACAGGTGGGACAGATAAACATTGAGGATAAAGGAGGGTGGGACAGGTTTGCCGCACGCTCTTTCCGCTGCATGCGCTTGATTTCTGCATGCTCTCAGCGATGAGGCTCGAGGTGCTCAGCGCCCTCCCGGATGCACTTCCTCCACTTAGGGCGGTCTTTGGCCAGGGACTCCCAGGTGTCAGTGGGGATGTTGCTCTTTATCAGGGAGGCTTTGAGGATGTCCTTGTAACGTTTCCTCTGCCCACCTTTGGCTCGTTTGCCATGAAGGAGTTCCGAGTAGAGCGCTTGCTTTGGGAGTCTCGTGTGTGCCCCAACTCCGTCCCCATTATGAGCGGCTTCCGGTCCACTCCAAAAAAATTGCCAAAGAGCTGGAAATCTATCAAGAGTCCACCTCATCTGATGCGGTGGTAAAACCACTTTGAAAACGGTAGGTCCGCCAGGTTTCTGATGGGGTGAATTTCTACCCCTCGATATTTAAGGGCGTTTCCAAGTGTGATACATTCATCTCAGCCCCAGGACATCGCTGCAGGAGTTCCTCAGGACAGTGTCCTAGGCCCAACCATCTTCAGTTGCTTCATCAATGACCTTCCCTCCATCATAAGGTCAGAAATGGGGATGATTACACAGTGTTCAGTTCCATTCGCAACTCCTCAGATAATGGAGCAGTCCATGCCCATATGCAGCAAGACCTGGACAACATTCAGGCTTGGGTTGATAAATGGCAAGTAACATTCATACCACACAAGTGTCAGGCAATACCATCTCCAACAAGAGAGAGTCTAACCACCATCCCTTGACATTCAACAGCATTACCATCATCGAATCCTCCACCAGCAACATCCTGGGGGTTACCATTGACCAGAAACTTAACTGGACCAGCCACATAATTACAGTCCAAGGCTTGGTATTCTGCGGCACGTGTCTCACCTTCTGACTCCAAAAGCCTTTCCACCATCTACAAGGCACGTGATGGAATACTCTCCACTTGCCTCGATAAGTGAAGCTCCAACAACACTGAAGAAGCTCGACACCATCCAGGACAAAGCAGCCTGCCTGATTGGCACCCCATCCACCACCTTAAACATTCACTCCCTCCATCACCGACACACCATGGCTGCAGTGTGTACCATGTATAAAATGCACTGCAGTAACTCGCTAATGCTTCTTCGACAGCATGTCCCAAACCTGAGACCTCTACCACCTAGAAGGGCAAGGGCAGAAGGTGCTTGGTAGCACCACCACCTCCACATTCTCCTCCAAGTCACACACCATCCTGACGAGGACATATAATCACCAATGGTCATTGGGTCAAAATCCTGGCGTTCCCTCCCAAACAGCACTGTGGGAGTACCTTCACTACACGGATTGCAGCGGCTCAAGAAGGCGGTTCACCACCACCTTCTCAAGGGCAATTAAGGATGGGCAATAAATGCTGGCCTTGCCAGTGACACCCACATCCCGAGAATGAATTTAAAAAATTCAAAGATTCATTACGAGGTCATAATGTTCAATCTCAAGTGTAAAAAGAGTATGTTCCACAATTATTTTTAATACTTATTTGGAGACACCCCTAAGAGGAGTATGCTGTAATAACAAAAGGTAATTACTGCATTCTGAGAAAGGGTGCTTTATACTTACACCAATAGCATTGTTTAAACTTTGAGTATGACATTTAAACTGTTTAATCGCTGGTAGGCAACGAATGAGGAAGCGCTGACTTAATCTGATTAGATACACCATGAATACATTAGCATTTATAAAGGTGAGAATCAGGCTATTGATCTTTTTTTTAATACGGGCACTGCACATGTAGATTGCAAAACAAAAGGCATCCTTACTATAAACATGACAATCCAGCCTTTCACAGAAAAACAGGAAGGGACATTTTCATTTTCTTTGTAAGGATATGAAGCCCTATCTTTTTCAAATAATTTTCCCCCTTTATTTCCCCGGGATCCTCCAACTGCAGCTGAGAGGATAGATAGGTGACTGGCTCCATCAGTAAAATTGACCAATTGTTTCAGGCTATTCCTGTCCTACCAAACTAATTTCCTCTTAATTTTTCCACCCTTGCCCATACTTACCACCTGTATCCATGAATCCTCCAATGCCCTCCACTGCTTGAACAATTTCAGATTCTCTGGGTCCAACCATCTCCTTTTCACGACGCACATCCAGTCAATCTACATTGGCATGTGATCCAACCAGTCTTCACCCAGAATTGCCCTCCTCCGCCTGACTGAACTTGTTCTTATCTTGAACAATTTCTCTTTGAACTCCACTCACTTCCTCTAGAAAAGGTTGTTGCTATGGGAATCTAGATGGATCCTAACTATGCCTGATTTTTTTGTAGGCTATATGGATTAGTCATTGTTCCAATGAAGTTCTGATGCAAGGTCATTGACCTGAAATGTTAACTCTGTTTCTCTCTCCATAGATGCTGCCTGATTTATTGAGTCTTTCCAGCATTTTCTGGTTTTATTTCCGATTTCCAGCATCTGCGGAATTTTGCTTTTGTTCTAATTCTTCCCAAGTCATCTTCCGCCATTTCCATCATCCACAAAATGATCTGAGCACCTTTTCCCTTATGGTTGGGAATGGTTGAATCTCTTATTTATGTGTATGTGAGAACACAAAAACAAGAACAGCAGAGAAAAGACTTGAAGAAATATTCAATTAAGTCATGTTGGAGGCAATCTTTGACATCTGCCGAAATGGGCACAAAGTTGGCAGGGTGATGCCCACGCCATTCGGAGGCCTGGGCCTTATATGTCCGGCAATGGGCCAGTTTTTTATTAACTGAGCTTCCTAGGCCCACTGGACAAAATAAAAATAAAAGTTTCTTGGGCTTTTCAGTGCCCTCCAGCGGTCCCTTGAAGGACCACTGGTTAGGCTGCTCAATGCCTGGTACAAATGACTGGAGCATGCACATGTCTGGACCCCAATTTAAGCAGCCTTATGCCAGCTTCACATGGGTGGGCTGCTTGTCCATTTACAGGCCTACCTGAAAATTGCATCAGTCGAGCCTTGGGCATTAATGGAGCGACTGAGCCGCCCCCCCCCTCCCAACCCCGACCTCCCCACCCTCCACCCCGCTCCTCAATTTTCAATTTCTGGTTGTTTGTTTTTCAGATGAGAGATGAGTAGACTGGCAGTTGAAAATCATCCCTGTTAGCCTTGATTTTGTGAGTCCGGCAAAATCAGGGCCATGTTAAGCTGTGACACAGACAGCCCACAGAGGGTAGGACTGGGCTGGTTACTTTGTGCACGGTCTCTGGCTTTTCAACTCGAAGGCCCCAAAGCAGGCAGCCATGACCGATGCTGCAGGCCTTTCCAACACTGCAGCAGTCCCTTCACAAAAAGCAGCACTCACTCAGTATTGCAATAGAGTGCCAGCCTGGAATATATGCTATAATCCTCGTATTTTCTTTAAAAGCCTCATAGTGGAATTTTATCTAATATCTTCTGAAAATGCAATTACATTATAAACTAGTCACTAATTTAATTGCCTCTTAAAACATTCTAAAAGATTAGTGAAGCATAACCTATTGGTTTGAAAACCATGCTGATTACTCTTTTTGGCATCTTTAAATAAATATTGATAGCATCTCATAAAATGTTCTCAAGTATTTTTCCTAATATGTATTTTAGGCCAATGAGCCTATAATTTCCAGGTTAATGGCTTGGTCCTTTTTTTTGAACATTGGGGTAATATTCACCACTCTTCAGTGTTCAGGTACAATTCTCAAATTTAAAATTCTCATCTTTCTGTTTAAATTCATTCATGGTCTCATTCTTCCTTATCTCTGTAACCAGCTCCAGTCCTACAACCCCACTCCCTGAACTCTCTATTGTCCTGACTCTGTCCTCTTGTGCATCCCGTCCTCCCTTTGCTTTGCCATTGGTGACCATGGTTTCACCGCCTAGGCCACATAATCTCCTCCTTTAAGACCCTGCTTAAAACCGAATTCTTTGACTAGGTTTTTGGTTACCCTTCCTGATACCCCCTTCTTTAGCTCAACGTATATTTTATTCTGATCATGCCTCTGTGAAGCACTTTAGGACATGTTTCTATGTTAAATACACCATATAAATGCATGCTATTGTTGTTGAGATGATTTCCAACTATGTGGTCCCTGGCTTCTCTCAAATAGAACTCAGTTTCCTGCTGCATACCATCCAAAACCCCACTAAGGCCTACAAGGCATGCCCAACCTTGTACTGTTTTATTGCGAGGTTTAATGACCTGTGTTTCCAGAGTAATATGCGCCAGCTATTTTTTTTCTGAGCACTCCTGGAGAATTATTCAGGTCTGTTGCTATCCTGATTAACCCTTTCCATCCTAGTGCCTGACATTCACTCAAAACTATTATTCGACACCTCCTAATGTCTCAAGTCTATTTTCTTTAATTACACTTCTGTGAAGCACTTTGGGATATTTTTCTTTGTTAAAGGCACTATATAAATGCAAGTTTTGTGGAAATGAAAAATATATTAGCCGTAGGCCCATCTATTTCTTCATTCATTTTCTCTTGTTCATTCATCCTCAGGTGGATTATGTCCAAGCTAGTGCAGGTGCCCAGTAAATATTTAATACCTTGAGAGTCTTTATAAGATGGCTTACTCACACCAGCATGATACATTTGGTTGTACATTCATAAGAAAAAAATATTGGATCTGTAAGTCATCCCCAATCTTGACTGGTGAAGACTATGTGAAGAATGAATTCAGCAAACATGTAATTTAAGGTATTTTGCAATTCTGGACAAATTAACTTCAGATAGTTATTCTTTTTTGCTGTGCACAGCTACATTGGCTGGCTTATACATAAGTGCAAAGATATAGGAGAGACAGTATTCTTATTTGATGCTTTTGGTAACTACATGGTAGGAGCTATATGTTAGGAGCTACTAGTTTTTCAGAAATGCATATCTGCTATTGTAGACATCACTAGTGATTTTCATAACATTCAGCTTGATTTATTTTCCATGGAATAGTACATGTTGGAAAACATTATAGCTTGCTTAAACTTAAGAAAGGAACCAGATAGTATTAAAATTGCTTCTCTTTGCAAAAAGAGCCTTTGTGTTCCAGACAATAATTTACTTTATTTTACCTTTTATGAGTGGCTCGCCCCTCGAGTTTGTTTGGTTGTGACTGAGTACCTCTACTTGCTCATATTTCATCTGGACAAACAGGTTGACTATTAACAACTCACTAAGGCGCACTATCTATGAAGCTTCGGAGAAGTTAGCGAGTCAACACGACCAGCTCTCCAAGGATAGAGTCAGTCAAAAAACAGTTGTAACTGAGAAGCTTCATTTGCCTCTGGGAGACAAAAAACTGCTCTTGTTCTGTAAAAGGTTTAGTGCTCACAGCATCAGAAATCATTGCGAAATCTATAATCATGTTATCTTTCAGTGGACCCAGAAGGGAATGCAAAGGAGAAGGGAAAAAACGGCAAAAAATCTGGGTGAAACATATAACCTGTTTGATCATTGACTGATCAAGAAAAGAATAATAACAAATATAAATGAAAATAAGCCAATCAATCTATCTATTTTTCTAATATTTTTTTACGGGTATGAACCCCTCTACTTTCTCCTCAGTCTTCTCCAGACCACACAATAAGTATGGCTGAGAGGCAAGACAAGTGGCCTGTTCTCTGTCCTCCAATAATGCTGTCCTGAGCCAGACACGAGGACACGTATGACATTCCAAAAAAAGCTGCCCCTTCCTTGGCACCTTACACTGCTGTTTGTGGAACTCCCAGATAGTATAATCACCTGGAACATTGTTACTTGCAAGCAGAAATTCAAATACAGCATTCAACATCACTTGTTAAGCCAATGTTGTTGGAGAATTCAGTGGACTTTGGGATACCTATGGCTTGCCTTGAATTGGGTATCTCCATCAATTTCTTTAAACCTTTCTGTGTTTACAGCAACCATACAGCATCAAAATGACTTCTATCACCCTTGCTCTTGCCCTACACGTCAAAGTGAACCATCTGATTTTCTGATTTTGGCCTCCTTTGTATGCCCCTTTCCTTGCTCCATCTTTGATGGTAGATCTTTCAGTCATCTTGGCTCTACAGTCTACAACCCTTTCCCTCGGCACCGCTGCCTCTAACCTCCCTCCCTGCCTCAAAAGCCTCTTCATAAATCCGTTTCTTCAATTGTGCCTATGGCCACCTCCCTTAATTCTTCTATTACTGCCCAGTGTCCATTTTAACCTCTGTGAATTTCATTGCAACATTTTCTGCATTGTTCTGAGACATCTGTCAGTATCACAGTTTAACATGTTCAATAAAATAAAATGAAAGTTACCACAGCCCAATTTAAAATTGCATTAGTTCCAACTCATTGTTAATTTGGTAAATAAAAACAGTTCAATTCTGTTTGTACAAATCTTCAGATTGGAAGGGTGTAGTGACTGCACATCAAAAGAATATCATTGGTTGTGAATCACTTTTGAGACATCCCGAGGACATGAAAGGCATTATATAAATGCAAGCTCTTTTTTCTATTGCTATGTTGTACAATGTGCCTGTAATTAATGGCTATGGTAGCATAATGGTTATGTTACTGGATTAACAATGCAGTTCAAATCCTAGCATAGGAATTTGAATTCAGTTATAAAAAATCTGGAAGTAAAGAGCTGCTCTTGGTAAAACTGACCAGAAACCCTCAATTGATTCATTACCTAGTCTGGCCTATATGTGAATATAGTCCCACACCAACATGGGTGACTCTTAACTGCCCTCTGAAGTGGCCCAGTAAGCCACCCTGTTGTATGAAATCACTATACAGCAATTCAAGAAGAAAACCTACCACCACCTTCACAGGGCAATAAATGCCAGTCTTGCCAACAACACCACATCACGAGAATGAATGTTAAAAAAAAACTCTGAAGATTGTTGGTAGAAAATACAAATCAGTTTAAATAATTTAGCTTAAAACATTTGTCAATTTTAAATGGATCAAAAGTATCTACTTAAAAAAATAAGCTGTCATACCTTGTAAAAATCAAATCATATTTTTGAAAAGTTATAGGCCAATATGGTTCACTTGGCAATATTTGTGAAAGAATGTGTGAGAAACAAAGGTGGTCATGGTGAACTGGAACATTTCTTTCACTATAATTCATAAATATTGTAGGCAGGATTGAAAGAGGACGTGTAACTGGGGAGTTATTCTGTTTATTCTGTGGGTGTGTGGCTCCTGGGGAAACCAAGTAACTCTTTAAATAAATTCTGGAACATCTCAAGCTGTTATTGACTCAAGTGTTATTTCAGACATATAAATTATCATTTTCTAAAACGTATTTACACATGTGACACATAAACAATCTAATGCAGCAAGATCACAGGTCCTGACTGCATAAATCATTGCAGTTTCTTTACAGAAGAAGGTCAGTGGTATGTATGGAGACTTCTGAAGGAAAATAATCCCACCCCACACATAGACGCTATTCATTCTTCTTTGTCACAACCTTATATTAGCTGATCAGAACCATACAGTTACCGGGACTGCAAACCAAACGTTAGTATTGCTACTGTTTTGCAAATTAAGATGCATTTAAGGGGAAGCTAAATAAGTGCATAAGGGAGAAAGGAATAGAAGGATATGTTGATGGGATGAGATGAAGGTGGGAAAAGGCTTGTGTGGAGCAAATACACCAGCATGGACCCATTGGGCCAAATAGCCTGTTTCTCTGCTGTAAATTCTATGCAATTCTATGTAACTGAGCAAGTTAAATTCCAAAGGCTGTAATTGTAAGACCTAGGCCCTAAATTTGCTCGATGTCCATTGTGCCCTTGTGCCGTAAAGTTATGCTATTCACCAGCAAAGGGAGTTGCATGCAAGTTTCTGGGGTAAGTTAATTTGCATATGAAGTGGTGTAAGTTCTGGTGTAATTGTTTTCGAAAAGTGCAGTGAGCAGCTTGGGTCTCAGGAAACTTCAATGCAAAAGCACCGCAGCCTCTGTACAGATAGCAGGGCAACTAGGGATGGGGAATAAACACTGGCTTTGCCAGCAACACCCACATCTGTAGAATGAATGAGTGCACTTGGGGACAGCAAGGGGAGTCTGCAGAGATTCTTTCCTCGACTCCATTGCATGTGATCCATTGAGAGAATCTTCCAGCTAGACCATGACAGGCCAGCAACTTGCCAAAAAACTGTGAATTTTTCACAGGAAGATCTTCCCAAGCTCTCTTGGAAGAGGAATTGACTTCTGGTTGATGCCAAGCTCCACTGTGGCACCTTGAGACGATCCAAAAAATCTTCAGGACAGTGGTCACTTTCATAGTGATGGACAGCACCATTCAGCAGTGGAGTGAGTCTGAGGATCTTTGGAAAGGAGGCCGCACAGATGTGGAAAGGAAGCTTTGGACAGTTGCATCCTTTGAACATAGAGTTTATCTGAGAAGTCATCAAAGGGCTTGTTCTGCCTGGAGACATACTGTGGAGAGCAATACCTGGTGGGCTGATACCTTCTGCTAGTCTGCCTTATTCTATCTCACCTCCATATGCTGCTGTTCCTCCTCCTCCATAATGATGCCAGGAACTGCCATATATTCTCCAGAGTCATTCTGAGTATCTGGGTGTGAGGGGGCGGGCGGTAACATAACATCAATGTGGGGTGAGACTATCACATTGTGGAGTGGGGGTTCAAATGCAAGTCTCAGTGAGAAAAGCTGTGAAATAGATGGGTTGAAAAAATTTTCTGTGAAGCCAGAAATCAGCAAGCAAAGTATGGGGACTCTTCAAAGTTCTCTCCTCAATTCTGCCTGAATCAGATGGCTTTGGGAGTAGTTGAACCTTCGTTATATTGATCTAACTTTCCCAGAGTGTAGTAGTGATGTAAAAGCAAGATATTCCCGAGCACAAAGTCATCCGGTGAGTGGTACTTTTATGCAAATGATCCCCGCGGCTGCTGTCAAAAATTGAGGAAACTTGCGCATTGACGCTGCATGAGTGGTGTAATGCACAAATCGCAAGTTCCACAATCTTCTTCAACACAATAACGGTATAATAGCACCGGAAGCCTAAAGATAGTGAGTTGATTCAGAGCCTAAAACTTTGATGAGGTGCCACAGGTGGAACAATAACCCGTCTTTTCTCCTTTGGAAGTCAACTGTCTTGTAGTACGGTTTCTTCTAAAGCACTCCGGACACAATGCTGCAATCAATAAAAGATCCATCAACACCCAAATCAATCTTTCCTTGATGGCTCAAACGTAGAAGAAGGGACCACCAGTATTCTGTTAAAATTGGCGAGTACAATAGGGTGATATCTTTAACTTTGTGTAGTTTGGTATCTAGCCCAAAAATACTTGTCAGGAAACCATGTCAAATATTATACAGAATGTGACTATGTGTAACTTGGCCCAAAGTCTTGGTTATAGGAGAAATATTTTTGAAACCTATCTCAATTCTTTCACTTTTGTTTAACACTGTTTACTGCAACTATTTTGTTTTTTTTGGCTTTGATTGAAATGTAAATAAAAGCATTTTTGTAACAATTTCTGCTGCAGCACATTTGTAAATGTATTTACAAATGTATTTCTATGATATCCCAAAGTCATTTTGGGAACATAAGAAGCTTGTGGGCAGCAGTTTAATGTTGATTGAAGACCATCTGTGTCAAGATCAGCAGATACTCATCCTAAACAATTGGTGATTCAGATTTGAAACAGGAATGCACAGTATTTAGGTAGCTGGAAGTAACTCACTATGTAAGAGTGGAGATATTATTTATGTTTCAATACATCTACAGTGCGTGATTGCATGAGTCTTGTCCTGGAACAGGGGTCAAAGAACTATAACCCATCAAAGTCTCCAATTCCAGACGTGACTCAGTCAGACATTATAGTCACTATGAAATATTTCCAAATATGTGCCATTGTGTAGTGTATTTTTTTTTTCCATTAAAAGGGACATGTGCCTTTGATCTAATTTGAAATGGATATATCTCTGAATTTACGCAAAATGGCATAACTTGAGCTCAGAATTGGTTGCCTGCCAATTCCGAACATAGAAGTGTTTCAACCTGCAGGCTCAGCATTTATCCACCTCAGCTTTGCACTGAGCCTTAGAATTTGCATTTATTTCTTAAATAAAAGTAGCTGTTAGAAAATATTAAAAATCCCAAAAGCTGCTGTGAAAGCCATTGTTCAATTAGGATCATGGTGTCACTTCTCCACTGCACAGCCGTGTGTTTAAATGTGACCTGCATATTAATTAATGTAGTGCATTCAGCTGCCTAGGCTCTGGAACTCCATCCCTAAACCTCTCTGCCTCTCTACCTCTTTTTCCTCCTTTCATCGTCATAGGCGGTCCCTCGAATGAGGATGACTTGCTTCCACGAGTTCACAGATGTTTCAATGAAGGACCCGATGTTCCAGTCCTAAACTCCACTTGAAGGGGTGGAAGATGCCTGAGTGTGGACTTTTTCATGTGTGGTGACCGTTGCACATCAGCCACCACACGGGGTTAATAGAGCTAGGCCTTTGTCCAGTGGCAAGGGTTAACCAGGATGACTGAAGACCTGTTCTACTGCATAGACCTATTGCGCGCACATATCGCAGTGTGGGCTGGCCTCATCCTTTAAGACGCTCCTTAAAAACTACCTCTTTGATCAAGCTTTTGGTCAATTGCCGTAATTTCTTCTTATGTGGCTTAGTGTCAAATTTACTTATTTAGTCTTATAACACTCCTGTGAAGCGCCTTGGAATGTTTTACTATAGTAAAGGCGCTATATAAATACGAGTTATTGTTGTCGTAGGGGGAGCGGTGAAAGTCCAAATCATGGATTTTATAGCTTCTATATTGACTACTATTTTTGGTAAGTTTTAACATAACTCTATTAACACAAGATGGTGCTAAAGTTAAAATATTTCACTTTATTCACATAATACGCACAATGTTTGTTTTTGACCAGTTATCAAAAGAGCACCGAGTGTCAGTATAATCAGTCAATAATTAAATCATAAACATGACTAAGAGCCAATTTAAACATTTGATTACAGGGGTGATTCTGTGACCTGGCATTCTCAGCAGGAATGTATATTGGGAAATTGTGAGTGCGCAGCTCCTGATTTTCTGTCCATTAATTGTAATGCATAGAAAATCATAGGTGCACACACCCAATTTCTTGCGATGGGCTTCCTGTGAACACCGTCCACCACTGGGAGTGCTGGATCACAGATATTTCAACAATACCCATCCCACCAGTACCAATAATTTATATTTATATAGTGCCTTTCATATAACAGATGGTGGACACCAAACTGCAAGTAGGAGAGCAACAATGAGAGGTGAATGAAAGCACTTTGAACGAGGCAAGTTTTGAGGAGGCTTCTGAAAGACGAAAAAGAAGTAACAAAATGCATTAGACCCTGAAAGGCGACAGAGAAGTTTGATGCGACAAGCAAGATGAGTGAGTCTAGGTTAAACAGGCGGAGGATGATTCAATACAAAGGCGAAACAAGGATAGCAGGGCTGTGATTTTGGCAACAAAGTTACAAAGATTGAATGGGAGGATAATAATGAGAGCTTTCAATGATGATTAAGTTACCATTCCTCATGTATTTTTTAAGGGGAATATAATTTTTTTTAACAAATTAGAATTAAATAGCCTTATTGATAATTTCTGAGATCCAGAATGAATTTTTTCATTGGTAGGCTCATAAACTAATTGTTCCTCAAACTTAGCTCAAAAATTTAATATATTTCTCCAACAATAAAGTTAAAGTCGAAAGCTGGGATTTTCTCCCCTGGCGGACTTGGCACGACAAGGTTTTGTGCCCGCCCCATGGCTGTGTCCTTCACCCTAACTGACATTATATGGTCAGGCTAATTTGCATTTTTGCAGTGGTTCATGGCAGGATTCCAACCTCTATTGGGAAGACTGCCTGAGGAGGAGAAGGAACATAATTGCACTCATCATCATCGTCATAGGCAGTCCCTCGAAATCGAGGAAGACTTGCTTCAACTCTAGAATCATAGAAAATAGGTGCAGGAGTAGGCCATTCGACCCTTCGAGCCTGCACAAGTGAGTTCTCAGGTGGCTGTACAGTCCAATGCAGGAATTACAGTCTCTGTCACAAGTGGGACAGACAGTGGTTGGAGAAAAGGGTGGGTGGGGAGTCTGGTTTGTCGCACGCTGCTTCCGCTGTCTGCACTTGATTTCTGCACGCTCTCGGCGATAAGACTCGAGGTGCTCAGCGCCCTCCCGGATGTTCTTCCTCCACTTTGGGCAGTCTTTGGCCAGGGACTCCCAGGTGCCGGTGGGGATGTTGCACTTTATCAAGAAGGCTTTGAGGGTGTCCTTGAAACGTTTCCTCTGCCCACCTGGGGCTCGCTTGCCATATAGGAGTTCTGAGTAGAACGCTTGCTTAGGGAGTCTCATGTCGGGCATGTGGACGATGTGGCCCACCCAACGGAGCTGGTCGAGTGTGGTCAGTGCTTCAATGCTGGGGATGTTGGCCTGATCGAGAACACTGACATTGGTGCATCTCCCAGTGGATTTGCAGGATCTTGCAGAGGCAGCGCTGGTGGTACTTCTCCAGGGCTTTGAGGTGTCTACTATATATAGTCCATGTCTCTGAGCCATATAGGAAGGTGGGTATCACTACTGCCCTGTAGACCATAAGCTTGGTGCCAGATTTGAGGTCCTGTTCTTCAAACACTCTCTTCCTCAGGCGACCAAAGGCTGCGCTGGTATACTGGAGGCTGTGTTGGACCTCGTCATCGATGTCTTCCCTTGCTGAAAGTAGGCTCCTGAGGTATCGAAAATGGTCCACATTATCCAAGGCCGTGCTGTGGATTTTGATCACCGGGGGGCAGTGCTGTGTGGCTGAGTCAGGTTGGTGGAGGACCTTTGTCTTACGGAAGTTTAGTGTAAGACCCATACTTTCGTACATCTTGGTGAAGGTGTTGACGGTGGCTTGGAGTTTGACCTCTGAATGTGCGCAGACGCAAGTATCGCCTGCGTACTGTAGTTCAATGACAGAGGATGGGACAACTTTGGATCTAGCCTGGAGGCGATGAAGGTTAAACAAGTTCCCATTGGTTCTATAGTTTAGTTCCACTCCAGCGGGGAGCTTGTTGAAAGTGAGATCGAGAAGAGGGTTGACGCGATGGCGCAAAACCTGTTTGACCCCGGTCCGGACTTGGATTGGGTCTGTGGTGGATCCGTTGGTCAGGATCATGGCTTGCATGTTGTCGTGGAGCAGGCGCAGGATGGTGATAAACTTTTAGGGGCAGCCGAAACGGAGGAGGACGCTCTATAGTCCCTCATGGTTAACAATGTCAAAGGCCTTTGTGAGGTTAAAGGCGGCCATGTACCAGGGCTGGAGCTGTTCCCTGCATTTCTCTTGTAGCTGTTGATCTTTACCATGCAACAACTACAAGAGAAATGCAAGGAACAGCGGAAACCCTTGTACATAATTGCAATAGGCTTTGGATATTTGGTATAAGCAGGCATACCAGTGGCCTCCTAGGCTGAGAAATTTGTTTTCAGATTTAAAAAATAAATTTGCATCCTTGACTAATGCAATCCATCATGCGGTGATCAATTGCACAAGGCAAGGCAGCCCGTTAAATATTATATCTCTCCTCTGCCCCCATAGCAACCCTGAAAGCCCAGGAATGTACCGCCATTCCAATAACCCAGCCTTGCTATGGTACAAATATACTTTGTGCATCTTTTGATGATTCCACTTATATTAAGGTGGACATCTTACCATCCTTTCACTGTCACAATCTGGGTTTCGAACGAATATAGACTAATGGGATGAAAGCCCACTCTTTGCTACCCGTAAGAATTCAATGTGAAAATCGTTTTGAGTTTGAGCTTCTGATTCAGTCATGACTGGATTTCTCTCCTGATTTGCCTTATACTTAAATACCATTCAGGAAGATACAACACAAATTTTTCCTTGTTGGAAGCTGGTTACTGTAAGGGGGTAAAAAATACAGACAGATTGTGTTGTGTATGAATAAAGAGTCTGACTAGATACTGTGAGCTCAAAGTAAAGTGTGAACTTAGTCTGTTATTACAGGTCTCCAGAGTGCCTCCCCAGCCTGTGAGGACTCCTTAAGTACTCCCAAGAGATTATGGGATTCCTTGGGACTCCAGGGGATGAGCCCTCTGGTGGTTAAACAAGGTATTTACAGGTTTACATACATAATAACACTCGCCCTGCAAAGTCAATAGTGTAACTATTTACAAGGTGAGTCGATCTGGGGTCTTCCTTTCCCTGGTTGATCATTTCGGTGCAAATGCTGGTTTTGGTGAGTTGTTTGTTAGGCCCTCGCTGGGCTGCTGCGCAGCTGGGCTGCTTGGTGTGGTGAGTCCTGCTAGGCTGCTGCGGGTGATGGGTTCTGCTTCGTGGTCAACCGCTGTGTTGGTTGCCACTGGTGTGTGTGTTGGGGGGTCAAAAAAGGTAGGGTCTAATGTGGGTTGCTCTCGATAGTCCGTGAATCTGAGTTTGGTTTGGTCCAAGTGTTTCCTGTAGATGAGTCCATTTGAAAGTTTGACCCGAAACACCCTCTTTCGCCACGACAGTGCCGGGAAGCGACTTGGGACCTTGTCCATAGTTCAACACAAATACAGGATCATTAATTTCAATTTCGTGTGACACATTTGCGCTTTCATGATATGTACTTTGTTGAAGCCGCCTGCTCTCTAACTGTTCATGTAGATCAGGGTGGACTAGGGGGAGAGCCTTGTCTTAAGTGCCCTTTTCATGAGCAGTTCAGTAGGTGGAATCCCAGTGAGTGAGTGTGGTCTCTTGCGGTAACTAAGCAGGACTCGGGATAGGCGAGTCTGCAGTGAGCCTTCAGTTACCCTCTTCAAGCTCTGCTTGATGGTTTGCACTGCTCTCTCTGCCTGACCATTGTATGCTGGTTTGAAAGGGGCAGATGTAACATGTTTGATCCAATTGCGGTCATGAACTCTTTGAACTCGGCGCTGGTGAAACACGGCCCGTTGTCACTCACAAGAACATCAGACAGGCCATGCATGGCAAACATGGACCACAGGCTTTCAGTGGTGGCAGCGGATGTGCTTGCCAACATTATCTCACATTCAATCCATTTGGAGTACGCATCGACAACCACTCGGAACATTTTACCCAAGAACGGACCTGCATAGTCGACATGGACCCTAGGCCACAGTTTGGAGGGCCAAGACCATAAACATAGTGGCGCCTCCCTGGGTGCATTGCTTAACTGTGAACATGTCCGTATCGATACCGGGCCACCACACGTGGGATCTAGCGATCGCTTTCATCATTATAATGCCTGGGTGGGTACTGTGGAGATCACTAATGAAATTGTCCCTGCCTTTTTTTGGTACCACTACCCGATTACCCCACAAAAAACAGTCTGCCTGTATTGACATTTCATCTTTGCGCCGCTGGTACGGCTTTATTTCTTCCTGCATTTCTAATGGGATGCTGGACCAGCTCCCGTGAAGCACACAGTTTTTCACTAGCATAGAAATATAGAAACATAGAAAGTAGGTGCAGGAGTAGGCCATTCGGCCCTTCTTGCCTGCACCGCCATTCAATAAGATCATGGCTGATCATTCCCTCAGTACCCATTTCCTGCTTTCTCTCCATACCCCTTGATCCCTTTAGCCGTAAGGGCCATTTCTAACTCCCTCTTGAATATATCTAACAAACTGGCATCAACAATTCTCTGCAGCAGGGAATTCCACAGGTTAACAACTCTCTGAGTGAAGAAGTTTCTCCTCATCTCGGTCCTAAATGGACTACCTCTTATCCTAATACTATGTCCCCTGGTTCTGGACTATCCCAACATCGGGAACATTCTTCCCACATCTAACCTGTCCAGTCCCGTCAGAATCTTATACGTTTCTATGAGATCCCCTCTTATCCTTCTAAACTCCAGTGAATATAGGCCCAGTTGATCCAATCTTTCCTCATATGACAGTCCAGCCATCCCTGGAATCAGTCGGTTGAACTTTCGCTGCACTCCCTCAATAGCAAGAACATCCTTCCTCAGATTAGGAGACCAAAACTGAACACAATATTCCAGGTGAGGCCTCACTAAGACCCTGTACAACTGCAGTAAGACCTCCTTGCTCCTATACTCAAATCCCCTAGCTATGAAGGCCAACATACCATTTGCCTTCTTCACAGCCTGCTGTACCTGCATGCCAACTTTCAATGACTGATATACAAGACACCCAGGTCTCCTTGCACTTCCCCTTTTCCTAATCTTTCACCAGCAATGTTACCCCGCCTCCTTTTCCTTTCTGTCTATCCTTCCCAAATGTTGAATACCCCTGGATGTTGAGTTCCCTGCCTTGGTCACCCTGGAGCCATGTCTCCGTGATGTAAATACGTCATACCCGTTACCTGCTGTCTGCGCAGTTAATTCGTCCACCTTATTCCGAATATTCCTCGCATTGAGGCACAGAGCCTTCAGGCTTGTCTTTTTAGAATTTTGCTGTAATGTGGCCCTTTTTGTTTTTTGCCTTGGGTTTCTCTGACCTCCACTTTCAATTGTCTTCTTTCTATCTTTTGCTTCTGCCACCATTTTATTTCCCTCTGTCTCCCTGCATAGGTTCCCATCCCCCTGCCATGTTAGTTTAACTCCTCCCCAACAGCACTAGCAAACACTCCCCCGAGGATATTGGTTCCAGTCCTGCCCAGGTGCAGACCGTCCAGTTTGTACTGGTCCCACCTCCCCCAGAACTGGTTCCAATGTCCCAGGAATTTGAATCCCTTCCTTTTGCACCACTCCTCAAGCCACGTAGTCATCTGAGCTATCCTGCGATTCCTACTCTGACTAGCACGTGGCACTGGTAGCAATCCTGAGATTACTACTTTTGAGGTCCTACTTTTTAATTTAGCTCCGAGCTCCCTAAATTCGTCTCGTTGGACCTCATCCAGTTTTTTACCTATATCGTTGGTACCTATATGCACCACGACAACTGGCTGTTCACCCTCCCTTTTCAGAATGTCCTGCACACGCTCCGAGATATCCTTGACCCTTGCACCAGGGAGGCAACATACCATCCTGGTGTCCCGGTTGTGGCCGCAGAAATGCCTATCTATCCCCCTTACAATAAAATCCCCTATCACTATAGCTCTCCCACTCTTTTTCCTGCCCTCCTGTGCAGCGGAGCCACCCACGGTGCTGGTGCTCCCCCCTGATGAGTCATCCCCCTCAACAGTACCCAAAGCAGTGTATCTGTTTTGCAGGGGGATGACCGCAGGGGACTCCTGTACTATCTTCCTTGCACTGCTCTTCCTGTTAATCACCCATTTACTATCTGGCTGTGTACCCTTTACCTGCGGTAAAACCAACTCGCTAAATGTGCTATTCACATGATTCTCAGCATCGTGGATGCTCCAGAGTTCATCCACCCGCAGCTCCAGTGCCGCAATGCGGTCCGTCAGGAGCTGCAGGCAGATACACTTCCCGCACACGTAGTCATCAGGGACAGCGGAGGCCTCCCTGACTTCCCATAAAGTACAGGAGGAGCATAAAACGTGTCCGAGCTGTCCTGCCATGACATAACCCCTAGATAAACTTAATTTGGCAACAACAATGTTTAATGTTACTGATAAAGAAAAAAAAAGAAAAGCTACTCACCAATCACCAGCCAATCACTTGCCCCCTTGGCTGTGTCGTCACCTTTCGATTTCTTTCTACTTCTTTTTTGCCTTCTCTCCCCGCTGCAGCTGCACCGGCTGGGCCTTTTGTCGGTAGCTCGCCTCACGAACTCCTGCCTCCCGACTGCCGCCTGGACAGTAAGGGGTCCTGGCTCATCCAGGTTCTAATCTGTCGGGCACTAACAGGTGATTGCTCACTCTCGAATGCTTCCATTACCATAACCAAATCTGTGTGCTGTGTCATCTCCACCCCTGTGGTGGGCAATGGTAGCCTGCTGAGAGCATCGGCACAGTTTTCTGTGCCTGGCCTATGGCGGATGGCATAGTTGTATGCGGACAACGTGAGTGCCCATCTCTGGATGCAGGCCAATGCATTCGTATTTATCCCCTTTCTGAAAAGAGGGATATCAGTGGCTTATGGTCAGTTTCCAATTCAAATTTGAGCCCGAACAGATATTGATGCATTTTATTTACCCCATAAACACACGATAACGCTTCTTTTTCAATCATGCTGTAGGCCCTCTCAGCCTTGGACAGACTTCTGGATGCATAAGCAACTGGTTGCAATTTCCCAGATTCATTAGCTTGTTGCAATACACACCTGACATCGCATCACGTGCTAGTACCAAACGCTTACATGGATCATACAACACAATCAATTTGTTTGAGCATAACAGTTTTCTAGTTTTTACAAAGGCATTTTCTTGGCTTTTGCCCCATACCCATTCGTCTCCTTTACGCAGTACAGCATGCAGTGGTTCTAACAGTGTGCTGAGACCCGGTAAGAAGTTACCAAAGTAGTTCAGGAGTCCTGGAAACGACGGCAGCTCCGTCACGTTCTGTGGCCTTGGTGTGTTCTCAATTGCCTCCGTCTTTGAATCGGTGGGCATGATGCCATCCACCGCGATTCTTCTACCCAGGAACTCCACTTCAGGCACCAGGAAAACGCACTTCAAGCATTTTAACCTGAGCCGCACGCAATTAAGCCGACTAAGAAACTCCTCCAGGTTCTGCAGATGCTTGACTGTGTGCCGACTTGTAACCAAGATGTCATCCTGGAAGGCCATGGTGCGCAGGACCGACTTCAGTAAGCTTTCCATGTTTCTTTGGAATATCGGCGTGGCTGATCGAATCCCAAACAGGCATCTGTTGTAAATGAAGAGACCTTTGTGTGTGTTGATGAAGGTGAGGCCTTTCGATGATTCCTCCAGCTCCTGCGTCATGTAGGCCGAGGTCAAATCCAGCTTCGTGAACGTCTTTCCTCCCACCAGCGTCGCAAAAAGGTCATCTGCCTTTGGTAGTGGGAATTGATCCTACAGGGAGAAACGAATGATTGTTACTTTGCAATCACCACAGATTCTGACGGTGCCGTCTCCCTTGAGGACTGGAACAATTGGTCTGGCCCACTCGTTGAATTTGATCGGCGAAATGATGCCCTCTTGTTGCAGCCGGTCCAGCTCGATCTCCAGCCTCTCTCTCATCACGTACCTTACTGCTCTCACCTTGTGATGGATGGGTCGCGCCCCCGAAATTAGGTGGATCTGCACTTTTGCTCCTTGGAACGTCCCGATGCCTGGTTCAAAAAGCAAGGGGAACTTGTTTAGGACCTGGGCACATGAAGTGTCGCCAACGGACGAGAGTGCTCAGACATTGTCCCAGTTCCAGCGTATCTTCCGCAGCCAAGCAGTGTGGGGCCATCGCCTCGTACCATCCAGAGTGGTAACTTGTGCACCGCTCCATCGTAGGAGACCTTTCCAGTCGCACTGCTGATTACGAGAATCAGTTCCTTTGTGTCAGTTCTCAGTTTAGTGCGAATGGGAGTCAGGACTGGCCTTGAGGCTTTGCTGCACCACAATTTATCGAAAGTCTTTTTGCTCATAATGGACTGGCTCGCACCCATGTCCAGCTCCGTTGACACCGGGAGTCCATTTAGTTCAACCTTCAGCATTTTCGGGGGACACTTTGTGGTAAATGTGTGCACCCCATGTACCTCTGTCTCCTTGGTCTGAGACTCTGGTTCATCGTGATCTGCTGTGGATCTGTTCTCCTCTGCAACATGGTGGTTTGCAGGATTAGCAGGGTTTGCAGCTCGCCTGCACATACGTTGGAGATGTCCCATTGTTCCACAGCTCTTGCAAACGTACCCTTTGAAGCGGCATGAATGAAAATGATGATCACCCCCGCAGCGCCAACAAGATGTTAATGGCCTAGCATTCATCACCCTTGATGGTGGACTCTGAGACATCTACGGACATACAGCTGCAGGCATGTGAGGCCTGCCCTGCACGTTACGATTCAAAAACAGCATTACTTTGTTCACAGTACTGTAGCAACACTCGTGTGCTGAGAGATTTGCTTGGTATTGTCACTGGTGGCGATGAACGCCTGGGCTATGGCTATGGCTTTACTCAAGGTTGGGGTCTCTACAGTCAAAAGATTGCAAAGTATTACTTCATGGCCAATGCCAAGTACAAAGAAGTCCCTGAGCATGTGCTCCAAATGTTTTTCAAATTAGCAATGTCCTGCCAGGCGTCTTTGCTTGGCGACATAGGTCGCCACTTCCTGGGCTTCAGACCTCTTGTACGTGTAGAACCAGTACCTCGCCATCAGAATGCTTTCCTTTGGGTTATGATGTTCCCGGACCAGTGTGCACAAATCGTCATATGATTTCTCTGTGCGTTTCGCTGGAGCAAACAGATTTTTCATGAGGCCATACGTAGGTGCCCCACAAACGGTGAGGACAATCGCCCTTCGTTTGGCAGCGTTCACTTCTCCTTCCAGCTCGTTGGCCACGAAGTATTGGTCGAGTCGCTCCATGAAGGTTTCCCAATCATCTCCCTCTGAAAATGTCTCCAGAATGGCCATTGTTCTCTGCATTGTTGCGGTGGGGTTCGTCATCGATATCTCGACACCAGTTGTTGTGTATGAATAAAGAGTCTGACTAGGTACTGTGAGCTCAAAATGCAGTGTGACCGTAGTCTTTTATTACAGATCTCCAGAGTGCCTCTCCAGCCTGTGAGGCCTCCTTAAGTACAGGTGCTCCGAAGGGATTGTGGGATCCCTTGGGACTCCAGAGGATGAGCCCTCTGGTGATTAAACAAGGTATTTACAGGTTTACATATCTAACAGACTGTATGTAAAACTCGCTTATAAATGATAGAAAATGGTCATATAACATAAAATGAAAACTTTAGATATTCAAGATTTTGAGGGAATGACATAGCATCAGGCTAAAGGGAAAAGCTTTGCTTGCAAGCTTATCTTTTAAAGAATGCAGAACAGGCTGAAAAGGCCAGAGCAAGGTCAAAACTGTAGAAACAACACATTCCAAAAGGCTGAGATCGACTTCACAGGCTATGGGAGATGGAGAGGTTGCAGACCACTCAGCAGCCAGTCTGATAAGGGTTAACGAATCAATGTCGCTCCAATGATTAATTGTAGACCAACCGGTGGTCGTAGTCTAGTGTTCGTGAGGCCACCATGTCTCGAAAACTGTATAACTGTGTGTGGAACCTTTGTTCGTTGACGATCCGGTCTTAGGCCGCTAGGACTGAGAGCTTCCCCTGCATATGCTTGAATAAAGATCGGTTCGAACCTGTCTCTGGAGTCTGCAATCAATCAGGTGTCGATCCTTTATTTCAGTGGATCCACTCAGGAGAAAGGAAGATTTCTCCACAACATTACTATTTGCCATTCAGGTGGACTGTTCACCTAGCTTCATTATTGACACTCTTTACAAGTACAGACATTAATCCTCTCAGTGCTGCTGGTAAAATTGTTAGGCTGAATGGCCTGTTTCTGTGCTGTAAATACTATACTATGTGCGCTGGGAAAATGCTTGGAGCTTCTCTTGCTCCATTACAGTAACTTTGTCAGATGTTTGGTCCACAACCCGATTCACACGTGCAAACAGGGCTTCCGCTGATCTTCCGACAAAGTTACAGTGGCAGAGTTCTGAGGAAATTCTCAATAAAAATTTATTTTGTAGGGTTGGATTGCATATGTCATCTAAATACAGCTCAAATGTTTTACACCCTAAAACTAGCTAAGAGGCATTACCCCTTTAAAAACAGCTGGAATGCATTAAAGAAAGACTTGCATTTTTTTTGTGCCTTTCATGACCTCAAGACAACAACAACGTGTATTTATATAGCGCCTTTAACGTAGTGAAATGTCCCAAGGCGCTTCACAGGAATAGTATGCGATAAAATTTGAAGTCCCAAAATGCTTCATAGCCAATGAAGTGCTTTTGAAGTGGTGTCGCTGTTGTAATGTAGGAAATGCAGCAGCTAAACTGTGCACAGCAAAATGCTACAAACAGCAATGCGATAAATGACCAGATAATCTGTTTTAGCGATGTTGGCCGCTTCTCTGCAGACCTCTAAAACGCATAACTCCTGTAAGTACTCTGGAGTACTGCCACGTAATCTTTGGAATCGTTCAATCTGGCACTAAGTGGTAGGTAGGATGAGTTACTGTATGCTGGCAACCCATCACTGGACATAAGAAGGATAATACAGACCGTGGATAGTAAATTTCATCACCGTATTAGAAAAAATCCACACATGCAAAGCATATGAATATTTCAACATTTTTAACAGCATGGAGATTGCTGTAGGCATGCATTACCACAACAAAATCCATATAATGAACTTGGTAACTAGTCAAGATTTTTCTGTTTCAAATGCAGGAGCTCCATCAAAACTTGGGAACCTGGGGCTACCGAGCTTCAGTACATTTCTTATCCTGTCATTTTGGTTTTGTTTGGATTTGAGTGACTTCTTCATATTTTGAGCAGAAAATAAAATACATTTCATTCACTGTTTTCTTTCTGAGCACAGTTGCTACCGGAATCACTCACAATCCCATGTGACACAGCCCATTGTAATTGGAGCACGCTGTACCTGCTGTACATTTGCCAACAGTTTTACAGGCAGGGCCAGCTGGATCCACATCATCTTGGATAAGCAGAGTTGCAACCAGGTATCCAAGGGACCCCTCAAGGACCCACCAGTGCCGTCCATTTTTCTACTGGGGGATCAAGTAGAAGTAGTGTAGCAGCCCCAGCACAGCATCAGAGTAGATGTAACACCAGGAGTCAGCATGGCTGTGAATGATATTTGCATTCTATGAGTTCTCCTGCTGAAATAAAGACAAGATATGAACACTGTAAATATTGCTTTTAGATTTATTTATTGCTTCTGCAAATAGTACCCCCTTAGTCAGAAAAAAAGAGAGATGAAACAAAAACAGGAAATGCTGGACATACTCAGCAGTTCAGGTGAAGAGAACTGATGGAGGCTGCGAAATTCGGCTCTGTAGCGCCTGGTTTTTCGGCGCAACAGATGCCGTTTTGTGTACAAAATGGTGTCCAACCACTGTGCACACATTTCTGGCGTGGGCCATGCCAGATGCCATTTTGGTGAGGGCGTTGGCTCAGGGAGCATTGGCTGGAAGTATGCAGAGAACGCAGATCATGACGTCAATCAGCGTGCAATGCTGAATCGATGCCAGCGTTGTTAATTTTGACCTCGGCGCTGGAGCTAACGCCTCTCTTAACATTGCACATGTGTTCAGCAGCAGGGAGGAACCCCCACCAGTGCTATTTATAGTGATCATCACCTACTTACAGGTTAGTTGTTGATTAATTTTGCCTGCTGTTGCTGAGTTTGCAGAAGTGTTTGGTGCTTTCTAAAGTTCTTTAAAGTTGCCTGAAGTCTACAAGCAGTGGTGTGGCACATGCTCAAAGACTTAGTACTGACTTGCGAGGGATCTGCTTAGACCAGTTGCTTCCAGACATGGGTGCATTAGTTTGTATCCCCTGCAGTATGACAGGGAGAATGATAGAGGCAACACAGAGTAGGACAAGCTGCTAGAAGAGGTTTGAAGGAGCAAGGTGAGAAGGGCTCTCATCAGGAGGCCATATCCACCCAGGGTCTTCAGGGAGCAATTCTTCTACCTAAACCTTAGCGAGGAAGAATGTTTGCAACATCTCGGTTTTACTCTGGAGGTGCTCACTAAAGCTGCCACCTGTTGCAGGCAGAACTGCAGCCTCAGAGCAGGGCGGGAACCACATTGCCAGTGGCTGTCAAGGTGGCCGTGGCCCTGAACATTAATGCGTCGGTCTCCTTCCAGGCTGGAGCAGGAGATATTTTCAATGTCTCCCAGTTCAAGGCTGGTGTATAAGGGAGATCACTGAGACACTGTTGGCAAAGATAGCTGAACAGATTTCATTCTCTCTTGCATTTGAGCCACCATGACAGAGCAGCAGGTGGCTGCTGGGCGACAAGGGTTATCCGCTGACCACCTGGCTCATGACTGTGCTGCGCAACTCAAGCACACGAGAGCAGCATGCAAATAACGAGAGCCATGCTGCCACACGGAATGTTACCGAGCAGACCGTTGGCATGTTTAAACAATGCTTTCGCTGCCTGGTCCTCTCTGGAGGAGCCCTGCTGTACTCACCAGAGCTCGTCTCAAGATTCATTGTGGTCTGCTGCATGCTCCACAACCTCGCCATCATGAGGGCAAAGCCCTTGCCATCAGGCATATGGTGATCTGTTGAGGAGAAGGAGGAGGAAGAGGAGGAGGAGGAAGGGACGAGGCAGCCCAGACAGCCGCTTTCTGCCCGGGCAATGTGTACAAGCTGTGAGATGTGGGTGTGAGTCCTGCAGCACTGCTAAGTGTGTGAGGGTGAGGTGGAGCATATGATTGTGAGGTCATGATTGATAGCGATTGTTGGTATGTGAGTGATGGGGGTGTGCTGCATTGAGCAGTGTGTGAGGCTAGTAGTGTATATGGTGGGATATAACATTTGAAGCTGCATTCACTGACCTTGATCATTAATGTGAGGTCATTGAACTTCTTTCGGCACTGCACGCAGGTTCATGGGGCAACCCTACTGGCATTGACTGCCACCGCTATCTGCTCCCATTGCCTTCGCAGTGTCTCTCTGGAGGGACTCCTGGCCCCCTGTGGATATAGAACCTCTCTCCTCCTTTCCACCTCCTGTACTAAGTCCTCTATTGCTGCACCATGGAGCCGGCTCTCTGAAACTTTGTGCCATTCCTCTGTGTTTCCCAGGTGAAACTCCCTTCTGCAATGACTTCCCGCACCTGCTCTTGTAAAAATGCACCTCCCCTTTAAGAGGTGCAAGCTGGCTTTAAAAAGTGCAAGCTAGTTTTAATTGGTGCTAACCTTGCACAAACTCGGGGGCCCTACAGAAGGTGCATTTAGCACTGGGCTGCACACTGCAATCATGTAAATTAGCAGTCAGCATGACGTTGGGGTGCTGCTTGCATCGGAAAGAATGGGCATGGGTTAATTGTGCATCATGATCTCCGGACTTGATTTAATTTCTAGGCCAAAGTGATTTGGGAATGCACCCTTCCTCACAGCATACAAAAACTGTCTTGTTTATCCTCTCCATGGATGTCACAGAGTGA
The DNA here is from genome assembly GCF_044704955.1 of Pristiophorus japonicus. Lineage (NCBI taxonomy): Eukaryota > Metazoa > Chordata > Chondrichthyes > Pristiophoridae > Pristiophorus > Pristiophorus japonicus. The sequence continues at coordinate 173,747,457 of NC_091983.1, read as the reverse complement.
ACGCAGGGCATCCTGGGGGGCTCGGAAGGTAAACAGCTAGAGGTCATGGTCCATATCGGGACAAACGACATAGGTAAAATAAGGGATGAGGTCCAACAGGAAGAATTTAGGGAGCTCGGAAGAAAATTAAAGGGTAGGACCTCAAAGGTAGTAATCTCCGGATTACTACTGGTGCCACGTGCTAATGAGTATAAGAATAGAAGGATAGAGAGGATGAACACGTGGCTGGAAAGTTGGTGCAGGAGGGAGGGCTTTAAATTCTTGAGGCATTGGGACCGCTTCTGGGGGAGATGGGACCTGTACAAACCGGACGGGTTGCGCCTCAACAGTGCCGGACCAATATCCTCACGGGGAGTTTTGCTCGTGCTGTTAGGAGAGTTTAAGCTAGCTTGTCAGTGGGATGGGAACTTGAGAACAAATTCAAAAGCGAAGGAAGTAAAGCAGAAATTGGATAACAAGAATCTAGAAAGCGAATCTGTAAGGCAGAGGAAACAGGGCTTAGTAAGTAGTAAGCAAGGAGGTCATCCTGTGCTGAATGATATATACTTTAATGCAAGGAGTATAGCGAATAAAGCGGATGAGCTAAGAGAACAGGTGGACATTTGGGAGTATGACATTATAGCCATTACAGAAACATGGCTGAAAGAGGGGCAGGTTTGGCAGATCAATATTCCTGGCTACAGGATTTTTAGACAAGGTAGAGAGAGGGGTAAAAAGTGGAGGGGGTGGCGGGGGAGGGTTGCGGTACCGATTAAAGAAACTATTACAGCTGTGAGGAGGGATGATATTTTAGAGGGATCATCAAATGAGGCCACATGGGTCGAATTGAAAAATAAAAAAGGGGCGATCACACTGCTGGGCGTGTATTATAGACCCCCAAACAGTAGGAGGTGCATAGAGGGGCAAATATGTAGGCAAATTTCTGTAAAGTCCAAAAACAATAGGGTAGTAACAGTAGGGGCATTTTAACTATCCAAATATTGATTTAGTGTGAAGGGTATAGAGGTTGCAGAATTCTTGAAATGCATTCAAGAGAAATTTTTAAGTCAGTATGTAGCAAGTCCAACACGAGAAGGGGAAGTCTTGGATTTAGTTTTGGGGAATGAAGCTGGGCAGGTTGAAGGGGTATTAGTGGGAGAGCACTTGGGTGCCAGTGACCATAATTCAGTCAGATTCATGTTGGTTATGGATAAGGACAAGAATAGGCCTGGAATAAAAGTTCCGAATTGGGGAAAAGCTAATTTTGCTAAGTTGAGGAGTGATTTGGCCATGGTGGACTGGAAACAGCTACTTGTGGGTAAATCAGTGTCGGAACAGTGGGAGGCATTTAAGGAGGAGATCCTGAAGGCTCAGGCCAAACATGTGCCCTTAAAGAAAAAGGTTGAGAAAAAATAATTCTAGAGCCCTCTGGATGTCTAGGGACTTACAGGGGAGGATTAAGAAAAAAAGGGATGCTTATGTTATATATCAATGGCTAAATACTATAGAATCTTTAGAGGAATATAGAAAGTTCAGAGGCAAAATTAAAAAGGATATTAGAAATGCTGAGAGAGAGCACGAGAAATTCTTGGCCAGTAAAATTAAGGAAAACCCTAAGATGTTCCATAAATGTATTAAGAGTAAGAGGGTAACTAAAGAAAGGGGAGGGTCTATTAGAGACCATGAGGGTAAGCTTTGTGTGGAGGCAGAAGATATTGGTTGGGTTCTCAACGAATACTTTGCATCTGTTTTCACAAAGGAAAGGGGTAATGCAGATACTGCTATCGAGGAGGAGTGTGCTATTCTGGATAAAATAAATATAATGAGAGAGGAAGTATTCAAGGGTTTAGCAGCTTTGAAAGTAGATAAGTCCCCAGGCCCGGATGAAATGTATGCAGGCTGTTGAGCGGTAAAAGAGGAAATAGCAGAGGCCTTGACCATCATTTTCCAGTTCTCTTTGGATCTGGGCATGATGCCGGAGGATTGGAGGACTGCTAATGTAGTATCCTTGTTTAAGAAGGGAGAAAGGCATAGGCCGAGTAATTACACGCCTGTCAGCCTAATCTCAGTGATGGGAAAATTATTGGAAAAAATCCTGAAAGACAGGATAAGTCTGCATTTGGAAAGGCAAGGATTAATTCGGGACAGTCAGCACGGATTTGTTAAGAGAAGATCGTGTCTGACTAACCTGATTGAGTTTTTTGAGGAGGTAACCAAGAGGATTGATGAGGGTAGTGCATATGATGTAGTATATATGGACTTTAGCAAGGCTTTTGATAAGGTCCCACATGGTAGACTGGTCATGAAGGTTAAAGCCCATGGAATACAGGGCAAAGTGTCAAGTTGGATCCAAAATTGGCTTGGAGGAAGGAAGCAAAGGGTAATGATTGATGGATGTTTTTGTGACTGGAAGGATGTTTCTAGTGGGGTTCCACAAGGGACCCTTGCTTTTTGTGGTATATATCAACGATTTTAGACTTGAATATAGGGAGTATAATTAAGAAGTTTGCAGACGACACTAAAATTGGCTGTGTGGTTGATAATGAAGAGGGAAGTCATGGACTGCAGGAGGATATCAATCTACTGGTCAGGTGGGCAGAGCAGTGGCAAATGTAATTTAAGTCAGTGAAGTGTGAGGTGATGTACTTTGGGAGGGCTAATAAGGAAAGGCTATACACTTAATAGTGTAGATGAACAAATGGACCTTGGAGTGCTTGTCCACAGATCCCTGAAAGTTGCAGGCCAGGTGAATAAGGTGGTTAAGAAGGCATACGGAATGCTTATCTTTATTGGCCGAGGCATAGAATATAAGAACAGGGAGGTTATGCTTAAATTGTATAATATTTTGGTTAGGCCACAGCTGGAGTATTGCTTGCAGTTCTGGTCGCTGTATTATAGGAAGGATGTGATTGCATGAGAGAGGTTGCAGAGGAGATTTACTAGGATGCTGCCTGGAATGGAGAATCTTAGTTATGAGGACGGATTGGATAGGCTGGGTTTGTTCTCATTGGAACAGAGGAGGTTGAGAGGAGACCTCATTGAGGTGTAGAAAATATTGAGGGGCCTGGACATAGTGGATAGTAAGGGTCTATTTCCATTGGTGGAGGGGTCTATTATGAGTGGGCATAGTTTTAAGGTGGTTTGTGGAAGGTTTAGAGGGGATTTGAGGGGGGCTTCTTTACGCAGAGGGTTATGGGGATCTGGAACTCACTGCCTGGAAGAGTGGTGGATGCAGAAACCCTCACCTTAAGAGATGGTTGGATGGGCACTTAAAGTGCAGTAACCTGCAGGGTTACGGACCTAGAGCTGGTAATTGGGATTAGACTGGATGACCTTTTCTTGGACGGAGCAGATATAATGGTAAGTACTGCAGGGAATAGAATACGGCCAAGGTGATCTCCTGGACTCGTGTCGATCGCCTGGATGGGTCGGAGAGAAATTTTCCCAAATTTTTTCTCTCTAAATTGGCCTGGGTTTTTAGGTTTATGGGTTGTTCATAGGTTTATATGTAACCTTTAGGGCTGCTGACCAAGGGCCGTGTGGCTCTTTGTCAGTCAGTGTGGACATGATGGGCCGGAATGGCCTACTTCTGCGCTGTAAATTTCTATGTTTCTATATTTCTAAGAACTGCTGAGTGTCACCACCGGTTTCTGATTTTGTTTTAGATTGCCAACATCGGCAGTATTTTGCCTTTTGTTCAAAACAGAAGGCTGCCTGTGTTTGCAAAATGAACTGATGAAATCCCACTTGATCTGCGAAGCCTCTCCCAATGCCTGATCCTGGGGTCCATCTTGCTCATTATCATCAAGCATGTGCATACGTCTTTCAAAGGCGGCGTCAGGTTTTGCAATTCTATGACCATTTCCATTGTGAAGAAGATTTGGACAGAATCAATTTTAACTTGTGTTTCAGTCAGAGGCTTCCTTGAAAGGTAACAGCTAACCCAGAGAGCCCCATGCTGAATTTGCTATCCATAGGCATATGAGATGATTCACAAAGAATTAACTTGCATTTATGGAGCAATGTTCATGTCCTCAGCATATCCCAAAGCACTTCACAGCCAATTAGTTACTTTTGAAGTATAATCAGTGTTATAATGTAGGAAAACATGCAGGTAACTAGCATTCAGCAAGGTCTAACCAAACTGGTAGCAATGCGGTGGAGGAGGATTTCCTGGAGTATATTAGGGATGGTTTTCTAGATCAATATGTTGAGGAACCATCTAGAGGGCTGGCCATCCTCGACTGGGTGATCTGTAATGAGAAAGGACTAATGAACAATCTTGTTGTGCGAGGCCTCTTGGGGAAGAATGACCATAATATGGTAGAATTCTTTATTAAGATGGAGAGTGACACAGCTAATTCAGAGACTAGGGTCCTGAACTTAAGGAAAGGTAACTTCGATGGTATGAGACGTGAATTGGCTAAAATAGACTGGCAAGTGATACTTAAAGGGTTGACGGTGGATAGGCAATGGCAAACATTTAAAGATCACATGGATGAACATCAACAATTGTACATCCCTGTCTGGAGTAAAAAATAAAACGGGGAAGGTGGCTCAACCGTGGCTAACAAGGGAAATTAAGGATAGTGTTAAATCCAAGGAAGAGGCATATAAATTGGCCAGAAAAAGCAGCAAACCTGAGGATTGGGAGAATGTTATAATTCAGCAGAGGAGGACAAAAGGTTTAATTAGGAGGTGGAAAATAGAGTATGAGAGGAAGCTTGCTGGGAACATAAAAACTGACTGCAAAAGCTTCTATAGATATGTGAAGAGATAAAGATTAGTGAAGACAAATGTAGGTCCCTTGCAGTCAGATTCAGGTGAATTTATAATGGTGAACAAAGAAATGGCAGACCAGTTGAACAAATACTTTGGTTCTGTCTTCACGAAGGAAGACTCAAATAACCTTCCAGAAATACTAGGGGACCGAGGGTCTAGTGAGAAGGAGGAACTGAAGGAAATCCTTATTATGCGGGAAATTGTGTTAGGGAAATTGATGGGATTGAAGGCCGATAAATCCCCGGGGCCTGATAGTCTTCATCCCAGAGTACTTAAGGAAGTGGCCCAAGAAATAGTGGATGCATTGTTGATAATTTTTCAACAGTCTATCGACGCTGGATCAGTTTCTATGGACTGGAGAGTAGCTAATGTAACATCACTTTTTAAGAAAGGAGGGTGGGAGAAAACGGGTAATTATAGACCAGTTAGCCTGACATCAGTAGTGGGGAAAATGTTGGAATCAATTATTAAAGATGAAATAGCAACGCATTTGGAAAGCAGTGACAGGATTGGTCCAAGTCAGCATGGATTTATGAAAAGGAAATCATGTTTGACAAATCTTCTCGAATTTTTTGAGGATGTAAATGGTAGAGTGGACAAGGGACAACCAGTGGATGTGGTGTATTTGGACTTTCAAAAGGCTTTTGACAAGGTCCCACACAAGAGATTGATGTGCAAAATTAAAGCACATGGTATTGGATAGAGAACTGGTTGGCAGACAGGAAGCAGAGAGTCGGGATAAACGGGTCCTTTTCAGAATGGCAGGCAGTGACTAGTGGGGTGCCACAGGGCTCAGTGCTGGGACACCAGCTATTTACAATATACATTAATGATGTTGATGAAGGAATTGAGTGTAATATCTCCAAGTTTGCAGATGACACTAAGCTGGGTGGCGGTGTGAGCTGTGAGGAGGACGCTAAGAGGCTGCAGGGTGACTTGGACAGGTTAGGTGAGTGGGCAAATGCATGGCAGATGCAGTATAATGTGGATAAATGTGAGGTTATCCACTTTGGTGGCAAAAACATGAAGGCAGAATATTATCTGAATGGCGGCAGATTAGGAAAAGGGGAGGTGCAACGAGACCTGGGTGTCATGGTACATCAGTCATTGAAAGTTGGCATGCAGGTACAGCAGGCGGTGAAGAAGGCAAATGGTATGTTGGCCTTCATAGCTAGGGGATTTGAGTATAGGAGCAGGGAGGTCTTACTGCAGTTGTACAGGGCCTTAGTGAGGCCTAACCTGGAATATTGTGTTCAGTTTTGGTCTCCTAATCTGAGGAAGGACGTTCTTGCTATTGAGGGAGTGCAGCGAAGGTTCTCCAGACTGATTCCCGGGATGGCAGGACTGACATATGAGGAGAGACTGGATTGACTGGGCCTGTATTCACTGGAGTTTAGAAGGATGAGAGGGGATCTCATAGAAACATGTAAAATTCTGACGTGATTGGACAGGTTAGATGCAGGAAAAATGTTCCCGATGTTGGGGAAGTCCAGAACCAGGGGACATAGTCTAAGAATAAGGGGTAAGCCATTTAGGACTGAGATGAGGAGAAACTTCTTCACTCAGAGAGTTGTTAACCTGTGGAATTCCCTACCGCAGAGAGTTATTGATGCCAGTTCATTGGATATATTCACGAGGGAGTTAGATATGGTCCTTATGGCTAAAGGGATCAAGGAGTATGGAGAGAAAGCAGGAATGTGGTACTGAGGTGAATGATCTGCTATGATCTTATTGAATGGTGGTGCAGGCTCGAAGGGCCGAATAGCCTACTCCTGCACCTATTTTCTATGTTTCTATGTTTCTATGTCCCATGAGCAGCAATGAAATAAAGGACCAGATAAACTGTATGCATAATTTTGGTTAATGAATAAATGTTGGCCAGGACATCAAGAGAACTACCCTGGTCTATCAATAGTGCCATGCTATCTTTTACATCACCTGGGAAGTAGATGAGGCTTCCATTTAATGGTTCCTCTGAAATACAGCTGTCCCTTAGTACTGTTCTGTCAGCCTACATTACGTACTCAGTCTACGGAGTAGGGCTTGAACCCATAACCTTCTGATTCCGTGGCATGAGTGTTACCACTAAGCCAAGGCTGACAGTAAAATTGTGGGCCGGGCAGTTGTTTTGTACAGATGCTAAACAGTGGCCAATTCATTAGCACTGTCTGGGCATTCAGAAAAGATCTCGCACTTTGGTGTTGATAAATGTCTTTGATCCCTGTGAGACTTTGAAGGGAGGCTTCTTAAGAATCTGCACAGACACATCGTGAATCAGGCAGCAGAAAGGCTGCAGAAGAAGTCAATAGAATCTCTACTCTGCTCAGAGGGAGTTTATATTTTTCCATTAAGTAAAGGACTCACTGACGTGGTCTAGCGTATATGTGTTGTTTATTTTTGTAATGGTATATGAACAGTAGCTGAGCTGATTGTGCTAAGTAACTTTCACCATACTTGTGGTTCTGTTTGTTTTACCTACTGTGGAATAAAGCAGTTTACGAACCAAACCAAATGACGCTTCATTTAGTGTTAACTTGGTCCGCCTTCAGAGAGTTTCAAGGAGTACACATGCTGGGAAGACATGGAAACCGGGCTAGATTTTCCTTAATAAGAGCCGTCTGTAAGGAGAATCCGGTAGGCCCGATTTTCTTTTCGTGCTCCGGTGTTTGTAATGCTGGGCAGTTCTTATGTTCTTATGTTCTTATGTAACCCCAACCCTCAGCATGCCCCCCCACCATGCCCCCCACCCACTCCCATGTCCCGCCCCCCAAACCCCCAGTGCTCCCCTTCCTCACCCCTCCCTACACCCCGGACTTACTGTAGGCCTTCGGGTGGAATCGCTACCTGCAACTGGTAAACTGCCTTTTGGGGTGTGACTACACCGGTGAGCCCCTGATGACACAAGTGGACCAATATTGAGTGGTCCTCTCACCAATCAGTTTAAGCATAGTGGTTGCCGTGAACAAATTTCCAGAACTTTGGCTCCACTATTCCCACTATCCCCCGCTCACTTGTCTGAGTGGCGGAAAGCTGCAGCACATCTGAAGGAAGTGCATTGCACCAGTCCCAGCTGCCATACGCCCGTACAGTTGGTGGGCTGGTCTCTTTGTATGACCTAGTTGCCCCACTCGACACAAACCCATCCCCTTCCCAGACTAAAGAAAAGTGTATGAGGAGGTAGTCCAAATGATCAAAGAATGTCTGAGCCCGAAACCACTCGTTATTGTGAACAGTTCAAGTATAACCAGAGGAGGCAAAGAGAGGATGAAAATGTTTCTCAGATTATGGCAGAACTGAGGACGCTGCCCAAAACATGCGACTTTGGCGACGTTTTGGACCACGTTATTAGAGACCACGTTGTATGTGGTTTGAAGGAAATGTCAATGCAGAGGAAATTGCTGGTAAAAGAGAAATTCACATCTGCTAGAGTTTTCAAAATAGCACTTGGGATGGAGACTGCTGCCAGGCATGTTAGTGCGTTAAATGCCACAGAGTTCAACAACTCCAGAGTAAGCAGAGTCACCCAACCATCTCAGAGGTGTGGCAAAAGTAATCATCATCCAGAGCCATGTGTTTTCAGAAGGTCGGATGCCATAACTACATGGAATCTGGCCACTGGAAGTAATCTATCTGGAAGGCAGTAGATGCTGCAAGATTGGAGGCTGGGAGATTAAACAGAAGCCCCGAGTCATATCATAGCACTGAGGAATCAACAGAATCAACCCCTATAAATGACGTGCCCATTACATGAATCCAACGAGGAAGCTGAGGATGAAGATGTGCAACAGGGCAATGCGGATGAAGAAGGGACACCTTTACTTGTATATTCCATAACAGGAAAGGGGAAATGCAAAATTGTGGCCCCATCTGTATAGAAGGTATAACTAGTGAATTTGAATTGGATAACAGGACTATGGTAACTATTCATAGAAGCATAGAATCATAGAAATTTACAGCACAGAAGGAGGCCATTTCGGCTCATCGTGTCCGCGCCAGCCGACCAAGAGCTATCCAGCCTAATCCCAATTTCCAGCTCTAGGTCCGTAGCCCTGCAGGTTACGGCACTTTAAGTTCACATCCAAGTATTTTTTAAATGTGGTGAGGCTTTCTGCCTCTACCACCCTTTCAGGCAGTCAGCTCCAGACCCTCACCACCCTCTGGGTGAAGATATTTCTCCTCATGGCTCCTCTATACCTCCCCCGAATTACTTTAAATCTATGCCCCCTGGGTTTTGACCCCTCTACTAAAGGAAACAGGTCCTTCCTATCCATTCTATCCAGGCCCCTCATAATCTTATACACCTCAATCAGGTCTCCTATTGGGCCGTAAATTGCGGCCACTCCGGGTGAGTATGATGTGCGCACACATTTGAAGAGGTCTTGCAAATGCCGGTTCTCAGCGTGCGATGCCTGGGTGAAGGACATTCCCACGCAGAGATTTGGGCTCCTTTTGCCAGCGTAAGAGTTTTAAAAGATAGAAGGATTCAATGTTATTACTAACTTTTATATTAAAAACCCTGGGGCCGAAATTGCCCCTTTCCTTAAGGCCTGTTACTACCGGAAAGCGGCGGCCATGTTGCGGAGTGCAAAGGCCGCCGCTTTTTCGTGTAATGGCCGCCATTATCAAAATTCCGATCCTGCGATAACCCGGCGGTGACCTGCTCCTCTTCCTACAGCTCCGTTGCCGCCGCGTCGTCCTAAGTGCATCATCACAGTGTGCACCACCGATGTTCCCGACCGACGGAGACATTCCACAGAGAAAAGCTTCCTCCCGCCGGGCGGTGCCATAACTTGCTTTTTTGAGATGGTGCAGCGAGACTGTGTCCTTCTGAAATGGTGGTGTAGCTCCCATAAAAAGGGGAGGACGCACTGGCACTGCCGCCTTGTTTTTTTTTTGTCGGCCGACTACCATGTCGGGCCGACAATTATGCCACCGGGTTCGGCCGAGCCGCCAACAGACAGCCTAGCACCCCCTCTCGGGTGCGAGGCCACTGGCCCAGCCGAAACCCTACCTGGTGATCCAGTGGACCAAACATTTAAAATCGTAAAGGCTCTCCCCTTTAAGTGAAGGGGAGAGCTGTAGTGCTGCGGCACTGTGATGACGTCATCAGCGCTACGCTGATAACTGACAACGATGGCCACTACACCCCGCCCAAACTTCTGCCCCTCTCGTGTGCTCATCGCTGCACTACTGCCCCTATTATGAGCGACTTCCGGTCTGCCTGAAAAAAACGCTCAAGAGGCCACCTCAACCCACGCGGCGGTAAAAACACTAGAAACGGGGTACGTGTGCCCCACTTCCAGCGGTGGGCAATTTTGGCTGTCCATTGAGGTAAGTTTATTTTTAACTCTATTAATACATTTTTAAAACATTTTCCAAAAAATAAATTTTTCCTAAAACATTTAATTTAATTCAATTTCAATTAATTTTAAATATGTGAGGTTTTTATTTATTTATCGTGTTGTGTTTCTGTATTTTTGGGGGTAATATCAGAGCTCCCATTATTATCAGTGAGAATACTCCATATTAATTGGTTGTTGAGGCCCACGTGATCCCAGGTTGCGCTTACGTTCCTGGGATGTGTGAGCCCATGCACTGCACTACGAATGAAGGCTTCGGATCTTAAGTATACGTTCCTCCGAGACCACCAGGTACTTCCATTGAAAAAATTTCAGTCGGCGGCATCTGCCCGCAGGAAGCCTCCGAGCGCAATTTTTGGGTCATTATGTCATTCGAAACTAACGAAGGATCGTTTCAGAAAATTGCTCCACAAATGAACAACATTTTGTTGGAAAGTTACCCAATTGCCAGGCCTCAGAAATTAGAAGTCCAAGTAAAATATGAAAATCAGATGAAAGAGTGGTGCACTAAGGACAAAGGTCCTTCATCGATGAGACAAGACTAGCTTTGTAGCCTGAAGTTAAACTTATCATAAGCAGTCCCTCGAATCGAGGATGACTTGCTTCCACGCCAAAAAGTTCACAAGTGTGAAGGACCTAATGTTCCAGGTCCCGAACTAAATCTTGAAGGGTGGAAGATGTCTGTGCGTGGATTTTTTTAACATGTGGTGGCCGTTGAAACTGGGCCAGTATTAAGAAGATCGATATTCCAAGACCCATGTGTGCTGTTTCTTCCCTGGCAAATTCTTCCATCTTCAGGGGTCCAGGCTGTATTCCAGCATTGTAAGTGGTGGGCAGAGGCTCTATCCTTTACAAGGCACTGTGCGAATTCATGTGTAATGCCAAGAGTCAGCATATCCAGGTCTTGGCCTACTTTCTGGCCTTTCTAATGCATTCCTGTTGGAGTTGAGCGTTTGTGTGACAGAAGGGCCAAGGATTTTTCACTTCTGTGTATTCCAGCAATATTTAATGGAGTGTATCAGCTGTGACGTTGTATTAAGGCTTTGGCTGATCCAGTTGGAGAGCAGATAGATTGTCCTTTCAATGATTCTGGAAAGTAATGGTCTGCTGTCATTTGGTGTGTTATTTCACATATTCCATGGTCGTGAAGTCTCCAATCTTTTCCATATCCACTAAATATCCTAAAAGACTGTGGCTATTCATTGTAACTTGTTGACAAACTATGGGATTGGCTGGCCTGATGTGTTACTGGTTGAATGATGTTTAGTCAAGTAAACTGTTCCAGCTGTGTAGACTGAATAAAAAGACCCAAAAATCTCAAACCACCTTCAGCACTGCATACAGATCTCCAGAGATCCTGTTTCTTCCAAGCATATAATAATGATAAATGGCTTATTGTTTTAAAGACACCTTTTTTTAAGAACAAGAACAGAAATGTTTAGGTACCATGGGATACATAGGGCTGATTTAGCACTGTTCATTACACTTGCACTTGCCCAAAGACTTTCTATGGGCTTTTGTACTGGAAGTTCCTGTCTTCCAAACATCAAAACAGCTCAGTGCCAGAGAACAGGATAAGCGACTGTGTATCTTCTTAGCCAATCAGATTGAAGAATTGTTAATGAGCAGCACAGAGTCTGAACCAGGAAGAGTCCATTCAATGTCAAGTCAGGTACAGAAAGCAAAATAAAGAGAGGGAAAGAAAAATTAGATTAAGAGTGAGATATAAAAGATTTTTTTGATCGTCAACAATAATTAAAATCTGAAGGAATGAGACTCCACACTTGCAAAAAGTTAATTTTCAGTGCCAGAGAGGTTGATTGGCAATAAGAGGGTACTTACACTGGACTGGACAAGCCCTAACTTTTTCTGGTGAGTTTAGTGCGTATATATCAGCTAAGTACAGTAACTTCACGCTGCTCCATGTATTTCAATGGTGAGTCTCTCGGCGAGATACCATTTCCACGCAGCTACTGGAGGAGCAAGGCATCTCGGACATTAACTTTCTGATGTATGCATTTAAATCATAAAACACTGTCCAATTTACATTTGGTGAGCCCATTAGTGTAAAATACAGCCCATTGGAGGAACCATATTTATTCAACATCTAAGAGCAAAGCCAGAAACCAGTTCATTAAATGATAAATTACATTCATGAATAATTCAGGACATGTCCACATTTACAAATTGTCTATCCTTTAATAATTTATTTGTTATTGGACCCTATTTGAATGAATGAGAATAATACATTGTGATTGGTGGTTCAGGCCCACGTGATTCCAGGATACGCTTATGATCCTGGAAGACATGTTCCCATATGCTGGACCTCGAAACTAGGCCTTGGAGAGCAATCCTACGTTCCGCCGGAACCATCAGGTATTTTCGTTAAAAAAATTCCGGTGGGAGGCGTTCGTCCGCAGGAAGCCTCCAACCGCAACTTTCCCCCCATTAAGTTTATCATGTGGAGGGAGTCTCGAGTAGGAAGTCTTAATGTTTAACAAGGTTTTATGCATTTTCCTTCTTTTAAAAAAAATGAAAAAGTAAAATTCTAATGAACAAAATGCATTGAGATAATAAACAATAAACTGATCGCTCCCATTGAATAACATCGTATTGAATCTGTGCTGGAATGTTTTAACTGACTGCGTTGCACAAGGGGCAGAAAGATGTTTAGAAACAGGCCACGTTCTACTTGAAAATGAATATTTCAGGAAACTTTCTGGTGTCTAAAAATGTACCTGAATGGCAAAGAGACTTGTAAGAAATTAGAAAGTTATATTGCATTTCCTTTCCGATGACCTCACTGCGGATAAATTCAACTTGGAGCTGAGACAGACATGTGTTGGGTTACAGAGATTGTTTACTTACTTAATCCAAACATTCTACATTCTAAAAGTTGTAATCATCTGTACGTACTGGGTCCAATTTTTGTGCATGCAAACTTTCAACAGATCAAATCAACAGAAACTGTTCTTCCAGGGTGGCTGAGCATGTTTTGGTTGCCTGGAAGGCTACAGTGGCTGGTGTCCGGTGAAAAGCTAAATGTAAATGAGTTTCTCTATCTGTGTAAAGTCCTGTCCCCTCAGTACAGATTCACACGAGGCATGTAGTGAAGTCAAGGTCACTCTGGACCGGCACCTTTATTTCACAGCTCTGGAATGCTGCATTTGCCTGAGACCTGCCCTTATATACCTGTCTCTTGCAAGTGCACCCCTGGTGGTAAGGTATGCTGGTGGTTACAGGTCATATCTTATTACAGTCATGTATAGCATGTTAGGATACAGTTATATATAATAATGTAAGATACATGACATCACCCTCCCCCAAGGTCTTATTGTCTTTATAGGTTCAGTCTCTCAGGTGGTCCATGCTCTCGCGTGGAGCGTCTGAGTTGTGGTTCAGTTGTTTGTCTTGGTGTCTGTTTTTCTTTGGGTGTGGTTGCTGGTATCTTGCCTGGGCTGTCTGTTTCGATTGGTGTGATTGTTGTTGACTCGCCTGGGCTGTCTGTTGGGATTGCCCTTTCCTCAGGTTGTTCCCTCTGTCTGTCCACCAGGTGTGGTGCGAGTTCCACATTGTAGTCTGCCTCTGGTTCCCCAGTGTTGTTGGTAAATCTGCTTTTGACTTGGTCTACATGCCTCCGGCAGGTTTTGCCATTGTCCATTTGTACTACCAGTAGCCTGTTTCCTTCCTTGCCCGTTATTGTCCCTGCAAGCCATTTGGGACCCCTGCCATAGTTTAGTACAAACACTTTGTCCCCTATCTCATTCCATCTCCCCCTCGAATTTCTGTCATGGTACTCAGTCAGCTTACGGCGCTTTGCCTCAACAATTTCGTGCATGTCTGGGAGGATTAATGAGAGCCTTGCTTTTAAAGTCCTTTTCATCAACAGTTGCGCGGGGGGGGATCCCAGTCAATGAGTGCGGACGAGATCTGTATGCCAGCAGCAGTCGCGACAGGCGACCCTGCAGCGTGGGACCTTGGATTTTAAGCATGCCTTGTTTAATGATTTGCACTGCTCTCTCCACCTGGCCATTGGAGGCCGGCTTGAATGGTACCGTCTTGACGTGATTTATGCCGTGGTCAATTATAAAGTCTTGGAATTCTGCGCTGGTGAAGCACGGACCATTGTCACTGACCAATATGTCAGGGATTCCGTGCATTGCAAACATGATTGCGAGGCTCTCCACAGTGGTGGAGGTTGTGCATGAGTTTAAAATGGTGCATTCGATCCACTTTGAAAATGCATCTACAACTACGAGGAACATTTTGTTCATGAATGGGCCCGCATAGTCTACGTGCACCCGCGACCACGGTTTTGTAGGCCAGGGGCTCAGTGGAGCCTCCCTGGGGGCAATGCTGAGTTGGGCACAAATGGTGCACCTTCGGATGCAGAGCTCCAGGTCCGCGTCAATACCAGGCCACCAGACATGGGATCTGGTTATGGCCTTCATGAGAACGAACCCCGGGTGCTCGCGGTGGAGCTCCCGGACAAATGCCTCTCTGCCTCGCATCAGGCAGTCTGCTTGTAGTGATAGCTCATGCATGCGCCTGTGAAAGGGTTTTAATTCGTCGGGGCAGGCATCGCGAGCCTCTGCCCAGTCACCGGTTAGGACACATCTTTTTACTAAGGATAACGTGGGGTCGCTGGCCGTCCAGGCTCTGATTTGGCGAGCCGTCATGGGCGAACCTGTGGACTCAAGGGCATTGATTGCCATGACTATCTCACAGTCCTGTTCGTCAGACCCTTCCGTGGTCGCCAGGGGTAGCCTGCTGAGCGCGTCGGCACAGTTGTCTGTGCCTGGTCTGTGCCTTATGGTATAAGTGGTAGGATGCCAGCATGAGTGCCCACCGTTGAATTTGTGCCGAGGCGTTGGTGTTTATTGCCTTGCTCTCGGATAGGAGGGATGTAAGGGACTTGTGGTCAGTTTCTAATGTGAACTTGGCCCCGAAAAGGTATTGGTGCATCTTTTTGACACCGTACCCGCACGCGAGCGCCTCCTTCTCTACCATTCGGTACTTGCGCTCCGCCCGCGAAAGTGACCTGGAGGCATAAGCTATGGGTTGTAATTTGCCTGCACTATTGACATGTTGCAAAACGCACCCGACCCCATCCGCTGATGCATCACATGTGAGAACTAGCTTTTTACCTGGGTCAAAGAAAGTCAAAACACTGTTGGAACACAGAAGATTGCATGCCTTATTGAAGGCGCGTTCCTGGGCGTCCCCCCAAAACCAATCGCACCCCTTTCTGAGTAGCACATGGAGAGGCTCCAGCAGCGTGCTTAAGTTCTGCATAAAGTTCCCAAAGTAATTGAGTAGCCTGAGAAATGCGCGCAGTTCTGAGACATTCCGGGGCCTGGGTGCCAAGCGAATTGCTTCTGTTTTGGACTCTGTTGGGCGGATTCCATCAGCGGCAATCCTTCTGCACAAAAATTCAACCTCGGGTGCGAGAAACAGGCACTTAGATTTCTTGACTCGTAGGCCTACCCGATCCAACCGCTTTAGTACTTCCTCCAAATTACGGAGATGGGAGTCGGTGTCCCTGCCTGTGATTAGTATGTCGTCTTGAAATACAGCCGTCCCCGGGATGGACTTGAGCAGACTCTCCATGTTGCACTGGAATATGGCAGCTTGTCGACCTGATGCCGAATGGGCATCGATTGTACATGAAAAGGCCTCGATGTGTGTTGATGGTGGTGAGTAGCTTGGATTCCTCGGTCAATTCTTGCATCATATACGCAGATGTGAGGTCTAATTTTGAGAAAAGTTTACCTCCAGCCAATGTGACAAATAAGTCCTCTGCTCTGGGCAGCGAGTACTGGTCCTGTAGGGAGACTCTGTTTATGGTAGATTTGTAGTCCCCACAGATTCGTACGGATCCATCAGGCTTCATGACTGGGACGATGGGACTTGCCCAGTTGCTAAATTTCACAGGTGATATAATGCCTTCCCGCAGAAGCCTGTCTAGTTCATGTTCAATCTTTTCCCTCATCACATAGGGTACAGCTATGGCCTTGTGATGGACCGGTCTAGCATCCTGTGTGATGTCGATTTTGACTTTGGCCCCTTTGAATGTGCCCACTCCTGGCTGAAAGAGATGTTCAAATCGCTTTATAACTGTTGAGCAGGAGGTCCGTTCCTCTAATGACATGGCATGGACATCATCCCATTTCCAGTTTAGTTTTGCCAGCCAGCTTCTCCCCAGCAGTGTTGGGGGATCCCCGAGGACAATCCACAGGGGAAGTCGGTTCACTGTCCCTTTGTGTGTGACAGAGAGCATGGCGCTGCCGAGGACTGGTACAATTTCTTTGGTATAGGTCCTTAGTTTGGTGTCGACCCTTGTGAGTTTTGGTCTGTCTCTTTTATGCGGCCACAGTTGTTCAAATTGTTGAGCGCCCATGAGAGATTGACTCGCCCCCGTATCCAGCTCCATATCCTGTTGAGTAGGACCCTCATCATTATAGGAGACGTCCTGTTGTAGGAGCAGCGGCCATTGATTGTGTTGACCCGCTGTACACCAGTGTCCCGGGTACTGTTCCCACCATCTTCTGGTCCGCTTTCCGACCCATCCGATTCGTATACCAGCCGAGCTGACGTTTTTTTGCACATGTGGGCCAAATGCCCTGTATATTCACAATTTCTGCAAACAGCCTGCTGAAATCGACCTCCCCTTGCTGAGTGCCCACCCCCACACCTCCAGCACAGACCTGTTCCATTGTTCAAAGAGTTTCCAAAGAATGAGCTGCGTCTGGCTGATCTCTCTTGAGCTTCTCTCAGTTTGTAGTTGATTGCTCACATTGTGGGTTGATGAGGTGTGAACGGCTGTTCCTGTGGCCCTTGATGGCTTCTGCTTGCTGTCGAGAACCTGTTCTCCCGCTTTTGTCTGTCCGTGGGGATAGCAGCTTGTTTAGTGCTGTGAACTTCTTGTTCCAATATTTCGTTAGTTGTCGTACCTGCATTGTAAATCAACCTCGTTTCTTCTTCCCCTGCCAAGAATGTCTGTGCAACCAGTGCTGCTGCCTCTAAGGTCAGGTTCTTGGTCTCTATGAGCTTTCAGAATATGCCTGCGTGGCCTATTCCTTCAATGAAAAAGTCTCTCAGCATTTCTCTCCTCAGTTCATCGGAGAACTCACATAAACTAGCCAACCTCCGAAGTTCCGCCACAAAGTCGCTCTGGCCCACACAGCGTCTGTAGTTGTAGAACCTGTGTCTGGCCATGTGTAGGCTGCTCGCTGGCTTCAGATGGTCTCTTACCAGTGTGCTCAATTCTTCAAAGGACTCGCTTGCTGGTTTCTCGGGTGCCAACAGATCCTTCATTAAAGCGAATGTTTTCGAACCACAGCTGGTCAAGAGATGGGCTCTTTTCTTGTCTGCCTTATCGTCGCCTAACCAGTCTTTGGTAACAAAGCTTTGCTGGAGCCTTTCTATAAAGTCCTCCCAATTGTACTTTTCATCTGATCCGTTGTTCGCCATTCTGTGGATTCTGTAATTCCGTAACCCGTCGCCACTGTAAAGTCCTGTCCCCTCAGTACAGATTCACACGAGGCATGTAGTGAAGTCAAGGTCACTCTGGACCTGCACTTTTATTTCACAGCTCTGGAATACTGCACTTGCCTGAGACCTGCCCTTATAGAAACATAGAAACATAGAAAATAGGTGCAGGAGCAGGCCATTCAGCCCTTCTAACCTGCACCGCCATTCAATGAGTTCATGGCTGAACATGAAACTTCAGTACCCCCTTCCTGCTTTCTCGCCATAACCCTTGATCCCCCGAGTAGTAAGGACTTCATCTAACTCCCTTTTGAATATATTTAGTGAATTGGCCTCAACTACTTTCTGTGGTAGAGAATTCCACAGGTTCACCACTCTCTGGGTGAAGAAGTTTCTCCTCATCTCGGTCCTAAATGGCTTACCCCTTATCCTCAGACTGTGACCCCTGGTTCTGGACTTCCCCAACATTGGGAACATTCTTTCTGCATCTAACCTGTCTAAACCCGTCAGAATTTTAAACGTTTCTATGAGGTCCCCTCTCATTCTTCTGAACTCCAGTGAATACAAGCCCAGTTGATCCAATCTTTCTTGATACCTGTCTCTTGCAAGTGCACCCATGGTGGTAAGGTATGCTGGTGGTTACAGGTCATATCTTATTACAGTCATGTATAGCATGTTAGGATACAGTTATATATAATAATGTAAGATACATGACAATCTGGAATCCTATTTTTTGCAATAAGTAAAGAGGGACAAAAAAGGATATAACAGAAGCGAATCAATCCTCTGAACTGCTGAGACTACATTTTTGTAGCACCGCTACCGAAGTGGATCCAAAGTTAATGTGAATCTAGGAAAAACAAATATTTGGTTGGGAAGACAAAAATCTGGGTCTGAATTTAGGCCTGTTATTGCTGTCCTGCACAGGTCAAATTCTCCTGGCAGGACCCAGCCCAAAACAGGAGTCGATTTTAACCCTACCCGCCCGGCGGACACCAAGAGCTGCCCGATTTTCCAGAGGCAAGCAACTGCTTCCTGCCAGTATCTCACCCAGATCAGGCGGGAAGTCGATCTGTGGCATGTTAATGAGTCTCGGCAGTTAAAATCATTATGCACTCATTCTGCCACAGGTGGGCGGGAATTTAAGTGAAACCAGCAGGACCCTGCTGTAAAAAATCCCTCATATGGTTTCTGAAGATCACACAATGGGGGTGATTCCACAATTTGGTATCAGAAATCACAAATATATGGGAATTTGTATGGTAAGACACAGGATTCGCATACTTGGATGCAACATGACTCCCCTTTACTCATAGCAGGTATCTAGTCCAACCTGGACAGATGGGACAGCCTAGCAATATCAGTCCCAGGGCAGGCAATTACAATTACAACACAATAATGTGGATTTATGCAGTGTCTTTAACTTAGTAAAACATCCCAAGACACTTAATAGGAGTGTAATCAGACAAGAAAATTGACTATTTCAAATGATACGTGTTGGTGTCCCAACCTAACAGTTCAGTGATCTTGCCAAGCACATAGGCAAGCTGCGTTAAAGATGCTATATAAATTTAAGTTGTAGTTGTCGTAGCTCTGTTGGGTGGGTAAATGACCACGAATATGCCTAGAATATCTACACCTTGCAAGGCCAGCTCGGGCAAGCTCCACTGAAACATTCATATGAATCTTTGATATGCTTGCTCAGACACACGAAGGTTAATAGGGAATGGTTCAGTGGTATCTTCCTGATCTGGCCTTGTAAAGTACTGTGGATTACAGCCACTCCCCAAGGACTTCCTGGTGACAGGTACAAATAATGGGATCAAAAATGTGCAGGTCGAGATAGCGCCCACCGGTGCTTGCAGGGGCAATGGGAGTTCCCCTCCTTAGTGCGGGACTGGCAAGCGCACATCGCCAATTCCATGGCAGTTGGAAACTTTGGTACTTACCCGCTTGTGGTAGGGGTTGCCCAGGTGCCCCCCACTCAACCCTGTAGCTCTCTGTGTAAGAGGTCAATTCTTCTGTTTAAAATCCTTACTTCGGGTTTCATAAAGCTTTCCTGAACTGGACTCCAACGATGGACCTCAAACTTTTTCTTTTGGAGTTCATTTTGCCTCAACTCATTTAGTGTACTGGCCTCCATTTATATGCTGCGTCCCAACTGACACAAAGAAATAGGAGCTCCTGGCATCAGGAGTCCCTGCCCCAACTCCATTCCCTTGCCGCCATTTGCCTTGTATGGGGCGGACAGAAGTTCCATGCCTTACAAGGCAAATAGGAACCTCACAGAAATGGCAGCAACCTGGAACAACTGGATCTCTGCTGTTGTCTGGAGGAGTGGGTGTTTCTGTAAGCCACCCACTGAACTTACAGTGGGAGACTGATGGAATTCCTGAGGAAGTTCAATTCCAAACTTCAGCTCCAAAAGGAGCCAATTTGCATCGAGCCAGAATGCACTCAATCCACCCCAGGATCGATTATCTTAGTCTGTGGAAAGTTTGGAATCTTTCAAAATTGGTCAAAGGGACTCATGCCAGCTATTGACTGGCATGAATCTTACTGAGGTCTTTTAAAGACATAAAGGCTCCCGGTGTAACCCAGGCATTCCTCTGTCATGTAGGTAAGTGGGAAGAAGACCTTCCTATGGCCCCCTACCAGAAAGTGGATGGAGTGAAAAAGCAAGCCCGAATCCCTTTGGAACTGGTATCTGTCCCAAATTCGGTCTGCAGGTGGCCAATCTCTACCCTTGTTGACCTGGATTGGAATATCAGGGCTGTAGATAGCAATTATGTTAGTACATCATTTCATCAGAAATTGTCTATATTGAGAAGGGCTTGGCAAATATTTTTTGTTTGCTAAACACTGTGATGTATTAATACGATTCATATAGCAACATGAAGTTGCATTACAAACTTCCATCAATTTGTTTCTGTATTATATAGAAAATTGTAGCAAATATGGGAAGCAGTTGGCTATTCATCAGCCCCACTAACAAAGACACTGGCAGTAATTTTAACCTAACTGCTGAAGACTCCAAAGTTTGGGACTGAACTTCCTCAAGGGTTTCTCTGGTCTCCCACTGTAACTGATGGGATTGGATTGGCTACCCATTTTGCACTCCGCCTGAATGATTTCAATGGGAATTAAAATCAGGTGGGGTGATAAATCAGGCAGCGGATCCAATCGCGTCAAGTTTCTCACCAGTCGAGTTGGTTGAAACTAACTCGACTGCCTTTCATTTTTCCAATGTTCTCTCTCTTTCTTTCCTCTACTCCTGGTACAGTTTCATGGGGATAAGCCTTATGTATCCTGATCTTACCCTTATGTATACAAAGTGTAGGAGCTTAGGTACTGGAAATGCACAACAGGTCCTCCAAGGTGTCAGGTGTTACTATTCATCAGAACTGGATTCCCAGCTTTGATGCATTACATTATTTAAATATGTATCTTAAGAACAATTGGACATTGGCTGTGCTTGACAAACACTGCCACAGGTGTCGGTGCGCTCCTGTATACAGTTGCAATGAATGATCATAAGGAGAACTTGTGCCTCACAAAGCAAACAAAAGATAAGAAATGCTTAGTTTCTAATCACACCGTAGACTCATTTCTGTTATTTTGTCAAACATTTGCTCTATTTTCATTTTTTTTGCAAACATCTATAAAAGAAAATGACAGCTTGCTGTATGCAATTTGACTGCAGACAATGATTCTAATGGCATTCTAGTGTGTAAAAATTAGAAAATGTGTTCCAATCACTTGTGTCAATATTTTAACTCAGCTGAGACACTTCACTTTAACACTGGAAAACAGAAATATGGGACTGGATTTTCCTTACCTTGGCGGGTCCAGGGCAGGCAACCTCCGTAGCGGGTCCCGATCCTGCAGCTGTGTTGATCCGGGCCTCCGACATGATTTTACCTTTATTGGGCTTGTTAAACCAGCCCTGCAAAGTTTCCGGCCAATTAAAAGGAAGTGGGTCTGATGATGTCATTTGATGATGCATCATCAGCCGATTTCCTTAAAGGGACCATGCCCACATACATTTTGATAGCTGTGCTGTCAGTGTTCTACAGCATTGAGGTGCTGCAAACACTGACAAGCACTGCACAAAGGTGCACGGCTGCACCCAGGCTCTCCCATGACTCTGTCCAGATGCAGGCAGAAATATTCTCTTCCCTTCCAATTGTCAGAAGAGACCTCCCCAAGAGACCAACGCAGCCTGGTTGCACATTTCAAGGAGGGTACAAGCAGGGTTGTTGTCAGGAGGACCAGGCTGCAGAGGAGCAAACCTTTCAATGATCTCAGTGGATCACGAAACATTACTGCAATGTCATGCTCAACCTCATCTTGCTGAGCCACTCATCACATCCCCATCACTCTGCCTTCCCTACCCTACTCCCGCACATCCTTACTCATACCAACCTACCTTGCACCTCCACCCATCCCTCTCTCTCTACCTACATTATCACATCTCCATCTCACTAGCCACCCCTCACATTTACCCTCAGCCTTGTCTGATCATACCAACTAATAACACACAAGTGTAGGCACTTGGGTGTTAGCGCCAATGGTGATGTAAAGTTTCTGCTAATGTGTTGTCAAACGTTGAAATCTAGGGGCCAAAATCGCCCCATTCTATAACACCCGTGGCCGCTGCTTTCAGGTCGGTGCGGACTGGTCGCCGAGTCTCCATGGAGGGGGCGCCATTTTTGAAATTGCCCTTCTTCAGGGTTGGAGCAGTGTAGGGGACCGCTCCACCCGTTTTCCCGCCGTGGCGTGCATGCACCGACCCCTTACCGACCGGCGGCGACCCCTTCTCGAAATTGTCCCATGGTAAATTGCCCCTTTCTGGAATTGCCCCGCGGGAACGGCGCCGCCACCGTGGTTTGGCGGTACGGCCACCCTTAAAGGGGAGGTGGCGCTGCCGGTGATGCCATATTATTTATTTTTTTGTCGGGCCATCTGCCAGGTCGGGCTGACAATTATGGCCGCGGGTTCGGCTCGGCTGCCAACAGGCAGCATGGTGCACTCTCTTGGGTGCCAGGCTGTTGGCCCGACCGAAACCCTCCCTGGTGGCCCAGTGTTTGCCACTAAAGTAGCTGCAGAGTTCGCAGCGGCCCTCCCCTTTAACTGATGGGGAGGGATGTTGTGACGCGGCAGCGTGATGACGTCATCAGTGCGACGCTGATGACTTGCAGTGTTGGTCACTCCGCCCTGCTCCCACTTCCACCCCGATGATGAGATTACGTCCACCGCACTCGGAAAAAAAACACCACCATGCATTGGGGCGGACGGAACCTTTCGAAAACGATAGGTGTGACTCGTTTGGGTCGGTGGGCAATTTTGGCCCCCTATATTTTCAACACTTTCCGTTCTTGGACAGATCTGTGTTCACCTTTGGAAGTGGCTTAGTGAGTTGCAGTGAATGGTGAGACATAACGGTACCCCCCACAATGGTGATGAGTGTGAAAGGAATGTTGGGCATTGTAGGGATGCTTAATGCTTTTGGTGTGGGGTGGCCGTACCTTCAGCTGCCTGGGCCCGAAGCCTTGGAACTCCCTCCCTAAACCTCTTCGCCTCTCTACCTCTCTTTCCTCCTTTAAGATGCTCCTTAAAACCTACCTCTTTGACCAAGCTTTTGGTCATCTGTCATAATTTCTTCTTATGTGGCTCGGTGTCAAATGTATTTATTTTGTCTTAGAACATTCTGGTGAAGTGCCTTGGGATGTTTTACTACGTTAAAGGCGCTATATAAATACAAGCTATTTTTGTTGTTGTTGGGGTGGTGCCAACCTGGCATATCATGTGGCAGCCAGGGTGTACAGCATCAAGTGAAGTAAATGTGGCCATGGTGAGGCCATCCCTGGTGTCCCAGGCAGCAACGTGTCGGGTGCTGATGCCCTGTGTCCTGTGCAGCATCAGTTGATTGCGGAGAAGGTTGGTGTTACTGTTGATGATGCTGGTGTGCCGAGTGATGTTAGTGTTGGGGGTGTTCGCTGTGGGATTCTGAGGACCAAGGTGAGATTTTTTCAAGGGCACCGATTCTGATGGAATAGATGGCAGCTGAAGTTGAGATGACAGAAGCGATCTGTCAATGGTGAGATAGGTTTCTCCAAGGAGGTGACAGTGTATATAGAGAGTTCCCTACAAACTTCAAACCTTCATAAAGCTGAAAAGTTTATTCCAAATGCAGAAGGCTCCAGCTTCTTTGATTGGAAATTGAACAACTATGAAATGGTAGCTTTTATACCACTTCTGCAGCTGTCAAACAGTCAAACCAATCCAAAATTATTGAGAACCCGACACACTGAACCTGACGTGGTACCCGAGGGATGTGAACCTCGTAAAAAACTTGGAATAATCCTTTGGGCCGGGTAAAATGCTGCTTAAAAGCTTTAAGCAGCTTGTTAACTAGTACAATAGCCTAAATGTCTCTAAATGCGAGGTCTGCAATCGGTAGCACAGACAGTGAAGGGGAGAGCTGTGCAAGAGTGAGTCTTCTCACGCTGACCTAACTTAACACACTTGGAGGTTCTAGATGAGAGGACGTAAGCCAGAGAACTGTTTGTGCTGCCAGCTGTCTGTCTGATCGGGACCAGTGCCAACTGCTTGTCACAGTGGTATATTTTTGCTGTATAATTAGTGTGTTATATTCCACCTTAAACTCTGATTAAACACAATATACCCACCATATTGGTTTACAGTTGATCCTGATTATTTGACAGACCAGAGATAAGCTAATATCAACAAATTGGCTAATCTCTACAGACCTCTAGGGTGACCACCTTTTCTGCTGTCAAAGTGGCAAAGGATGGAGGGTCACCTCTGGTTCTCTCCCTCTCCTTTGCTGACGATACAAAGATGGGAGGAAAAGCAACGTGTGAGGAGGACAGAAAAAACCTGCAAAAGGATATGGACAGGCTAAGTGAGTGGACAAAAATTTGGCAGATGGATGTTGGAAAGTGTGAGGTTATGCACTTTGGCACAAAAAAAACAACGAGCAAGTTATTATTTAAATGGAGAAAAATTACAAAGTGCTGCAGTACATCGGGTTCTGGGGCTCCTGGTGCATGAAAGGTTAGTATGCAGGCACAGCAAATGATCAGGAAGGCCAATGGAGTCTTGGCCTTTATTGCAAATGGGATGGAGTATAAAAGCAGGGAGTTCTTGCTCCAATTATACAGGATATTGGTTAAGCCACACCTGGAATACTGCGTGCAGTTTTGATTTCCATATTTAAGAAAGGATATACTTGCTTTGGAGGCAGTTCAGGGAAGGTTCACTAGGTTGATTCTGGAGATGAGAGGGTTGACTTATGAGGAAAGGTTGAGTAAGTTGGGCCTCTACTCATTGGAATTCAAGAGAATGAGAGGTGATCTTATCGAAATGTTTAAGATTATGAACGGCGCTTGACAAGGTGGATGCAGAGAGGGTGCTGAGGATGAGATATGGCAGTGAGATGGGAACCTATGCAGGGAGACAGAGGGAAGTAGAATGGGGGCAGAAACAAAAGATAGAAAGAAGAAAAGTAAAAGTGGAGGGCAGAGAAACCCAAGGCAAAAAGCAAAAAAGGTCACATTACAGCAAAATTCTAAAGGGGCAAAGTGTGTTAAAAAGACAAGCCTGAAGGCTCTGTGCCTCAATGCGAGGAGTATTCGGAATAAGGTGGACGAATTAACTGCGCAGATAGCAGTTAACGGATATGACGTAATTTGCATCACGGAGACATGACTCCAGGGTGACCAAGGCTGGGAACTCAACATCCAGGGGTATTCAACATTTAGGAAGGATAGACAGAAAGGAAAAGGAAGTGGGGTGGCGTTGCTGGTTAAAGAGGAAATTAATGCAATAGTAAGGAAGGACATTAGCTTGGATGATGTGGAATTGGTATGGGTGGAGCTATGGAATACAAAGGGCAGAAAACGCTAGTGGGAGTTGTGTACAGACCACCAAACAGTAATAGTGAGGTTGGGGACAGCATCAAACAAGAAATTAGGGATGCGTGCAACAAAGGTACAGCGGTTACCATGGGCGACTTTAATCTACATATTGATTGGGCTAACCAAACTGGTAGCAATGCGGTGGAGGAAGATTTCCTGGAGTGTATTAGGGATGGTTTTCTAGACCAATATGTCGAGGAACCAACAAGACTGGGTGATGTGTTTTGAGAAAGGACTAATTAACAATCTTGTTGTGCGAGGCCCCTTGGGGAAGAGTGACCATAATATGGTAGAATTCTTTATTAAGATGGAGAGTGACACAGTTAATCCAGAGACTAGGGTCCTGAACTTAAGGAAAGGTAACTTCGATGGTATGAGATGTGAATTGGCTAGAATAGACTGGCGAGTGATACTTAAAGGGTTGACGGTGAATAAGCAATGGCAAACATTTAAAGATCACATGGATGAATTTCAACAATTGTACATCCTTGTCTGGAGTAAAAATAAAACGGGGAAGGTGGCTCAACCATGGCTAACAAGGGAAGTTAAGGATAGTGTTAAATCCAAGGAAGAGGCATATAAATTGGCCAGAAAAAGCAGCAAACCTGAGGACTGGGAGAATTTTGTAATACAGCAGAGGAGGACAAAGGGTTTAATTAGGAGGGAGGAAATAGAGTATGAGAGTAAGCTTGCTGGGAACATAAAAACTGACTGCAAAAGCTTTTATAGATATGTGAAGAGAAAAAGATTAGTGAAAACAAACGTAGGTCCCTTGCAGTCAGATTCAGGTGAATTTATAATGGGGAACAAAGAAATGGCGGACCAGTTAAACAAATACTTTGGTTCTGTCTTCACGAAGGAAGACACAAATAACCTTCCGGTAATACTAGTGGACCGAGGGTCTAGTGAGAAGGAGGAACTGAAGGAGATCCTTATTAGGTGGGAAATTGTGTTAGGGAAATTGATGGGATTGAAGGCCGATAAATCCCCGGGGCCTGATAGTCTGCATCCCAGAGTACTTAAGGAAGTAGCCCTAGAAATAGTGGATGCATGGGTGATCATTTTCCAACAGCCTATTGACTCTGGATCGGTTCCTATGGACTGGAGGGTAGCTAGTGTAACACGACTTTTTAAGAAAGGAGGGAGAGAGAAAATGGGTAATTATATACTGGTTAGCCTGACCTCAGGAGTGGGGAAAATGTTGGAATCAATTATTAAAGATGAAATAGCAGCACATTTGGAAAGCAATGATGGGATTGGTCGAAGTCAGCATGGATTTATGAAAGGGAAATCCTGCTTGACAAATCTTCTAGAATTTTTTGAGGATGTAACTAGCAGAGTGGACAAGGGAGAACCAGTGGATGTGGTGTATTTGGACTTTCAAAAGGCTTTTGACTAGGACCCACACAAGAGACTGATGTGCAAAATTAAAGCACATGGCATTGGGGGTAATGTACTGACGTGGATAGAGAATTGGTTGGCAGACAGGAAGCAGAGAGTCAGGATAAATGGGTCCTTTTCAGAATGGCAGGCAGTGACTAGTGGGGTGCCGCAGGGCTCAGTGCTGGGACCCCAGCTATTTACAATATACATTAATGATTTGGATGAGGGAATTGAGTGTAATAGTGCAGATGACACTAAGCTGGCTGGCGGTGTGAGCTGTGAGGAGGACGCTAAAAGGCTGCAGGGTGACTTGGACAGGTTAGATGAGTGGGCAAACGCGTGGCAGAAGCACTATAATGTGGATAAATGTGAGGTTATCCACTTTGATGGCAAAAACACAAAGGCAGAATATTATCTGAATGGTGGCAGATTAGGAAAAGGGGAGGTGCACCAAGGCCTGGGTGTATTGGTTCATCAGTCATTGAAAGTTGGCATGCAGGTACAGCAGGCAGTGAAGAAGGCAAATGGTATGTTGGCCTTCATAGCTCGGGGATTTGAGTATAGGAGCAGGGAGGTCTTACTGCAGTTGTACAGAGTCTTGGTGAGACCTCACCTGGAATATTGTGTTCAGTTTTGGTCTCCTAATCTGAGGAAAGACATTCTTGCTATTGAGGGAGTGCAACGAAGGTTCACCAGACTGATTCCTGGGATGGCAGGACTGACATATGAGGAGAGACTGGATCGACAGGGCCTTTATTCACTGGAGTTTAGGAGGATGACAGGGGATCTCATAGAAACATATACAATTCTGATGGGACTGGACAGGTTAGATGCAGGAAGAATGTTCCCGATGTTGGGGAGGTCCAGAACCAGGGGACAGAGTCTAAGGATAAGGAGTAAGCCGTTTAGGACTGAGATTATGAGAAATTTCTTCACTCAGAGAGTTGTTAACCTGTGGACTTCCGTACCGTAGAGAGTTGTTGATGCCAGTTCATTTGATATATTCAAGAGGGAGTTAGATATGGCCCTTACAGCTAAAGGGATCAAGAGGTATGGAGAGAAAGCAGGAAAGGGGTACTGAGGTGAATGATCAGCCATGATCTTATTGAATGGTGGTGCAGGCTCGAAGGGCCGAATGGCCTCCTCCCGCACCTATTTTCTATGTTTCTATGTGTCTATGTTTCCACTGATAGGGGAGACTAGAATTAGGGGGCATAATCTTAGAATAAGTGGCCGTCCTTTTAAAACTAAGATGAGGAGGAATTTCTTCTCTCAGAGGGTTGTAAATCTGTGGAGTTCCCTGCCCCAGAGAACTATGGAAGCTGGGTCTTTAAATAAATTTAAGACAGAGATAGACAGTTTCTTAACCGATAAGGGAATATGGGGTTATGGGGAGCGGGCAGGGAAGTGGACCTGAGTCTATGATCGGATCAGTCATGATCATATTAAATGGTGGAGCAGGCTCGAGGGGCCATGTGGCCTACTCCTGCTCTTATTTCTTATGTTCTTATGTGCTTATGTTCTCCCTGTTGTTGTGGGCTCCTGCAAGGAGGGAAAGAAGAGAAGTTTGAGTGAGAGTGATGGTATGAGTGTAAGGTATGTGTGGGTCACATCTTAGAGGATGAGGAAGTGTGGTGCCAATGCCAAAGTTCCAATGCCAAAAGGCCTCTTTGTGTGGTGCTAGTTGGTATGATTGCATAAGGATGAGGGTGAGTGGGAGGGGTGGTTAGTCAACTAGGGATGTAAGTATGTAAATAGAGAGGGATGGGTGGACGTGCAAGGTATTATGTTGGTATGAGGAATGATGTGCAAGATTAAGCTTGGTAAGGCAGAGTGATGGGGATGTGATGAGAGTGCAGCAGGATGAAGTTGAGTGTGGCTTTGTACTCACCTTTCCTGAACTAATGGGATCATTGAAATGGCACTGCATCCAGGTCCTCCTCACCACATCCCCCGCTGTTTACGTCCTCTGCAATTTGCAGCCAGGCTCTCTTAATCTCCAGGGGAGTTCCCTTCCGCTCATCTGCAGGGAAGAGGACCTCCCTGTTTTACCTGACTCCCTCCGCAAGTACATGTAGGGATTCTTTAAATGTAATGTGGCCAAGATTGCTTTCGATATCCCCGCTGGAAATGAGTCAACCATGATGTCATCAGACCGGCACCATTTAATAGGGCCAGGAAATGCGCAGGCTTGCCTTAATATGCACCATTAACTGAAAGTCGCTCTGAGGAGCGGGATGAAAAGAACAACGGAGTTCTGAGCCGCCATGCTGACTGCCTGCACCCGACCCACCCAGGTAATGACCCTGCTGTTGGGGAGCATTTAAACTAGCTTGGCAGGGGGATGGGAACCGGAGAACGAATTCAAAAGGGACAGAAGTAAAGCTGAAATTGGATAGCAAGAATCTAGAAAGCAAATCTGTAAGACAGAGGGAACATGGTTTAGTATGTTGTAAGTATTCTGTAAGCACTCCAGTAATGACTCCACGAGGCAAGGTATTGTACTTGAACTGTTGTGACCTTAGTCAATTTATTACAGCGCCTGAATGAGGGTACAGCGTGGTTACCTGGTTACCTGTTGTGTACAGGTGACCCCTCGGTCTCCACCAGTTGCGCCCTCTGGTGGTACAAGCATAGTGTCTACAGTGTGAAGATACATCCAGTAATCTTATGTGACTGTACATTGAGTGTACGGGGTATAAACTTATGTTATACATACACAACATCACTCTCCCCTGAGTCTTGTGCCACTGGCCTTTGCATTGTGTGCTCTGGCCCTAGACTTGAGTGCCCAAAGCCCTTGCACCTTGTCTATGCTTTGGCTTGCCTCTCTCCCTGTAGACTCCCAAGTCCTTATTGCCACAACATTGGGAAATGGTCAGCAGTGGATGGTTAAAGGTTGCAGTGGGGATTAAGTGGGTTCTGGGTGTAATCCATGTGTGTCCATGGCTACGTACATCCATTTCCCCCCACCCCCCCCCCCATACATAGACCATGTGTGTGGCTCAACACCTGCATGTGCATACATGTACAGATGGAAAGAACAAAAAAAAAAACATAGGATTAATTACATCACTGTTTGGGATCTGCAGTATCTGCAGTCATGGAACAAGTCCATTTTACAGGTAAGGTACCTATGTGGTATCACAGTCTTTCCCCTGGGGTGTAGGTGCAGGTGGGTGAGGACGCTAGCTCCAGAGTAACCGGACTGTTTCCGGGTTGTCTGATGGGTGGGCTCAGATCACTCACTTGGCTGAGTCTCAGGATCTTTGCCGTTGCCTAGTGGTGGGCAGAGCCACAGGAATGTGTGGCCTCCCTGTCCTCCTTTGAGGGTTGCAGTGTCTTCCTGCTGCTCTTCAGCGGTAGTGGGAGCCTGGTCATTCCAGGTCCCGTTGGGAAAGCTGGAGGGTGCTAGACTCTTGCTCCCGGTACTGGCCCTGGTGGCCAGAGGGGTAGAGCCGATCAGGGGCAGGGTGCCAGTAGTGGTGCCTTTGCCGTCCACAGATCACTAGCCCTGCAGTGGGTATGCTCCCTCTGTGTGTGGCCACACTCCCTGGGGCATCACATTGGTCCCGGAGGTGCAGGCTACACGATCGGGTAGCCCACTAGACCTGGGTGCTGACAACAGGAGCTTGCCCTTGGTTTTGCCGACGTACATGTAGAACCCGACATCGCACATCATTTCTTCATTTACTGTTTTAATACATTGGCTCCGACCGCAATCGCCCGACTCGACACGGTTCGTTACATTTACATACTTGCATTTGTCAATTACATATTTTACATGTGTATTACCGGCATCACTATGGAAAGAGTGGAACCATCCCTTTAATTTCGATGGGTCTCCTTTAACAGGGCCTTACAGTCTTTACCCCAATCTGGTTCGCTGCTCGGCATCACATGTTGCTCCCTCAACACTGCCCCTCGTGGTCTGGCCGCCGCCACCTTTACTTCAAGTGCTTCACCTCGTCATGCGGGCGCCATCTTCTTTCTCTCCACGAGGTAGGCTGCGGTGATCCTTTTCTCCCCAAGTTCTGCCTTGGAAACAGGGAAGTTACCTTCTGCGCCGATTTTCTTCCTCCGGAGTCCTGTCACTGGAGCCTGGAATGCGAGGTCGGGCCGTTTGGGTTGGATCATCTCGCCATTGGGTTGAGCGGTCTGGGTCGTCTCCACGCAGTTGAGTTGGGTGGTTGGTTTTTCAGGTGTAGTGCTGGATCGAAATTTGGGGCGGCGTAGGACGTCGATCGCCGGGTCCTGGAGGTTTTCCCAGCTCCAACGGATTTGTTTCATCCATCTACTTCCTAAAAGCCTTGGACTATCACCAGCAACGATCCACAAAGGTAACTTGTGCACCGTGTCGCCATGGGACACCTGGACATCCATGCTGCCAATGACTGGGATGGTGTCGTTTGTGTAGGTGAGCAGCTGCACTTGGATCGGGATCATTTTAGGTCATTCGATTGGATTGTCCCAGAGTTTCTCAAAGGCCGCCTGATTCATCAGCGACTGGCTCGCTCCTGTCTCCACCACCATCGTGACTGGAACATCGTTGATTTCAACTTCCATTTTCAACGGAGCGCTCTCGGTGGAGCAGGTAAACACTCCGTACACCTCTTCGTGGGGCTGAGCTGCCTCATGGATTCTCTCTTCATCATCGCTGGAGTCCGGATGATCAGCCAACTCTTCAGTGACTCGGTGAGTAAAATGTCTCTTGCACATTCTCTGTAGGTGGCCCTTCGTGTTACAAGTGTTTACAAGTATAGTCTTTGTAGCGGCACTCGTGGGTCCTGTGATTTCCTCCACAGCGCCAGCATGGGGTTGGCCGGTTGGCCCCATGTGGCGGACTCAGGGTTGCGGGACTCGGGGTTCTGCTGTCTCTACCCTGAGAGAGACCGTTTGTTGCAGACTTGCCTCTAAAAGGTGCCAGTTGGTTCACAGTACTTGCCGGGTTAGAGTCCTGGGGGCTGAGTCATCCGCTTGGAATTGTAGGCCGAGGCCATGAATGCCTGACTCACGTTAATTACCTTGTGCAGGGTGATCGTGGTGTCCGCCGAAAGCAGCCTGTGGTGAAGGCCCTTGTGGTCGATTCCAATAACGAAGATGTCCCTCAGCGCTTCGGTGAGGTGGTCGCCAAAATAACACGGTGCAGCCAATCGTCTGAGGTCTGCAGCATATTTTGCAATTTCTTGGCCTTCGGGCTGCCGGTGTGTGTAGAACTGGTGTCTGGCTGTGATGATGCTCTCTTTAGGTTTGAGCTGTTCCTGTATTATCGTTACAAGCTTCGCATATGTTTTGGTTGTTGTCTTCTTTGGGGCTAGCAGGTCCCTGACGAGACCATAGACGGTGGGCCCACAACTGCTGAGCAGGATAGCTCTGCGCTTATCAGCCAGCGAGGTCGGTGTGTCTCCCGCCAGGTTGTTCGCAATAAAGAAGTGTTCGAGCCTTTCCACAAAGGATTCCCAATCTTCCCCATCGGCGAATTGTTGAATGTTGCCAAGGTTAACCATTGTTCGCGTGGAAATTCGTAATCTCGTCGCCAGTTATTGTGTCTGTAAGCACTTTAGTAATGACTCCACGAGGCAAGGTATTGTACTTGAACTGTGGTGACCTTATTCCATTTATTACTGAATGAGGGTACAGCATGGTGAGCTCCCTTTTATACCTGGTTACCTGTAGTGTGACCCCGAGGTCTCCACCAGTTGCACCCTCTGGTGGTACAAGCGTAGTGTATACAGTGTGAAGATACATCGAGTAGTTTTATGTGACTGTACATTGAGTGTACTGGGTATAAACTTGTGTTATACATACACAACAGTATGCAAGGAGGTCTTCCTGTGCTGAATGGTATATACTTTAATGCATGGAGTATAGCGAATAAGGCGGATGTGCTAAGAGCACAGGTAGACACTTGGGAGTATGACATAATAGCTATTGCAGAAACATAGCTGAAAGAGGGGCGGGTTTGGTAGATCAACATTCCTGGCTACAGGATTTTTAGACAAGACAGAGGGGAGGGGTAAAAAGCAGGGTGGGGCAGGGGCAAGGGGTGGTTGCTGTACCGATTAAAGAAAATATTACAGCGGTGAGGAGGGATGATATTTTAGAGGGATCATCAAATGAGGCCATATGGGTCGAATTGAAAAATATAAAAGGGGCGACACACTGCTGGGTGTGTATTATAGACCCCCAAACAGTGGGAGGGAGATAGGGGAGCAAATATGTAGGCAAATTGCTGTGAAGTCCAAAAACCGTAGGGTAGTAATAGTAGGGGATTTTAACTATCCAAATATTGATTGGGACAAATTTAGTGTGAAGGGTATAGAAGGTGCGGAATTCTTGAAATGCATTCAAGAGAACTTTTTAAGTCAGTATGCAGCAAGCCAAACATGAGAGGGGGAGGTTTTGGATTTAGTTTTGGGGAATGAAGCTGAGCAGGTTGAAGGGTATTAGTGGGAGAGCACTTGGGTGCCAGTGACCATAATTCAGTCAGATTCAAGTTGGTTATGAATAAGGACAAGAATAGGCCTGGAATAAAAGTTCCGAATTAGGGAAAAGCTAATTTTGCTAAGTTAAGGAGTGATTTGGTCATGATGGACTGGAAGCAGCTACTTGTGGGTAAATCAGTGTCAGAACAGTGGGAGGCATTTAAGGAGGAGATCTGGAAGGCTCAGGCCAAACATGTGCCCTTAAAGAAAAAGGTTGGGGAAAATTTATTCTAGAGCCCCCTGGATGTCTAGGGACTTACAGGGGAGGATTAAGTAAAAAAGGGACGCTTATGTCATATATCAATGGCTAAATACTATAGAATGTTTAGAGGAATATAGAAAGTTAAGAGGCAAAATTAAAATGGATATTAGGAATGCTAAGAGAGAGCATGAGAAATTCTTGGCCAGTAAAATTAAGGAAAACCCTAAGATGTTCTATAAATATATTAAGAGTAAGAGGGTAACTAAAGAAAGGGTAGGGTCTATTAGAGACCACGAGGGTAAGCTTTGTGTGGAGGCAGAAGATGTTGGGAGGGTTCTTAACGAATACTTTGCATCTGTTTTCACAAAGGAAAGGGGTAATGCAGATACTGCTATCGAGGAGGAATGTGATATTTTGGATGAAATAAATATAATGAGAGAGGAAGTATTAAGGGGTTTAGCAGCTTTGAAAGTAGATAAGTCCCCGAGCCCGGATGAAATACATCACAGGCTGTTGAGCGAAGTAAAAGAGGAAATAGCAGAGGCCTTGACCATTATTTTCCAGTCCTCTTTGGATCTGGGCATGGTGCTGGAGGATTGGAGGACTGCTAATGTGGTACCTTGTTTAAGAAGGGAAAAAGGGATAGGCCGAGTAATTTCAGACCTCAGTGGTGGGAAAATTATTGGAAAAAATCCTGAAAGACAGGATAAATCTGCATTTGGAAAGGCAAAGATTAATTAGGGACAGTCAGCATGGATTTGTTCAGGGAAGATCGTGTCTGACTAACCTGATTGAATTTTTTGAGGAGGTAACCAAGAGGGTCGATGAGGGTAGTCCGTACGATGTAGTATATATGGACTTTAGCAAGGATTTTGATAAGGTCCCACATGATAGACTGGTCATGAAATTTAAAGTCCATGGAATACAGGGCAAAGTGTCAAGTTGGATCCAAAATTGGCTCGGAGGTAGGAAGCAAAGGGTAATGATTGATGGATGTGTTTGTGACTGGAAGGATGTTTCCAGTGGGGTTCCGCAGGGCTCAGTACTGGGACCCTTGCTTGTTGTGGTATATATCAATGATTTAGATTTGAATATAGGGAGTATGATTAAGAAGTTTGCAGTCAACACTAAAATTGGCTGTGTGATTAATAATGAAGAGGAAAGTCATGGGCTGCAGGAGATATCACTTTACTGGTCAGGTGGGTAGAGCAGTGGCAAATGGAATTTAATTCAGAAAAGTGTGAGGTGATGCACTTGGAGTGCTTGGAGTGCTTGACCACAAATTCCGAAAGTAGCAGGCCAGGTGGACAAGGTGGTTAAGAAGGCATACAGAATGCTTGCCTTTATTGGCCAAGGCATAGAATATAAGAGCAGGGAGGTTATGCTTAAATTGTATAATATTTTGGTTAGGCCACAGCTGGAGTATTGCGTGTAGTTCTGGTCGCCGTATTATAGGAAGGATGTGATTGCACTAGAGAGGGTGCAGAGGAGATTTACTCGGATGCTGCCTGGAATGGAGACACTTAGGGCCCAAGTTTCCACATGATTTGCGCCTGATTTTTAGGAGCAACTGGTGGAGAACGGACTATCTTAGAAATCGCAATTCTCCACATTTTTTTTTCTGCAGTTCTAGTCAGGTAGAACAGTTCTACTTTGGAACAGAATTTTTTCTTCAAAAGGGAGCGTGTCCGGCCACTGACGCCTGACTTCAAAGTTTCCACGGTGAAAACGTACTCCAAACTAACTTAGAATGGAGCAAGTGAAGATTTTTGTAGAACTGAAAAAACTTGTTCTACACATTAAAAAATCAGGCGCAGGTTACAAATTAGGCGTCCAGAACGAGGTGGGGGGGGGGGGGAGGGAAGTCATTAAATTCTACAATAAATCCTTATTTATACTTCTACAAATATTATACAAATAAATCCAACCTGAATAAACATTCAGGGGGGGGGGAGAAGGCGCCCGTTCTTCCCGCGGCGGGGGGGGGGGAAGGAGACAGTGAGAAGGTTGCAAGTGCGAATGTGCTGATGGCAATGTGCTTTTATTAAAAAATTTTCAAAAATTAAATAGCTACAAAGAACTACAAAAATGGCCGAGTGCCAATGTTTTTTTCACACTGCGCGCGTGCGCGAACGCTCCAATGCGCACGCGCAGTGTTGCCGGCAGGAAAAAAACTAATTTAAATAGTACCCGCCCCCTCCCACTTACAAAATCGGCACGAGTGTAGGCTCCGCCCCCCTGGGCGCCGCGCTAGGCAGACAAGGAGCTGCAGAATGCTCCAGAATCGCGAGTTTTTTTTCCGGTGCCGTTTTAGGCGCGAAAAACGGGCGCCCAGCTCGGAGGGGCACCCGTTTTTTATCGTGTGGAAACTTGGGCCCTTAGTTATGAGGACAGATTGGATAGGCTGGGTTTGTTCTCATTGGAACAGAGGAGGTTGAGAGGAGATCTCATTGAAGTGTACAAAATACTGAGGGGCCTGGACATAGTGGATGGTAAAGGTCTATTTCCATTGGTGGAGGGGTCTATTATGAGGGGGAATAGTTTTAAGGTGGTTGGTGGAAGGTTTAGAGGGGATTTGAGGGGGGAGCTTCTTTACGCAGAGGGTTGTGGAGATTTGGAACTCACTGCCTGGAAGAGTGGTGGATGCAGAAACCCTCACCACTTTTAAGAGATGGTTGGATGGGCACTTAAAGTGCAGTAACCTGCAGGGTTACGGATGTACAGCTGGTAATTGGGATTAGACTGGATGACCTTTTCTTGGACGGAGCCGATATAATGGTAAGTACGCAAGGAATAGAATGCGGCCAGGGTGATCTCCTGGACTTGTGTCGATCGTCTGGATGGGTCAGAGAGGAATTTTCTCAGATTTTTTCTCTCTAAATTGACCTGGGTTTTTATTTGGTTTTTGCCTCTCCCTGGAGATCACATGGCTCCGGTTGGGGTGGAGTGTAAAATGTTTTAGTCTAAGGGGTGTTGCAGTTGTGGTGAGGCGGATTGGTTGGCTGGGTGCTCTTTGCCTTTCCGTCATTGTTCATAGGTTTATATGTAACCTTTAGGGCTGCTGACCAAGGGCCGTGTGGCTCTTTGTCGGCCGACGCAGACACGATGGGCCGGAATGGCCTCCTTCTGCGCTGTAAATTTCTATGTTTCTATGTTTCTAATGACGATTCCAGCTTGTGTCTGATAGATCAAATGCAAACTTCCCACACATTCTGGCCAATATTTTAACAGACTTGATCAGGTCTCTCAGAAACATTCCAATACACTTCACAAACAATAAAATAAATGCTGTTGTGTAGATGCAGAAAGGAACATAGAGTAGTGGAAAGGAAGCATGATGCAATGAGAAAAGGGAGACAAAAATAACAAAACCTAGACCGCAGTGGTTAAATAAAATGGTCCAAAATAATCTAATGGCTAAGAACGATTATTTATAAAATGGATGAAATTATAAAGTAGTAAGCACTGGGAGCCATAGAAAAGGGAGTTATTTTGTACGTGGGATGGTGCATTACCAGTGCTGTGAATCCACAATAAAGAGGAAGCACTGAGCCTGCCAACTTACCCACTGGATTGTAATTTCAGAACACAGGGATCAATTTATGTATAAAATTATATATAATCTTATATGTATTGGCCCAGAATTTGCGGTGGGTAGCTACAACAAATGAACAGCCTAACGTGGGAATCCTGAAGTTGGGGTAAGTCATTCATTGCTCCGACACTGGCTGTTTCAACACTGTCTCCAGTGCACCAGTGCAGCCTTCGGCTGCCTGAGGAAAAGAGTGTTTGAAGACCAGGCCCCCAAATCTACCACCAAGCTCATGGCTTAGAGGGCTGTAGTAATACCCGCCCTCCTGTATGGCTCAGAGGCATGGACCATGTACAGTCGACACCTCAAGTCGCTGGAGATATATCACCAATGATGTCTCCGCAAGATCCTACAAATCTCCTGGGAGGACAGGCACACCAACATCAGTGTCCTCGTCCAAGCTAACATCCCCATCATTGAAGCACTGACCATACTTGATCAGCTCTGCTGGGCAGGCCACGTCGTTCGCATGCCAGACACGAGACTCCCAAAGCAAGTGCTTTATGCAGAGCTCCTTCACGGCAAACGAGCCAAAGGTGGGTAGAGGAAACGTTACAAGGATACCCTCAAAACCTCCCTGATAAAGTGCAACATCCCCACTGACTCCTGGGAGTCCCTGGCCAAAGACCGCCCTAAGTGGAAAAAGTGCATCCAGAAGGGCGCTGAGCACTTCGAGTCTCAACGCCGACAGCATGCAGAAATCAAGCGCAGGCGGTGGAAAGAGCATGCGGCAAACCAGTCCCACCCACCCCTTCCCTCAACGAGTATCTATCCCACTTGCGACAGTCTGTGGCTCTCGTATTGGACTGTTCAGCCACCAAAGAACACACTTCAGGAGTGGAAGCAAGTCTTCCTCGATCCCGAGAGACTGCCTATAATGATGACGACTGGCTGCTCTGTGCCTCCATCCTCCCTACCAGCCGGCAATCAGTGTATCAGGGAAATCAGAAAAACTGACAAACACCCCATTAAAAGTTAGACCTTGTTGGATTTGATGTAACTAGGATTTTAACAGCCTATTGGCTGCTAAACAAATGTTATGACTCTGAAATACTGATTTCAATTTTGTGGAGTATCAAATTTCTCCATTATAATAAGAATGAGCTTAAAAAAGAAATCTGTTATTAAAGTTTGTTCATATTTACTTCAGGTTTACCTTTTCTCCTTTGTTTTGCTCTCCATAACATTTTTAAAAAGTCAGAATAAAAACAACCTCTTCACTACCTGTTTTCCTGTCTGTGAGAATTCTGCATTGTGATTGGCTACTTAGACAGCTTGTTGATGTCACAGCAGCTCGCGTTAGGGATTCCCCATTAACTTGCACTGATCTCAACTGAATGTTGAAAAAGCCAAACTTCTTGCCACAGAGATCGCGCGATCTTTGTGGGAAGCTTTCTTCGGAGCCAGCGGCGATGAAAATTATGGGCCATTAGCTTACTATTTTTATTCCATATATATCCAGAGAAAAACAATCTGTATTTTATTGGGTAATTTTCACCTTGGGTGGTAGTCTGGTGGAGCAGATCCAGATTTTAAAGGGATGGAAATCGGGCAGCTTCTTCCATGGGTGGGCGATGGTTCTGCCAGATTCCTACTGAGACAGTGAAAGTGAAAATTGCCCTCCAAATGTTCAGGCATCTGCGATGAAATTAATCCCAATGCTACCTCTTGACAAAATGGCTTCTGTTTTCCAGATATTTAATTGTTTCAACACAGTGGCAAAGAATTTTGCAGTACC
The DNA here is from genome assembly GCF_044704955.1 of Pristiophorus japonicus. Taxonomy (NCBI): domain Eukaryota; kingdom Metazoa; phylum Chordata; class Chondrichthyes; family Pristiophoridae; genus Pristiophorus; species Pristiophorus japonicus. Next base: position 173,708,502 of record NC_091983.1, on the reverse strand, counting down.
TCTTAAAACATTTTAATTACCTGGGCTGTAAGTGGAATGCACAAGGAAAACAGTCCGATAATAATGAGACGTGAATTTGTCACTTGCATGCTAGGTTGCTTTCTTCACGTTTAGAATAACATTTTTCGACTTCCTCATCATGTATACTTTATAATATTAGTGATGTAGAATCCTGATGATGCAGTAACTGGCTTTATATCTCTAATTCCCCTGCCACCCAGAAAATAAAAGAATTGAATGTGGATTTGCAGGGAAAAAATGATCAATTGCTAACGGTTGGGTTATCCAATGTGGTTCATTGTTAAAAGACAATAGCGGCTGCGATTGTCAAAACAATATTTTGGATGGATGCCATTTATTAAAGGCTCATTTAGTGAGCCTGTATGAGAAGTGCACAGCAATAACTAACAGTTTGCTTACATTAATCCAAGCACAAACCTGGCTGAAGGCTTTTTGAATGAATACTTTATTCAAACAGCAATGCAATAGACTACTGTATACTGCCACTAAAGACATATAAAAATAATTGTGAGGTAATATTGCTCTGGTCACTGTGTGTAGCAACATCATAAATGCATCCGAGAATACATTTTTGAATTTGATTATACCTAATGACCAGAGCAACGCCTCCTCCCCCATGTCAGTAGTGAAATAATAATATAATTGATAGCAGGAAATTTACTCTACAGTCACCCAAAGCCGGCGAGGTGGGAATTCTGACTGCCCACGTTAACAGAGGGGGAAGATTTGTAGTTTTTTTTTGAAGAAAGGATTTAAATCTCTGACCTTAGTTGGTGTAATTAACTGCAGTAGGCAAAGCAAGCCTATAAAGTTTGAAATCCTCTCTCCCCCCACCAAACCTGGACAGCAGGCATCCACAAGTTGTTCCTAGCGGTTAACTGCTAGGGTGCAACATTTTTTTTGGATTCATTCATGGGATGTGGGCGTCGCTGGCAATGCCAGCATTTATTGGCCTTTCCGAAATGCCCTTGAGAAGGTGATGGTGAGCCGTATTCTTGACCTGCTGCAGTCCGTGTGGTGAAGGTTCTCCCACAGTACTGTTAGGGAGGGAGTTCCAGGATTTTGACCCAGCGACGATATATTTCCAAGTCAGGATGGTGTGTAACTTGGAGGGGAACTTGCAGGCAATGGTGTTCCCATGCGCCTGCTGCCCTTGTAGAGGTCACAGTTTTGGAAGGTGCTGCCGAAGAAGCCTTGGTGAGTCACTGCAGTGCTTCTTGTAGTCAGCCACGGTGCGCCGATGGTGGAGGGAGTAAATGTTTAAGGTGGTGGATGGGGTGCCAATCAAGCACCTGCTTTGTCCTGGTTGGGTGTCGAGCTTCTTGAGTGCTGTTAGAGTACTCCATCACACTCCTAACTTGTGCCTTGTAGATAATGGAAAAGCTTTGGGAAATCAGGAGGTGAGACACTTGCCACAGAATACCCAGCCTCTGACCTGCTCTTGATGCCACAGTATTTATGTGGTTGGTCCAGTTAAGTTTCTGGTCAATGGTGACCCCTAGGATGTTGATGGTGGGGGATTTGGTGATGGTAATGCTGTTGAATGTCAAGGGACGGTGGTTAGACTCCTGCTTGGTGGAGATAGTCATTGCCTGGCACTTGTGTGATACGAATGTTACTTGCCACTTATCAGTCCAGGTCTTGCTGCATGCAGGCATGGACTGCTTCATTATCTGAGGAGTTGCGAGAGGTACTGAACACTGTGCAGTCATCAGCGAGCATCCCCACTTCTGGAAGTAAGCTCATTGATGAAGCAGCTGAAGATGGTTGGACCTAGGACACAGCCCAGAGGAACTCCTGCACCGATGTCCTGGGGCTGTGATGATTGACCTCCAATCACCACAACCATCTTTCCTTGTGCTAGGTATGACTCCAGCCAGTGGAGAGTTTTCCCATTGATTCCCATGGACCAGTTTTTCTAGGGTTCCTTGATGCCACACTCGGTCAAATGCTGCCTTGCTGTCAAGAGCTATTACTCTCACCTTACCTTGGGAATTCAGCTCTTTAGTCCATGTTTGAACTGTAATGAGGACTGGAGCTGAGTGGTCCTGGCGGAACCCAAAATGGGCATCGGTGAGCAGGTTATTGATGAGTAAGTGCCGCTTGCTAGCATTGTCGACGACACCTTCTATCACTTTGCTGATGATTGAGAGTAGACTGATGGGGAGGTAATTGGACGGGTTGGATTTGTCCTGCTTTTTGTGGACAGGACATACCTGGGCAGTTTTTCACATTGTCGGATAGATGCCAGTATTGTAGCTGTACTGGAACAGCATGACTAGAGGGAGCACAAGTCTTCAACATGACAGCCGTGATGTTGTCGGGGCCCACAGCCTTTGCTGTATCCAGTGCACTCAGCCGTTTCTTGATATCATGTGGAGTGAATTGAATTGGCTGAAGACTGGCTTCTGTGATAGTGGGATCTCAGGAGAAGGCCAATATAGATCATCCACTCAGCACTTCTGGCTGAAAGTGATTGCAAATGCATCAGTCTTGTCTCATGCACGCAAGTGCCGGGCTCTGCCATCATTAAGAATAGGGATATTCATGGAGCCTCCTCCTCCTGTTAGTTGTTTAATGGTCCACCACCATTCACTAATGATGGTAAATGAGGTCGTATGACACAATCCTGTCATTTGTGTCTTGATGTTACTTCTAGAGTGAATTTATATTAATGATATGGGGTGGTGAGGTGTTGGCAGAATGGCTCCGCACACTATTTGCCTCCAATGTTCACTGCAAGTACATTAGGAACCCAGGATAACTGCAGAAGAAAAGCTGCCCCAGGAAATTGATTATCTGTTCTATCGCATGGCCCATGCTATTTATATTTAGACGAGTTCACTTAAGTACAATTGATGTTGCAATGTTCAGGAGAGTGAGATTCTTGCCACCTAGGACCCATGAAGATTTGATTCATAGATTGATAAAAACAGATTTATCAGTGCAAAGTGCACACATCTCTGATTATCATCTGAGCTGTACACACGTACCAGTGTCAGACCAGTGAGATAGAACAATTCCTTGTGGGATTTTTTTTCTTTGCACAATGCTCATCAAGGGCGCCTCTCTCCATGTAAACAATTATTGAGAGTTTTAACAGGCTTCGCACACTAGGAACTATTGATCTCTATGGAGATTTATGGCATTGTGCTGAAAGTTGGACATCCGTGTTAGCTGTTGATGAATTTGGAATAAACATCCTGGGAGCAGCATTTTGGAATTTTGGATAGTTGCTCATCTAATATTCTATTAAGTGCTGCCAAGTAAAGGCAAGGTAAGCAGTCACTTTGAATGTTTGAGCCAAGCATTTATTCAGGATAAAACATCTGCAAAAACTCAGTAAAGCTCTTTGAATCCAAAAGTAATTAATGCATCTCCTTTCAGCCTTGGTTCCGAATGGTGAACTTTATGTTGCTGAATCCAATTCGAAGGAGAATGCAACATAGAGCATTAGTGATAACAAAGGTCTATGCTCTATTAGCCACACTTATATTTTGATAAAATCTCAGTTATTTGCAAGAAAAGTTCTTTATTTCTCTGAGTCATTAAACGAGCACTCTCTGTATTCAATAAAGCTAAAAATTACTGTGTTGTTATATACTAAATTCCTTTCATAGTGATGTCAATGGAGACATTAACCTATCTGTGAAGAAAGGAACTTGGTATCAACATGTTTAGTATAATAACATTGATCACAGCGATTTTTACCCTCTGGTGTTTGGTAAATATTTTTACTTTTGTTCACTGTAGCAGAATGGAAGTATGCTCCCTCAGTACTGCCCCTCCGACAGTGCGGCACTCCCTCAGTACTGCCCCTCCGACAGTGCGGTGCTATGCAAATTGTGCCAAAACATATCATTGCCTCAGTTGCACAGGACTGTGATAAATTGGCCCGAAAATTGCGGTTGGAGGCTTCCCGCGGGCAGACGTCTACGACCAAAAAAGATTTTACGAAAATACCTGGTGGTCCTGGAGGAACGTAGAGTTGAGCTCCAAGGCTTAGATGCACAGTCCAGCATATGGGCCCAGATCTTCCAGGAGCGTCTGTGTATCCTGGGATCACGTGGGCCTGAACCACCAATCACAATGTAGTATTCTTATTCATAGTAATGGGAGCTCCAAGCTCCGAGCTCCCAATACTATCAATAAGAACACCCCTAAATTCAATTAAATCACCAACATAAATAAAAAAAACACTTAACCTTTTTTTAATTAATAGAAATTGCACTAAATTAAATGTTTTAGGGAAAAATTATTTTTGTAAATTAAAAAAGTTTTAATAATGTTCAAAATAAACTTACATTCATAGACAGTGTTTTTACTATAAAAATAAGTAACAACATTTACTTTTTTCTATGTTTTAAAATTCTTACGCTGGTAAAAATAGACTATACGCCACTTTTACCAGGTGTAAGAGTTTGAAGGACATTCGCTGGGCAAGAGTTGGGCAAATAGCCCAAATCTACACCCGCAAATGTCTTTCTCCGGGGATTTGTGCCCTTTGTCAAAAGACATTTTGACAGATTGCAAGAGCCGTTTTTTGGCGCATGCTCATTGTGCGCTGAGAACTGACATTTGTGAAGTCTCTTCGGGTGTGAGTGCACATTGTACACACTCAGAAAGGCAGCAATTTTTGGGCCAATATAACACGGGGCCTCCGCTTCTTTGCTAATCGCCCCCACACCCCACTTTCTCCAAAGAAATATGTATCCCAAGGACTTTTACAAGGAAATGCTTGAAGCTCAAGGAATTGAGGCAAATTATTGACCTGGTTAGGAGATTGGCTGAGCAGCAAGAGGGGCTGAATTTTCCTGGGTGAGAGCGGGCGAGATCATTGGCAGGTCATGTGAGAAAATTAGCGGGAACCCACTGTCATCTCGCTCCCACACACTTTTCCCCAGGTGCGTCTGTCATAGTGAAGCAGACTGGCAGCGGTGGGGGCCCAGTTGAGATAATTATCAGGTAATTTAAAGGCACGTATAAGTCTTTTTCCTCCTACTTTTTAAATGTCCCTCCACGGCCGCAGGATTCACAGGAAGCACATCTGTCAACCTGAGGTGGGAGTTCCATGGTCATTGCTCCAGCTGATTACTTGATAGCATAAAAAACAAAACAAAATAAAAACATGTTGATTACATCAGCTAACAGATTGATGGAGATTCTGTTCTACTTGAAAAGCTACTGGTAAATGTTAATTCAGAAATTCCTGAAGGGATGTGAGTGCTGAAGGCTCCCCTCCTGGATGCTGAGGGAAATACATATTTCACTGGCCATTCTCGGCTGTTGCCTTCCAACTCAACAGTAATTGGTGAATTGATCTGCACTATAAAAAATTACATATACCATTTAAATAAATCTTTGTGTTGCTTCTGGTCAGGTTTTTCTCACAGTGTACTGTGATTGTCCAGTTATACATTAAATCAAGTCATCAACCGTGACAATTTCATTCTCATCACTCATTCCACTGGTTCAATTTGCTTTCATTCTCTGACTATACCCCATGTAATTTTTCAGTCTGAGACCTTGGGGATGAATTTTTGCAGAGGTTTTCTCACTTGTCCATTATTAACTTCAACAAAAGAGCTGCAGAAATCCTAGAAACACATAAGCACCACTTAAACTGTTTGTCAGGGTTTGTGCAGCTTTTCTGCTGAAATTGCATAAGATTGTAAATCCACCCCTTTACAATTACATTCCAATTCTGCTTAATTGTATACATTACCTCGACACTGCATCTTTTATTTGTAGCAGTTACTGATACAGAAGTCTATAGATTTGTGACTAAAGCACCAATAACTTTTAAAATTATGTTCCTGATTGTATTTGTAGATGGCACCATATTACTTAATGACAATATTATTTAAATCTTCCATTGTCACTCATATATATCTTTTATTATATGATTGTACAGTAACGAGTCAACACCCACTTTGTTAGATTAAATGTCAAATGTAAAGTAGCTAGGATCCCTTTAAGCATACCGGCTTAAAATGCGTCATGAATGATGTCAGTAGACCCGCTCCATCTATTTGGGCCAGGTAACACGCTGGGCTGGCTTAATAGGGCCCATGAAGGTAAGTTCATTTTCAACAGTGGGATAGAGCCAGCAGTGGGGCCACGACTTGCCAAGGACATCACCCGCACCGATCCCACCCAGGTAGACAAAATTCCGGCCATAGAGTAGGGATAATGGGCAGGTACCCTAATTGGCAGGATGTGACTAGTGGCGTCCCACAGGGATCTGTGTTGGATCTTCAACTATTCACTATATTTATTAACAGCTTAGATGACGGGATAGAGAGCCACATTTCCAAATTTGCTGATGACACAAAGATAAGCAGTGCAGATAGCAGCATAAAATTACAAAAAGATATTTATAGATTGTGAATGGGAAAAACTGGCAAATGGATTTCAATGTAGCAAGTGTGAGGTCATCAACGTTAGAACTAAAAAGAATAGATCAGAGTATTTTCAAAATGGTGAAAAACTAGAAGTAGTGGAGGTCCAAAGAGATTTAGGGATCCATGTATATAGATCATGGACAGGTACAAAAAAATAATCAAAAAGGCTAATGGAATGCTGGCCTTTACATCTGGAGGACTAGAATATAAGGGGACAGAAGTTATGTTACAGCTATACAAAGCCCTGGCTAGGCCACACCTGGAGTACTGTGTTCTGGGAGCCACACCTCAGGAAGGATATATTAGCCTTGGAGGGAGTTCAGCGTAGATTTACTAGAATGATACCTGGACTCCAAGGGTTAAATTACAAGGCGAGATTACACAAACTAGGGTTGTATTCCCTGAAATTTAGAAGATTAAGGAGTGATTTGATCGAAGTTTTCAAGATATTAAGGGGAACTGATAGGCTAGATAGAGAGAAATGATTTCCGTTGGTTGGGAAATCTAGGACTAGAGGACACAGCCTACAAATTAGAGCCAGGCCTTTCAGGATTGAAGTTAGGAAACACTTCTACAGGCAAAGGATGGTAGAAGTTTGGAACTGTCTTCCGCAAATGGCAATTGATGCTGGGTCAATTGTTAATCTTATATCTGGGATTGATAGATTTCTGTTAACCAAAGGTATTAAAAGGATTGCTGGAAAGGCCGGTATACGGAATTCAGTAACAGATCAGCCATGATCTCACTGAATGGTGGAACAAGCTCGAGGGGCTATGTCGTAATATTAACTGAGTATACATCAGAGTGCAGTGGAGTATCTATAACAATATTAAGCAGGTATTTAACACAGTATTAGCAGAATATATATATATATTATAGCTTAAGCAAAATATATTGGATTATTAGTAAATAACCTCTCCTTTTCTGTCACAATTATTATAGATTCCTGTTTCTTTAATATATTTTCATATATTATTGAATTTCCTGTGGTGTTGTAAATCAGAGGATATATTGTTTTATAAGAACAGGAGTATTACTGTACCATTAAGGTGCATAATAGCATAAGAAGTAGGAGCAGGAGTAGGCCATTTGGCCCATCGAGCCTGCTCCATCATTCAATAAGATCATGGCTGATCTGATCATGGACTCAGCTCCACTTCCCTGCCTGTTCCCCATAACCCTTTACTCCCTTATCGCTCAAAGATCTGTCTATCTCCACCTTAATATATTTAATAACCCAGCCTCCACAGATCTCTGGGGCAGAGAATTTCATAGATTTACAACATGCTGAGAGAAGAAATTCCTCCTCATCTCAGTTTTAAATGGACATCCCTTTAATCTGAAACTATGCCCCCTAGTTTTAGTTTCCCCCATGAGTGGAAATATCCTCTCTGCATCCACCTTGTCGAGCCGCCTCATTATCTTATCTGGGAGTAGTTGGCCTATCCCTTTAAGAGCACAGGGTCTAATTGCTGTAAACGGGCACATTCTGTGGTCAATTGGCGGCTAAGCATATCCTAAGGTCAATTAGAGGGTATTCGTTTCTCTGTAGATTGACAATTCTTATTAATACCCAGATACTCCCAAAATCTGAAAAAAATGACTGGTCTTCCATTTTTTAAATACTTTTGACACATATACAAACATACACAAATGCAAATTACTACACTGATCTTATGAATAATACTAGGTTGAAGTATGAAGCTGCTTCCTTTTAGTAGCAGTATCATTATTAATATCGGAAATTTAAAGTGAACCAAGCACAGGCTCAATGGGCCGAATGGCCCCCTTCTGCGTAGTAACTATTCTATTTTTGGCTTTTAGGATTTCAGGGTGTCAATGATGGCGAGGCGGTCCTGATACCGCCTGGAAAACGTTTGCGCCTCAGTCAGCAAAATTGGGCAGCTGGGCCCTGAGTGTGGGGCGCAGCGCTAAGCGAGGCATTGCACACCTCTCTTAGAGCATTAGGCTGGCTGAGCATGTGACAATCCCGCGCTAAACAGGAGTGCTCTAAGTGAGGCCTGGGGTGAAAAAAACCTGAAAAAAACCACCAAAAACATTCCCAATATATTACCCACGCTACCACAACATAAATCGCAAAAAAAACCATTCACACTTACCTGAGATTGACATTACTTCCCTCACTGCAGCTGCTACAGCTTGGATTGCCCGCTTTCACAGGCGATCCCAGCAGGGCATGCTACGCAGCGCTACGGGTCGGGCGGGAGTCAAAAATCAAGCTGGTGTCGCAACCAGGGACAGTGCACACCGCGCTCGCCTTTTCTGGGCGGGAATGCTTTGCACCCTGCCGAAACCGGCCCCGAAAACCCCGGCGGGGTGCTGGAAGCTTTCCGCCCTCCCAGAAGAGCTCATGACCTCCGGAGCTAAAACAGAGGCAGACAGGAGCGGAAAAACCAACCCATTGAACTAGAGCACTTAGAGGTCATGACAAGAGTAAATATATTGCCCGGGAGTTCCTTGGGACTTCTCCCACTCCACCACCATAACGTCACCAGAAGCTCGGTGGAAACCCCGTTTATGCACGTAAACAGCGGTTTTGCCGAATTTTCACCGCAGTTACCTTGGTGCAGTGGAAAAGTCCCTGAGGAAATTGGCCCCCATTGTTCCAATATAGATCTGGTAATCAATAAGACATGCAACTTTTATTGTGTTGTATATGAATAGCTGGAAATTAATGCTGGAGTTACAATGAAAGGTTGTACTATTCCACCTGTTAGGCACGCGCAGGCGCATGCATTTACACCTTTTGCTATTACACACTGCTGAGTTACTCTCAGTCGGCTGAAGGCATGTGATAGGCTTGTTAAGCTCATTAATGTCAGCATAATTGATATTGAAGTCCCAAGCAAGCCATTTTGCAAGGCTCTCACTTCACACATACAGTGCCTTCACCCAACTCTCATTTTTGAACAACATTTCAGCAGGGGCTGCAAAGCTGCTGGGATGCACTGACAGGTGATTTGCTGCAGAGCAGTGCTGTAATGTACAACGCTTGACTACAATGGGAATTGGATCCACTGCTGCATTTGAACTGCACATGGCTGATGAATGATAGTTTAATTTAAAGCGGATTAACCTTTTCCGTACCATTTACTCTCTCGAAGACCTCTGTAAGATCACCTCTCAGCTGCTTCTTTTCCAGACAGAAAAGCCCAATTGTCTCTAATATACATATATACACATACACAAACAACTACATTGATCTTATGAATAATGCGAGCTTGAAATATGCAACTTTATTTTCGCAGCAGTATCATTATTAATATTGTACATTTAAAGTTAACCAAGCTGATCCAGTGTTTCCTGGAACTTTTGGAGGTCATGACATAAGTAAACATATTGGCCAGGAATTTCCTTGGAGTTTATCCCATTCTTCATAAATCAGACTTCTGAGTCTGGTGATCAGTCTTGTGGTTCTTCTCTGCATTACTTCGAGGATTTCAATGTCTCCCTTGTTTTTTAATGACTAGAATTGTACACAATGGTCATGGGGGAAGAGGGTGAGGTGGGGAAATGGGGTTAGATGTTGACTTTGTGCAACAGTTTAAAATGGGCGATAGCGAATTGGAAGGCCATTTTACATCCTTCATGATTTTTATTTCCTTTGACTTCAATGAAATTAAAGATTGGGAGAGATATAAAACGAGCTGTCAAATCACTATCGGCCATTTTATCCTTTCATACAAAGTCAACATGACCCCGTCGATGTGGTCTGAACAGAGCAGTTTGCTAATGACTTCCGCTGACTTGTATTCTACTGTTCTGGCTGTGTATTTCAACACCCTATTGTTGACTGCTGCTCTGCACCTTCATCTCATGGGCTGTAAACTGGCCAAGTGGATTGCCTGGCCATTATAGAACCGGCCCGATTTTCATTCTATTAATTATGCGGGTTCGATAACGGCCGGACGATCTGCTCGGTCAGTTTGTCGCCTAAACCATGAGGGTGAAAATTACCCCTGTTAAATGTTAAGCCTGCTATGACTCTTAGGGCTCTTTCAGCTTTATCCGTAGCTTTTTCTGCCTCATGCAAGGTATATATGTTGCCCATTTTTCATTTCCTTCCTATATAATACTTTACAATTGTCTGCATTAAATTCATCTGCCATTGTTTGACCCACTCACATATTTTGTTTGGCTCATTCTGTGGTTTCTGTGCTGGTTCTATTCCCCCTCCCGGTTTGGCATCATTTACAAATTAAACTCAGAATCCAATCATTGATGTAGATTAGAAACAGTAGAGGACCCAACACTCAGTACTCCCCACTCCATTCCGACATTACCCCTTTAGTCAGTACCTGATTTATACTTTTCAGCCAGGTTCTTATCCATACCTACGTGGCCTGAAACCTAAACTCTGAGCTTAATTAGCAATCTTTTGTGTGGAATTTCATCAAATGCCTTTTGAAAGTCTAAGTGCACAACTGTTGATGTGAGTTGTCACTTGCTCAAAAAAATCAAAGAGGATGGTCAGGCAGGATCTTTCTTATCTAAAGCTCTGTTGGCTCATTCAATATGTGTTGGTGTACAGATAATCCTCAAGTTTACTCCTGATAATGAGTTCCTTTACTTTACATGGAATTGAAGTAAGACTAATGAGTCTATATTTGTCTGTATCTGGTTTAACATCCTTTTTGAATATGAGTGCCATGTTAGCCTGTTTCCAATCTGCTGGTTCTACCCCAGTGTCCACTGACTCATTCATATTGATTATCAGTGTCTTGCAGGCCTCTCTCAACAATGTGTGGATATGTGGCATCTAACCCTGGGGATTTATTTGTTTTAAGCGCTTTTAGTTTATCTCGGTTCATTTTCAGTTTCACTTTCATCCATTACAAGTCATCCTCCCCGCACTTCCCACGTGTGTGTGTTTCCCCTCTCGCCCTTTGATCTGTTCATATTTAAATTATGTTAATTCTTTCACTTGTTCAGTTCTGACACAAGGGCCCAAACCCAAAACAGTAACTTGTATTTTCTCTCCACAAATGTTGAATGACCAGATGTTTGCTTTCAGCATTTTCTGTTTTTGTTTCAGATTTCCTCAGATAACCACTTCTTAGCACAAAAAGGATCACTTATTAAGGAAATAGTAGCAGACATTTAGAAAATCATAACACAATCAAGCAGCGTCAGCATGGTTTGATGAAAGGAAAATCGTGTTTAACAAATTTATTAAAGTTCATTGAGGATGTAACTATTGTGTTCCTAACACAGATGAGACTGCACACAGGGAGGTTAAAGTAACAGTGACCTCAGTTTTTAATAAGACACTCCAGAGTGAGGAACAGGCCTTAGGGGCTGGCTTATATACAGTGCTCCCAAGGGATGCTGGGATCCCTTGGGACTTCAGGGGATGAGCTCCCTGATGGTGGAACATGGGAGTGCATGCTTTACAGATACACAACAGTAACGAGCAGGGTGGATAAAGGGGAACCAGTAGATGTGGTGTATTTTGATTTCCAAAAGGCATTCGATAAGGTGCCACATAAAAGGTTACCACACAAGATAAGAGCTCATGGTGGTAGGGGTAATATATTAGCATGGATAGAGGATTGGCTAACTAACATAAAACAGAGTCTGGATAAAGGGATCTTTTTCAGGTTGGTAAACTGTAATTAGTGGGGTGCTACAGGGATCGTTGCGAGGCATCAACTATTTACAATCTATATTAAGGACTTGGATGAACTGTCCAAGTGTATTGTAGCCAAATTTGATGATGATACAAATATAGATGGGAAAGCAAGTTGTGAAGAGGATGCATGGGGGGAGAAATTCGGTCGCACCTTTGTTGCGGTGGTGTCCTGCGCGGAGCGGTAAATTTTGCGCCGGCAAATGGATTGCGTCTGCCGCCGCAAAATTCATCAGCTGGGCCCAGAGTTTGTAGCGGAGCACTAAGGGAGGCATTGCACACCTCTTTTAGGGTGCTAGGCCGGCTGAGCAAGCCAAAATCCCGAGCTAAACAGCCAGCCTCGGAGCACCATAAGAGAGGTGTCAGGGGGAAAAAAAAGACCTAAATGAAAACTACCAAAAACATTCCCAATACATAACTCACAGCACCACAACATAAATCGCAAAAAAAAAAAAAATCAATCACACTTACCTCAGGTCGACATTACTTACCTCAGTGCAGCCACTACAGCTTGAAATGCCAGCTTCCACAGGTGTCCCTGCCAGGGCGCTGTACGGAGCGCTACAGCTCAGGCGGAAGCCAAAATGTCGCACCGGTGTCGCAACCCAGGGCGTTGCACACCGGCTCACCACTTTCGGGCGGTAATGCTCCGCACCCCCTTGAAACCGACACCGAATGTCCCGGCAGGGTGCTAGAAGTTGGCAGCCTGCCTGTAAGTACTTACTGTCGCCATTGCCGCCCCTCTGTGGCGCTAACAGGGGCAGCAGAAGACTGAAAATACAGCGCAAAGAGTTTGCAACGGGATATAGATAGGTTAAGTGAGTGGACAAAAATTTGGCAGATGGCGTATAATGTGAGAAATTGTGAGGTTATCCACTTTGGTAGGAAGAATCAAAAACCAAAATATTATTTACATGGGGAGAGAGACTACCGAATGCTGCAGTACAGTGGGATCTGGGTCCTTGTACATAAAACACAAAAAGTTAGTATGCAGGTACAGCAAATAATTAGGAAGGCAAATGGAATGTTGGCCTTTATTGTAAGGGGTTTGGAGTATAAAAGTAGGGAAGTCTTGCTACAACTGTACAGGGCATTGGTGAGGCTACATGTTGAGCACCACGTACAGTTTTGGTCTCCGTATTTAAGGAGGGATATACTGCATTGAAGGAAGTTGAGAGAAGGTTCACTAAGTTGGTTCTTGGGATGAGGAAAGGTTGAGCAGGTTGGGCCTGTACTCATTGGAGTTTAGAAGAACGCGAGGTGACCTTATTGAAAAATGTAAGATTCTGCGGGGGCTTGACAGGGTAGAGGCTGAGAGGATGTTTCCCCTCATGAGGGTATCTCGAACCAGAGGGCATAGTTTCAGAATAAGGGGTCGCCCATTTAAGATGGAGATGAGGAGGAATTTATTTTCTCAGAGGGTCATGGATCTTTGGAATTCTCTATCCCAGAGAGCTGTGGTAGCTGAATCATTGAATATATTCAAGGCTGAGATAGACAAGTTCTTGAACTATAGGGGTGTCAAGGGTTATGGGGAACGGGCAGGAAAGTAGAGTTGAGGCCAAGATCAGATCAGCCATGGTCCTATTGAATGGCAGAGCAGGCTTGAGAGGCCATATGGCCTACTCCTGCTCCTATTTCTTATGTTCTTATGTATTTCTAGCCTATAAAAGAAAGACATGCATTTATATAGCACTGGACATCTCAAAGCACTTTACAGCCAATTAAGTACTTTTGGAGTGTGGGATATGCGGCAGCCAACTTGCACACACAAACAGCAATGTGATAATGACCAGATAATCTGTTTTTGTTTTGTTGATTGAGGGATAAATATCGGCCAGGACACCGGGGATAACTTCCCTGCTCTTCTTCGGGATAGTGTCATGGGATCTTTTACGTCCACTTGAGAGAGCAGACAGGGCCTCGGTTTAACGTCTCTTCCAAAAGACGGCACTGCATTGGAGTGTCAACCTAGATTTATGTGCTCAAGTTCCTGACTTTCTGACTCAGAGGCACGTGTGCTATCCACTGAGCCACAGCTGACACTATACACTATAGACTTCAGAAAAGAGGAAATATCTCTCTTCCCCTCCTCCCCCCCGCTCCACCATATTGGTTTTTACTGTTCCCATCAGTTTAAGTTATCACAGAATCAGTTATTGGTATACTTCTACATTTAATTGATATTTATATTAAGCATTCCTCGAGCAGGACATGGGTTAGTCAAGAGAACAAAACAATGAATCCCGCTGACTCTTCAGCTGAAGCAGCCAAGTCTCCCTAGCTTGGATTTTCCTGTTGCTGTAGTTGGCTTTCTTATCTGCAGTGTGTGGGATGCGGGATGAGACTCTGTCCCATTTGCTCGTGTTATGTCTGCAGTTAAAGGATTTTAAGTACTATGTTCGACAGATGTGTGAGGTTTTCTTGCTGGTCCCTTTGGCCCGGCCGGTGCAGAGTCCTTTTGGCCCGGGATAGAAACGTCTGGTACGGGTTCCCTTCGGCCAGGGACAGGAGCAGCCAGTACGGGGTCCCTTCGGCCGTGGACAGAAGCAGCCAGTACTGCAAATGTTGAGTTTTTGTTTTTGTTGGCCCAGGAGAAGCAGGCGTTAGGTCATTTGCAAGCCCACACAGGGCCTCCGGCGGTATCCAGGTCTCTCCCCAGCAGCGTCCACACCTCTCCCCAGTGGGTCCAGGTGATCGGGCCCCCTGAGTCCGAGGACGTGGAGGCTGCGGCCCGCAGTGTGGTCAGGTACAGGCCGGGTGTACGGGCGGGCTCCGGGCGGGCGGTGTGTATTGGCCGTCCTTGCAGCAGAGCCGGGGGATATCCAACCGGCCGAGGAGACTCCGGGACGACCTGCCAAGGGGACTCGAGGATGTGAAACCGGCTGAAGGGATTCGGAGGCCGGCGTTCAATCCGCCGAAGGGACTCGGAGGCCAGCGCTGAACCGGCTGAAGGGACCGAGCTTCGCATCGTCTTGTACTCCCAACCAACTTTTAATTAATTCTTAAACTTTTAACCAACTTTTAAACTTATTAAACAATTTGGGAGAACTTTTAAAACTTGCATTTTAGACTCTCAATCGAAATACTTTTAAATATATATTTTATTAATCTACATCTTTGACTTTTAACAACTTTTAGAAACTCTTTAAATGGGGAAACTTTTATAATCTATTATTGATCTACATCTTAGATTTTTAACAACTCTTAGAAACTTTTCAAAACTCCTTAACAACTCTTAGAAACTTTTGAAATAAATTGGGAACCTTTATCAACTTTTAACTTTTAAAATAACTTTGGAAGTCACCTTCCTAATGCCTGCCTCCCAAACTAGCCTCGCGCCACTTACCATCAATGGCACTACCCGGTGCCGAGCTTGCGGCCTACACTTCGCCATAGGCAATTAGGCTTATCAAGCTGTGCCTGGTCTCCAGTTGTCTTGGACCCCCTTCCCACTGGACCAAGACCTTGCTCAGCTGAGCCCATGTGGTTGCCGGTGTGCAGCGGCCACCCCACTTTAAAAGACCTCACGCACAGGCATCTTCCACTCCGTCAGTATGAATTTCGGGAACTGGAACGTCAGGACCCTCATGGACAAGCCCAACAGCAACAGACCGGAACACTGCACCGCCATAGTTGCCCAGGAACTCCGACGCTTTAACATTGACATCGCCGCCCTAAGCGAGATCCGGCAGGCAGGGGAAGGCCAGTTGAAGGAACATGGTGGAGGTTACACCTTCTTCTGGAAAGGGAAACCAGAGGCAGAACGCTGCCTTCATGGAGTCGGCTTTGCCGTCAAGAATGAGCTGGTCGACCACCTCAAAGACTCCCCCTGTGGGGTTAATGAACGCCTCATGACTCTCCGTTTCACCCTATCTCAGAACCAATGTGCCACAGTCATCAGTGCTTACGCCCCCACACTCTATGCAATGGATGAGGCTAAAGAGAGTTTTTATTCCAATCTCGAGACATCCTTGTCCTGCGTCCCCACAGGCGATAAATTGATCCTCCTGGGTGACTTTAATGCCAGGTTGGCAAGCACACAGCCCTCTGAGGAGGCGTGATTGGCAGAGAGGGCGTAGGGAAAGCCAACTCCAGTGGTACCCTACTCTTAACAAAATGTTGAGAACATGAACTCCTCATCACCAACACCCTGTTCCGCCAGAGGGACAAATACAAGGCATCATGGCAGCACCCTCGCTCCAAATACTGGCACCTGCTTGACTATGTCATCGTCCGAGCCAGGGATCGCAAGGATATGCGCATCACCCGCGCCATGACAGGAACTGACGACTGCTGGATGGACCACTGCCTAATCCGATCTATCATCAACATTAACACTGCCCCAAAGCAGAGGGGACAGCAGAAGCAGCTCCGCAAAAAGTTAATGCCGGGGCACTTAGAGACCCAGCTAAGAGAGCCCTATACAGCCAGCGCCTCACAGCCAATCTGGCATGCTTTGATGACCCCGAGATGCTGAATGCCCACAGCGCTCGGTCTGCCCTCCAGGCCTCTATAACCAGTGCTTGTGAAGAGACACTTGGTCACTCAACCAGAAAACATCAGGACTGGTTTGATGAAAATGATCAGGAGATCGAAGAACTAATAGATCGCAAGCGCAAAGCATTTCTGAACCTCAAGCAACAGCCCAACTCGAGAGCTGCAAAACAACATTACAGATGGCTCAAGGCTCAGGTCCAACCAAAAACTCGGGACCTAAAGAACAGGTGGTGGATGGAGAAAGCACAGGAGCTAAAACAACTGGTTGACAGCCACGATATGTGAGGATTCTTTGCTGCAGTCAAGGCCACCTACGGTCCAAACTCCCAAGGCCTCAACCCACTCCTGGCCAAGAATGGGAAACACTCATCAAGGACACTGAGGCTGTCAAGGCTCGATGGAAGGAGCACTTTGAAGATCTCCTCAATCGAGACTCTGCCTTTGACTCGAATGTTCTCGATTCCATCCCTCAACATGCGACCCGCCACCAACTCCAACGTTGCACAAGGTAGGCAAAGCTATAAAACAGCTTAAGAATAACAAGGCTACGGATGCAGATGGAATCCCTGCTGAGGCGCTAAAATATGGCAGAGAGGCACTGTTGGCATGGATACATGACCTCATCTCTCTCATCTGGAGGGAGGAGAGCATGCCGGGAGATCTGAGAGGTGCAGTGATTGTGACCATTTTTAAAAAGGGGGACAAGTCCGACTGCAGCAACTACAGAGGAATCTCCCTGCGTTCAGCCACTGGGAAAGTTGTCGCTCGAGTTCTCCTCAATCGTCTTCTCCCTGTAGCCGAGGAGCTCCTCCTGGAATCACAATGCGAATCACAATAAGGAGCACAACAGACATGATCTTTGCAGCATGACAGTTGCAGGAAAATGCAGGGAGCAGCGTCAGCCCTTATACATGGCCTTTTTCGACCTTACAAAGGTCTTTGACACTGTCAACTGTGAGGGGCTATGGAGCATCCTCCTCCATTTCAGATGCCCCCAAAAAGTTTGTCAACATAATTTGCCTGTTTCATGATGACATGCAGACCGTGATCCTTACCAACAGATCCATTACAGACCCAATCCACGATTGGACCGGGGTCAAACAGGGCTGTGCTATCGCTCCAACCCTCTTCTCAATCTTCCTCGCCACCACGCTCCACCTCACAATCAACAAGCTCCCAGCTGGAGTGGAACTAAACTACAGAACCAGTGGGAAGCTGTTTAACCTATGCCGCCTCCAGGCCAGGTCCAAGATCACCCCAACCTCTGTCGTTGAGCTGCATTATGCGGACTATGCCTGCGTCTGTGCACATTCAGAGGCTGAACTCCAGGATATAGTCAATGCATTCACTGAGGCATATGAAAGCATGGGCCTTATGCTTAACATCCGCAAGACAAAGATCCTCCACCAGCCTGTCACCGCCGCACAGCACTGCCTTCCAGTCATCAAGATCCACGGTGTGGCCCTGGACAACGTGGACCATTTCCCATATCTCGGGAGCCTCTTATCAACAAAGGCAGACATTGACGCGGAGATTCAGCACCGCCTCCAGTGCACCAGCGCAGCCTTCGGCCGTCTGAGGAAAAGAGTGTTTGAAGAACAGGCCCTCAAATCTACCACCAAGCTCATGGTCTACAGGGCTATAGTAATCCCCGCCCTCCAGTATGGATCTGAGACATGGACGATGTATAGAGGGCACCTCAAGTCGCTGGAGATATATCACCAACGATGTCTCGGCAAGATCCTGCAAATCCCCTCGGAGGACAGGTGCATCAACATCAGTGTCCTCGACCAGGCTAACATCCCCAGTATAGAAGCACTGACCACACTCGATCAGCTTCGCTGGGCAGGCCACATAGTACGCATGCCAGATACGAGACTCCTGAAGCAAATGCTTTATGCGGAGCTCCTTCATGGTAAACGAGCCAAAGGAGGACAGCGGAAACGTTATAAGGACACCCTCAAAGCCTCCCTGGTAAAGTGCGACATCACCACTGACACCTGGGAGACCCTTGCCACAGACCGCCCTAGGTGGAGAAAGTCCATCCGGGAGGGTGTTGAGCTCTTCGTGTCTCAACGCAAAGAGCATGAAGAGGCCAAGTGCAGGCAGCGGAAGGAGCGTGTGGCAAACCAGCCCCGCCGACCCCTTCCCTCGACGAATGTCTGTCCCACCTGTAACAGGGTCTGTGGCTCTCGTATCGGACTGTTCAGCCATCAAAGAACACACTTTGGGAGTGGAAGCAAGTCTTCCTCGATTCCGAGGGATTGCCTATGATGATTTATCTGACCTGAGCAGACTCTACTGTTGGATTATGGCTCCTCTGAGAATGAAACTATTTCAAATGATTTCACTCTATTAAGATTCACATTGTCTGTACTGGTGAATACAGAATTGCCAATCCGGTTGCCAGTTTTTCTAAATCATGCCAGGAAGCTTACATTTGTCTGGATTGGCACCAACCAAAGAAATTTTACAATAAGCAACTCAATGAAGTCCAGCTTGTGGATAACCAAAGGTCATTCTGAGAACTTTATGAGGGGGCTTTGATGGCATGCTTGTTACTTTCCAATGGATCTGGCTTAAAAGATCATGTTAATAATGGATTTGATTTAAGATGTCAGTACTCTAAAAGAAAAGAAATATAATATGATGCAGTGTTTTGTTCAGCGACAGATGAAGACCTTTGACATCATGAAAATGCATTTCAGATGCCCTGACTGTTGTGATGACATGCTGCTGTAAGCCTCCACTTTGTAGCATAATATATTTTGGCATCTTCCATAAAATAGAAGAAATTTTTGAAGAGGAGAAGCAGAATGATGCTGCAAAGGACACTGAAGATGATGCAGCTTTAGAGTTTTTGAGATTATTAACCTTCTAGTCAAATTAGAAATATTAGAGCCATTCAGATTAGAAGGTAATGGCTGGAATTTTCTGGCATCCCTGCGGGCACGATTGGAGGCAAGTCGAGAGGGGAATTTGAAATATCTTGGAGTGTGTCGGCAAGCTGCTGTCATCTCCCTCCGCACGCCTTTCCCTTGATCACATTTGCCGGCGCAACAGCGACCCGATCGACAGAGCTAATTTAGACCTTTAAACCTATTTTTCCCCCTACCTTTCAAATGTCACTAGATGCATGGTAATCAAGCAGCTCAGGAACTATGTCTGTGAACCTGAGGCGGAATATTGAGTGGTCATTGATCCAGCAGAATAGTGCACAGGATGAAAAATACAATAAAAACCCCCACCTCACGGCTGGTCACTTACCTAAGGCAGATGCTATTGCTGAGTACATTGTCAGCACAGATTCAGATTTCTAGAGGTTGCAAGTGTTTCCAACAAAGTCGGGATCCACTGTCACCTCATTGGTAAAACCTGTCACACCATTGACAGATTGCTTCTGTCATCTCTACTTGACCTGCCATCTATTCCATCAGCATGGGTGCTATTTATACTATCTCACCTTGGTCCTCAGATTCGGACCACGAGGAGCCCCAACACTAGCAGCATCAGGCACACCAGCAGCACCAACAACAGTACCAACAACCTGCTCCTCAACCACCTGAGGTTGCAAGGACAGAAGGTATCAGTGCAGGGCTGCACCATGCCAGAGGCGATGCCCCCAACATAGGGTATACAGGCAGCAGATGAGCTTCCTCAACGTGACGGGGCAGCAGTGCCAAAGGAGGCTCAGGCTATTGCGCCAGGTTGTCACAGACTTTGCAGCTTGCTCGAGCAAGACCTGCAGCCCAGAGGAGTGGGTGGACATGCCTTAACAGTGGCCATCAAAATAACCAGCATCCTCAACTTCTTCACCTCATGCTCATTTCAGGGCTCTGCAGCAGACATTTATTGCCGCCACAGATGCATCACACAGGTCACTGATGCCCTCTTTGACAAGTCAGCCAACTATATCAACTTTGCCACTGATGAAGTGTAAGGGGTGGTCCCGGGGGGGTCAGGTTCACCTGACCTACTTGAGCGGTTTGAATTGCTCCCACTCCCTTGGGTTCTGGACTCTGGATTCATTTGGGGGATGTGATAAGGTGCAAAGGACAACTGGTTTGGTGCAAAAGAACTTTGATTTTATTACAGACAAGAAAGTACAATGTCAAACTTATAATCACTCTAATAAAGAACAATACATTACACATTCAAAGGGGGTTACAGTAAAAATCACAACTCCCACCTCCCAATACCTAATCCTAGCTAGGTTAGACTCCAGGGCAGGCAGGGACTATGCTTACTAATCCTTTCTGGTCAGTTAGTGGTAGTTCGTGATTTCGGGGTTCGTTGAATTCTGTAGGTTCTGCTTGCCGTACCCCGAATGTCGGAGAAGACTTCTTACTGCGCAATCTTCAATTGGGTTGAGTCCACTGATGCGGTCGGGCGAGTTTTGGATTTGTGGGGTAAGTACCCGTTTTCCTTCATTAGAAGTAGATTTTTACAGTTCTTTAGGTAATGTTTTACCCGTTGGTAGCTCAGGAACAGCTTGTAGAGTAGAAACTTTCAATTCTTCGGTTTCTTTCTGTTGGAGTTTTGTTTCGAGTTTGGCTGATCGCGGTGGTTTTGGTGGTGCCACGTTGGCTGTGGTCGGTTGCTGCCGCGATGCTGATGATCTTCCTTCCTTTTCGACTTCAGGGCTTCGAGGCTGTAAAAGTTGGTTTTCAACTGTTGCATTGGTTTCTCTCTCTTCTCAATGGCATAGTCGCAGTATGGCATACCCTTTGTTAAAACAGGGGGCCAGTTATACTGTTTGAGTTGTCCTAATCTTCGCGCCAAATCAGTCCAAAATTCTTTGTTTAAATTTGGCGGGCTTCACATTTCTTTGTAATATTTTGGCGGGCTCATTAAAAGTTAATATGTCTTGGGTGGGTTGCACTTCTAAATCTGTTTCCTGATGGAAATATTAGCTTGGTAATTGCAATGTCCTTTTGAGCTTGGTTTTTGCATTCAGGCTGTAGTGGGCCCTTTGTTCTTATTCATGCTGAAGATGGCTTTTCTTGGTTCAGTTTGATGGCTGGCCATCTCTGAGTTATTGTTGTGGAGAAGGGTTTTCGAATATCCATTTCTCCAGACAATTTACTTTCGTCCCAACACCCAGACAGTTCCAATAATCAAGTTGGTTCCTTTAGTTCTTAGGCCCGCCCACAGATTTGAATTTGTCTTGTAAAAGTCCAAAATTTGATTAAAGTTCATAGCTTCTTCCATAAGCACTTTAGGATTTCAAACTTTCCGGTAGATAGTCCCAAATTAAATTTCCTTTCCAATGAGCCCAAACACTGGGGGGTTCCCGTGAATTTTGACCTTTCAGTAGCCAGTGTTTTTGAGCGGGCACTCGGCTTTGCTCCTATGGCTGATCTCCCACAGGTGTAGGGCGTGGTCGACTGCACGCCTGTGGCCATCCGGACACCCCATCATCACCCAGGAGTCTTTATCACTCGCAAGGGCTTTCACTCTCTCAATGTGCAGTTCATCTGCAACCATAAGAAGATCATCATACATGGGTGCACCAAGTTCGCTGGCAGCTGTCATGATTCTATTGTCCTGCACCCTCCCTCAGCATTTGGTACCTCCAATCAGACTTTCCAACTGGCTGCTTGGAGACAAGGGCTATCCACTGAAGATGTGGCTCATGACAACCTTGAGGAAGCCAAGTACTGAGGCCAGGGAGAGATATAATGAAAGTAAGATCGCCACCAGATGTATCATAGAAACATAGAAACATCGAAAATAGGTGCAGGAGTAGGCGATTTGGCACTTCAAGTCTGCACCACCATGCAATATGTGCATGGCTGATCATGCAACTTCAGTACCCCATTCCTGCTTTTTCTCCATACCCCTTGATCCCTTTAACCATAAGGGCCACATCTAACTCCCTTTTGAATATATCTTTAATATATATATAATTATATACATTGGATACATTCAAGAGGGAGTTAGATAAGGCCCTTATGGCTAAGGGGATCAAGGGGTAGGGAGAGAAAACAGAAAAGGGGCACAGAGGGAATGATCAGCCATGATCTTATTGAATGGTGGTGCAAGCTTGAAGGGCCAACTTTCAATGATTGATGTACCATGACACCCAGGTCTCATTGCACCTCACCTTTTCCTAATCTGTCACCATTCAGATAATATTCTGCCGACCTGTTTTTGCCACCAAAGTGGATAACCTCACATTTATCTAGTTTATACTGCATCTGCCATGCATTTGCCCACTGACCTAACCTGTCCAAGTCACCCTGTAGCCTCTTAGCATCCTCCTCACAGCTCACACTGCCACCCAGCTTAGTGTCATCTGCAAACTTGGAGATATTACATTCAATTCCTTCGTCTAAATTATTCATGTATATTGTAAATGGCTGGGGTCCTAGCACTGAATCTTGCTGTACCCCACTAGTAACTGCCTGCCATTCTGAAAAGGACCCGTTTATTCCGACTCTTTGCTTCCTGTCTGCCAACCAGTTCTCTATCCACGTCAATACATTATCCCCAATACCATGTGCTTTAATTTTGCACACTAATCTCTTGTGTGGGACCTTGTCAAAAGCCTTTTGAAAGTCCAACTACACCACATCCACTGGTTCTCCCTTGTCTACTGTACTTGTTACATCCTCAAAAAATTCTCGAAGATTTGTCAAGCATGATTTCCCTTTCATAAATCCATGCTGACTTGGACCAATTCTGTCACTGCTTTCCAAATGCGCTACAATTACATCTTTAATAATTGATTCCAACATTTTCCCCACTGCCGATGTCAGGCTAACCGGTCTATAATTCCCCATTTTCTCTCTCCCTCCTTTTTTAAAAAGTGAGGTTACATTAGCTACCCTCCAATCCATAGGAACTGATACAGACGCTATCGAATGTTTGGAAAATGACTACCAATGCATTCAATATTTCTAGGGTCACTTCCTTAAATACTCTGGGGTGCAGACTAACAGGCCCTGGGGATTTATCGGCCTTCAAACATATCAATTTCCCTAACACAATTTCCTGACTAATAAGGATTTCCTTCAATTTCTCCTTCTCGCTAGACCCTCGGTCCCCTTGCATTTCCGGAAGGTTATTTGTGTCTTCCTTAGTGAAGACAGAACCAAAGTATTTGTTCAGTTGGTCTGCCATTTCTTTGTTCCCCATTATAAATTCACCTGATTCTGACTGCAAGGGACCTACATTTGTCTTCACAAATCTTTTTCTCTTCACTTATCTATAGAAGCTTTTGCAGTCAATTTTTATGTTCCCTGCAAGCTTCCTCTCATACTCTATTTCCCCCCGCTTAATTAAACCCTTTGTCCTCCTCTGCTGAATTCTAAATTTCTCCTAGTCCTCAGGTTTGCGGCTTTTTCTGGCCAATTTATATTCCTCTTCCTTGGATTTAACACTATCCCTAATTTCCTTTGTTAGCCACGGTGGAGCCACCTTCCCCATTTTATTTTTACGCCAGACAGGGATGTACAATTGTTGAAGTTCATTCATGTAATCTATAAATGTTTGCTATTGCCTATCCACTGTTAACCCTTTAAGTATCATTCGCCAGTCTATCCTAGCCAATTCACGTCTCATACCATCGAAGTTACCTTTCCTTAAGTTCAGGACCCTAGTCTCTGAATTAACTGTGTCACTCTCCAGCTTAGTCAAGAATTCTACCATATTATGGTCACTCTTCCCCAAGGGGCCTCGCACAACAAGATTGCTAATTATTCCCCTCTCTCATTACACAACACCCAGTCTAGGATGGCCAGCTTTCTAGTTGGTTCCTCGACATATTTGTCTGGAAAACCATCCCTTATGGAAATCCTTCTCCACCGTATTGCAACCAGTTTGGTTAGCCCAATCTATATGTAGATTAAAGTCGCCCATGATAACTGCTGTACCTTTATATAGAGCAGACAATAGGCATGCTGAAAATGCGCCTCAGATGCCTGGATAGATCTGGAGGAACCCTGCAGTTCGCACCAGCCAGTGTCTCCAGAATCGTTGTGGTCTGCTGCGCCCTACGCAACATAGTGCAGCAGCGAAGATTAGCGCTAAATGAGATCCAAGGCTCTGAGCCCACAGCCTCTTCAGAGAAGGAGGAGGAGGAGGGAGAGGAGGAGCAGATGGAAGATGTGGAGGAGGAGGAGCAGCAGGGACCTGTGGCCCAGATCCCAGCAGCACCCGAGCACATTGCTGCCCAGGAGGCCAGGGATGACGTAATCATGGCCAGATTTACATAACTTCAGGCATGATACCCACGTGGCTGCCAAATGCTGCACTAGGTTCACCACACCCCACAGCAACACCATAAAGCATCCCTGCAATGACCAAGCCATTCCTGTCACACTGACCTCCATTGTTAGAGATACTGTTATGTCTCATCATTCACTCCAACTTATTAAATCAAAGCTGCACATAAATTTGTCCATGTGGTGAAAATAAATATTTTTATCAGTGACATCACAGTAACGGAAACTTTGCGCAAATATTTAATAAAACACCCAAGTGGCTACTCCTGTGAATCTACTTGTATTTCATCTTTCTCTTACGTGTGCTTCTATGACGTGCTACTCCTGTGACTTCAGCAGAAGTACAGTCAGCCTGCTCACTTCCCTGCTCTGACTGCTTAGACACTCTTGGTGGATGACCTCTGAGTTTTGGAGCCTGTGACGGCCCCACCAACGTCTGCTCCTCCTGTGACTGTGCAGGGGCAGACTCGGCCATCGCGATTCCAGGAGGCATGTGGGGCTCTGACTGAGGCGGAGGGGGTAATGGGGGTGACGTGTATGTGCTTTGAAAGGTGCTCCCAGTTCCATGTCCCCTCTCACCATCATCCCTCTCATGGGCCACCTGCACTTCTCTGCTTGCAAGGAACTGGAGAGCACTTTGCTGCACAGCAGTGGGGTCATGAGGACCTACGTGTATGCTGACATCCCTCCCAGACAGGAGCTCCATGAGCATTTACCATCTAATCTCCATGGAGACCATGTGCTCCTGTGAGTGGCGCATTGACTGCTCCATGCAGGTGGCCACCCTATCCATGGAAGAGCCAACCATCGCCATCACCTGCGACAAAGTGGTGTTCATGTTGGAGATGGACTCCTCCATTCTCTGCACATATGTAATTATCGTGGTCACAAAACCTGTCAGAGTCTCCTGCACTTCTTGCTGCACCTCCAGGAATGCCCTCTCTCTGGATGGCCCCCGATGCTCAGTGTCTCCATGCAGCTGAGCAGAGCTGGGAGCATCCAGCACCCTCCGGCAAGGAGTTGCCACTGCTGACCCTGTCTCCACCATCCACTCTTGGTCACTTGTGACTTTTGAGACACCAGGTGACAACACTACTCTATCTCGCGTTGCACCCACCGAGGTGTGCGTTTCTGTGCTGGTGCTGGGTGCGCTTATGTCTGGTGACGGTGCACCCTCAGAGGCTGAAGGTTCCTCTGAGGAGTTGTCTTCCTCTTCCTCCTGGATTGTAGGGCGGTGGGTGGCGAGGGGTGCGCTCTTGATGGATCTGTGGGACTTGAGTTCTCGCTGTCACCCAAGAATAGGTGCAGATATCATTATGCACATGATGAACATTCACTGGCTGCTGATCTGTTCCCATATGAGTGACCACTCTATGCCATGTGGGTAAAATTCAGCTTAAACTCTGATTAAATACAATATACTCAGTCATATTGGTTTGCAGTCAATCTTGATTATTTAAAAGACCAGAGATAAGCTAATATCAACAAATTGGCTAATCTCTACAGACCTTTAGGGCAACCTCCTTTTCTGCTGTCAAAGTAGCGCAGGATGGACGGCCACCTCCGGTTCTCTCCCTCCCCTCGTATTGTGGGTTCTTTTCTCCTGCGATAATGTAGATAGACAGCAAGGGATGGGTACATGTGCAAGGTATGTTGGTATGAGTAATGATGTGCAGGTGTAGGATTGGGAAGGCAGAGTGATGGGGATGTGATGAGAGGCACAGCAGCATTAAGTTAGTGTGGCTTTGCACCCAGGTCCTCCTGACAACATCCCTACTGTTGATGTCCACTGCTATTTGGAGTCAGGCTTTTGGTCTCCTGGGTCGTCCTAGCTCCAGCGTATCTTTCCCAGCCAGCTCCTACCGAGCAGCTTGGGACCATCGCCTGGTACCACCCAGAGTGGTAGCTTGTGCACCGCTCCATCGTAGGAGACCTTTACGGTAGTACTGCCGATTACAGGAATCAGTTCCTTCGTGTACGTTCTTAGTTTTGTGCAAACTGAAATTAAGACTAGCCTTGAGGCCTTGTTGCACGAAAGGTCTGTAGAGATTAGCCAATTTGTTGATATTAGCTTATCTCTGGTCTTTTAAATAATCAAGATTGACTGCAAACCAATATGGCTGAGTATATTGTATTTAATCAGAGTTTAAGCTGGATTTTACCCACATGGCATATATTGGTCACTCATATGGGAACTGATGTCAGCAGGGTATTGGTGAGGCCGCACCTGGAGTACTGCGTGCAGTTTGGTCACCTTACTGAAGGAAGGATATACTAGCTTTGGAGGGGGTACAGAGACGATTCACTAGGCTGATTCCGGAGATGAGGGATTGAGTAGATTGGGTCTTTACTTGTTCGAGTTCAGAAGGATGAGGGATGATGTTATAGAAACATTTAAAATAATGAAAGGGATAGACAAGATAGAAGCAGAGAGGTTGTTTCCACTGGTCGGGGAGACTAGAACTAGGGGGCACAGCCTCAAAATACGGGGGAGCCAATTTAAAACCGACTTGAGAAGGAATTTCTTCTCCCAGAGGGTTGTGAATCTGTGGAATTCTCTGCCCAAGGAAGCAGTTGAGGCTAGCTCATTGAATGAATTCAAATCACATATAGATAGATTTTTAACCAATAAGGGAATTAAGGGTTACGGGGAGCGGGCGGGTAAGTGGAGCTGAGTCCACGGCCAGATCAGCCATGATCTTGTTGAATGGCGGAGCAGGCTCGAGGGGCTAGATGGCCTAACCCTGTTCCTAATTCTTATGTTATGTTCTTATGCACCACAACCTTTTGAAAGTCTTTTTGCCCATGAAGGACTGGCTCACGCCCGTGTCCAGCTCCATTGACACCGAGAGTCCATTTAGTTCAACATTCAGCATTATCGGGGGACAATTTGCAGTGAATGTGTGCATCCCATGTACCTCTGCCTCCTCTATCTGAGGCTCTGGTTCGTCGTGATCCTCTGTGATCTGTCCTCCTCTGCAACATGGTGGTTTTCAGGTTTAACAGGCTTTGCAGCTCGCCTGCACATTCGTTGGAGGTGTCCCATTGTTCCACAGCTCTTGCAAATGTACTCTTAGAATCAGCATGAATGAAAATGATGATCACCCCTGCAGCGCCCACAAGGTGTTAATGACCTTGCATTCATCACCCTTGATGATGGACTCTGAGACATCTGCGACATGTAGCTGCAGGTATATGTGACCTGCCCTGAACGTTACGATTCGAAAACAACATCACTTTGTTCACAGTACTTGTAGCAGCACTTGTGTGCGGAGAGGTTTGCTTCATATTGTCACTGGTGACAATGGATGCCTGGGCTATCGCTATGGCCTTACTCAAGGTTAGGGTCTCTACAGTCAAAAGCTTGCGAAGTATGGTTTCGTAGCTAATGCCAAGTACGAAAAAGTCTCTGAGCATGTGCTCCAAATGTCCTTCAAATTCACAATGTTCTGCAAGGTGTCTTAGCTCGGTGACATAACTCGGCACATCCTGGCCTTCAGACCTTTTGTTGGTGTAGAACCGGTACCTCGCCATCAGAACGCTTTCATTCGGGTTCAAATGCTCTCGGGCCAGTGTGCACAAATCGTGTATAATTTCTCTGTGGGTTTCGCTGGAGTGAGCAGATTCTTCATGAGGCCATATGTTGGTGCCCCACAGATTGTGAGGAGGATCGCCCTTCGTTTGGCAATGCTCTCTTCCCCATCTTGCTCATTGGCCATGAAGTATTGGTCGAGTCGCTCCACAAAAGTTTCTCAATCATCTCCCTCCCAGAATATCTCCAGGATGCCCACTATTTGCTGCATCTTTGAGTTCGCTATCTGTATCTCATCGCCAGTTGTTGTGTATGGAGAAAGAGTCAGACTGAACACTGTGAGCTCAAAGTAAAGTGTGACCTTAGTCTTTTATTGCAGGTCTCCAGAGTGCCGCTCCAACCTGTGAAGCCTCCTTAAATACCTGTGCTCTGAAGGGATTATGGGATTCCTTGGGACTCCAGGGGATGAGCCCTCTGGTGGCTGTACAGAGTAAATACAAGTTTACATATATAACACAAGGGGCTATAGCGGGGGGGGAGGAACTTAACACAAGTAGCGGCAGAGATAGTGGATGCATTCAACCTTCAGCATTGTCGGGGGATACTTTGTGGTAAATGTGTGCACCCCATATACCTCTGCCTCCTCAGTCTAAGGCTCTGGTTCATCATGATCCACCGTGGATCTGTCCTCCTCTGCAACGTGGTGGTTTGTAGGATTAGCAGGGTTTGCAGCTCGCTTGCACATACGTTGGAGGTGTCCCATTGTTCCACAGCCCTTGCAAATGTATCCTTTGAAGCGGCATGAATGGAATCAATGATCACCCCTGCAGCGCAAACAAGGTGTTAATTGCCTTGTTTTCACCACTTTTGATGGCGGACTCTGAGTCATCTGTGGACGTGCAGCTACAGGCGTGTAAGTCCTGCCATGTACATTTTGATTTGAAAACAATGTTACTTTGTTCACAGTACTTGCAGCAGCACTCGTGTGCTGGGAAATTTGTTTGGTATTGTCACTGGTGGAGATAAACACCTGTGCTATCGCTATGGCTTGACTCAAGGTTGGGGTCTCTACAGTCAAAAGTTTGCGAAGTATTACTTCATGGCCAATGCCAAGTACAAAAAAGTCTCTGAGCATGTGCTCCAAGTGTTCTTCAAATTCGAAATGTCCTGCAAGGTGCCTTAGCTCGGTGACATAGCTCGCCACTTCCTGGTCTTCAGACCTCTTGTACGTGTAGAACCGATACCTCACCATCAGAACGCTTTCCTTTGGGTTTAGATGCTCCCGGACCAGTGTGCACAGCTCATTGTACAACTTGTCTGTGGGTTTTGCTGGAGTGAGCAGGTTTTTCATGAGACCATACGTTGATGACCCGCAAATGGTGAGGAGGATCGCCCTTCATTTGGCAGCGTTCCCTTCTCCTTCCAGCTCGCTGGCCACGAAGTATTGGTCAAGTCGCTCCACGAAGGTTTCCCAATCATCTCCCCCTGAAAATTTCTCCAGGATGCCCACAGTTCTATGCATTGTTGTGGTGGGGTTCGTCATCTGTATCTCGTTGCCAGTTGTGCTATGTCTTGGATACGGAGTCAGACTAGATACTGCAAGCTCAAAGTAAGTGTGACCGTAGTCCTTTACTACAGATCTCAGTGTGCCTCACCAGCCTGTGAGGCCTCCTTATATACAGGTACTCCCAAGGGATTGTGGGATCTCTTGGGACTCCAGGGGATAAGCCAGGGTGGTTAGACATGATAATTACAGGCTTACATAACAACTCGTATGTAGATACAGCAAGTGATCAGGAAGGCCAATGAAATCTTGGTCTTTATTGCAAAGGAGATGGAGTAAAAAAGCAGGAAAGTCTTGTTACAGCAGTACAGGGTATTGGTGAGGCCACACCTGGAATACTGCGTGCAGTTTTGGTTTCCATATTTACGAAAGGATCTACTTGCTGTGGAGGCAGTTCAGAGAAGGTTCACTAGGTTGATTCCGGAGATGAGGGGGTTGACTTATGAGGAAAGTTGAGTAGATTGGGCCTCAACTTATTGGAATTCAGAAGAATGAGAGGTAATCTTATCGAAATGTATAAGATTATGAGGGGGCTTGACTAGGTGGATGCAGAGAGGATGTTTCCATTGATGGGGGAGACTAGAACTAGAGGGCATGATCTTAGGATTAGGTGCTGCCCATTTAGAACTGAGATGAGGAGAAATTTCTTCTCTCAGAGGGTTGTAGATCTGTGGAATTCGCTGCCTCAGAGAGCTGTGGAAGCTGGGACATTGAATAAATTTAAGACAGAAATAGACAGTTTCTTAAATAATAAGGGGATAAAGAGTTATGGGGAGTGGGCAGGGAAGTGGAGCTGAGTCCATGATCAGATCAGCCATGATCTAATTGAATGGTGGAGCAGGCTCAAGGGGCCGTATGGCCTACTCCTGTTCCTATTTCTTATGTTCTTATATTCTTATGTGGCCAATGCGGGATCTACAGTCTCTACTACAGGTGGGGCAGATAGTGTTTGGAGGGACGGGTGGATGGGGTGCTTGGTTTGTCGTACGCTCTTTCTGCTGTTTGTACTTGGCTTCCACGTACTCCCGACGAAGAGACTTGAAGTGTTCGCCGCCTTCTCGGATGATTCTCCTCCACTTTGAGCGGTCTTGGGCCAGGGATTCCCAGGAATCGGTGTGGATGTTACCATGCAATGTGGCCATGGTTCCTTTAAATATCCCAACTGAAAATGCGTCATCGATAATGTCACCATTTAATTGGCCGGGTAACGCACAGGGCAGCTCTAATAGGTGATATTGCGGGAAAGTCGATCTCTGGAGCAGGATGTAATGAAGAATAAGATAGTGACCAGCCACAACGATCTCCTGCACTGGACCCGCCGAGGTACGGAGAATTCTGGCCAAGGTGTTTGGCAAGTTTGACAATCTCAGATTCAGAATCTTTCTGAAGTTTATTTTATTTGTTCCTGGGATGTGTGTGTTGCTGGCAAGGCCAGCATTTATTGCCCATCCCGAATTTCCCTTGCAAAGATGGTGGTGAGCCGCCTTCTTGAGCCGCTGCAGTGCGCGTGGTAAAGGTGCTCCCAAGTAATGTACCAAATAATGTAATAGTCACTAAAACAAAAGCAAAATACGGCGGATGCTGGAATCTAATATAAAAACAGAAAATGCTGAAAATCTCAGCGGGTCAGGCAGCATCTATGGAGAGAGAAACAAGAGTTAACGTTTCAGGTCGATGACCTTTTGTCAGTATTAACACTGGTTTCTAACATTGAGATTCTGAGGCCTGCCTACAAGAAAAGAAGGTGTGCCACCACCTTCTCAAGGGCAACCAGCGATTGGCAATGATTGCCAGCCTTACCAGCAACACCCAAATCTGAAGAATAAATTTTAAAAACTTTGGGGTCGATTTTAACTTTCTCCGCTTGCCAAGAACCAGGTGGGCGGGTAGTGAAAATGGAACAGGGGCTTACCCATTCAGTTCCTGACCTGGCCGACTGCAATTTTAAATTGCAGGCACCAAGGACACCAACCTGAAGCCAATATACAGGCATGAGACATGATATGTGGTAAGTGTAGCGTGCTTGGGAGGAGCAGGTGACTTTGGATCTTTGGTTCCCACAGCTCTCCACCATGGGTAGGTTTACCGCACCTCATGTCTGGGTCTGTTGTAGGCTAGCTGATAGAGATTGCTTCCTCTGATTAGTCAATAACTCCATTGTTGCTGTATCATGTGGCTACCAGTATGATAGAAGATGAAGTATATGGACCTTGATCTTTTTCATCGAGCAATTCCTATGTTCCTAAGCTGGCGG
Source organism: Pristiophorus japonicus (assembly GCF_044704955.1). Classification (NCBI taxonomy): domain Eukaryota; kingdom Metazoa; phylum Chordata; class Chondrichthyes; family Pristiophoridae; genus Pristiophorus; species Pristiophorus japonicus. The sequence goes on along the minus strand of NC_091983.1, from coordinate 173,676,349 downwards.
GGTCCTTCTTTAAATGTGCAGATCGGGCTCCAATAACATCAACGGGGTTTGACTGCCATTACTACCCAAGGTCTGAGCAGGGGAGCAGTGGTGGCTCCTCCAAGCCCCACAAGGAAGTCTTGTGTCTCCTCTTATCCAGGCTTCCAACCCCCCCAACTCCAATTCGCCCAGCGAGGCCCCCTGATCCAAGCTTCCAACCGCAACCCCCACCCCCCAATTCCAATTCCCCCGCCGAGGCCCTCTGATTCAGGCTTCCAACCCCCCCCTCCCCCACAACTCCAATTCCCCTCCCGAGGCCCTTTAATCCATTTATCTTGTGCGGAGGACCATTTCTGTGGCCCCTTGGTGGTGGCCTCCCAGCTGCCCAATTTTAACAGCCGGGCTGGCACTTTCCAGCCCTTTTGGTTGGGAAGTTGGCAGCCAGCATGCTAATGAGGCCTGGCCGTTACAATCAGACGATCCTCCCTTCTACAGATCCCGGGTGGGCCGTCCGCTCGCTAGGTCGTGTTCTCGCCCAGGAAGTAAACTCCACCATTATGTGTTAGTGCAGCACACCATAGACTGGGGAATCCAAGTTCAAGTCCTAGCTTCAGCTGACATTCGCACTCAGATTTGTTCCAGATGGCAAGTTGTCAGTGTTGGCCAGATCATCAGGCGTAGTACTGCGCTGAAGCAAAGTTCCCAGCCAATGGACAGGGAGACACAATTCAGCAGGAGGTTGATAAACTTCCAGATTAGGTTACACTTCAGTTACCTTTACTGTTTGCTCATAAAGTGACTTTGACCGAATCTGCAAACACGTTCATGGTTGCCTGGCCATCCCGCAGCTGGAGTTCAAGGCACAGAATTTGGGAGGCTATGGAAGGAAAATGAGGATAAAAATACATCTGAAGAAAGTTCAAAAAACCACAATGTAATCTACTTAAAAAATAAACAGATTAGACAGTACATTGTACTGTTATACAAAAAAAAATCAAATTTGTTCTTTTTTTAACAGTAAGGCCCACTACCTCCTGCGTCCAATCTCCTGAGGACCAGATGCTGTTTTCTGTGGAATCCAACCAGAAGTCCACCATTGCTAGAAGTGGGAGGGAATCAAAGGGTGAAATTATTCACTCACATGAGGACAACACCTGGTACTTTCTGATGAAGCAGACTTCTTGAGTGGTTGGTAGTTAGAAAAATGAAAATAGTCGGGGCTTTGATTCGGAATTTTAGTTTGTTAGACTGGCATTTATTGATTTGATGCTTTGGTTAATTTACAACCAGTAGTTCTGTCATTCTTTTAGTTTACTGATTTGTAGGTTGCAAATCCTCCTAACATTTTCACCTCTAAAATTGAAGGCGTTCTACCTGGCTCAACTACTCTGGTTTTACTCCCTCCCTCCTCCAAGTTAGGTGTAGTACCTTGGGCACAAGATGGCACCTGAAGCTGGAGTGGAAGGCTTGCAGAGAAGGATGAAGGAATCCCACCTCAAATTCTCGGCATTTCACATAGTAATTCTCAGCTGGTAAATACTGCCGGAATAAAAACAGGAAATGCTGGCTATACATCGCAGGTCAGTCAGCAACCAAGAGAGGTTAATGTTGTAGATAGAGACCCTTGGCCAGACCACCATTAAACTATTTTTCAGCATGAACAGTTTTTTTATTCTTTATATCCTCAATGCTGCTGGATTCTGGTCATTATGAACATTTGGAAATGATGGGCAGGAAGAGACCAGCTAGTCCATTAAGCCCTACACTCATGGTGACTGGAGCATCATAACCAAACACTCCAACCCACCCCTTCCACTTCTCGCAGCCATGTAATCTCCTGAGAAAGGCAAAATAAAACAGAGAAAAAATAAGTGAAAAAATATTGTGGAGAATTCCTGTCCGACTCTTCAGGCGGTCAAAACCAGTCCGAGGGATCACTTGGACCAAGTGTTATCTATAAAGCCACTTACCTTCTGTATGATGCCATCTCTGCCTCAGTCAAGAACTGATCAAGCTCCCTCTTGAAGGTATACGGAGAGTCAGCACCCAGCACACCAGCCAGCAACGTAGTCCAGAGGCTCCCTTCTCTCTGGAGAAGAAGAATCGCCTAACATCCAGTCTATTCCTACTCTTACATAGTTTACACACATGATCCCTGGCCTTCCCTAATATGTTAAACTGGAATAATGTGAAGATTTAGATTGACGCTTGTGCCTTGCCTTTTCATGTGTAAGTAATAGACAGCGGAGACTCACACGTGACTTTGGAAAATGTCAATCGCTAATTAATAGCGATAAACCTCAACCTGAACTGTAAAGCTGAAAAGACTTGAATTGGATCAGTTCAGATTATTGCACCAAATGACCAGATTTGGCCCAGTTTGGATTCTTGGACATCAATTCCTTTAGGAATAAAATAGGGGCAGTAAATTTCTTTGGAGTTCCTTCTGCTCTGCCGACGTAGTTTGAGCAGAAAGTGCAGCGAAAACTAGGTTTACCCTCGAAATGGGGCTACCAGCATACTTCTGGTGGCGGAGCAGGAAAGGGTCCGAAGAAGTTCACCCCCAGTGTAGTGAATATACAAAGAGGGAGGAATTCACTATCGCCCCGTTTGGGGTGCTAATTTTTAACAGTTTGAAAAGTTAGTGGCAGGCGCTAACGATTTCAAATTTTAAAAAAAATTGCCGTATGCGCAATCGGCAGCAGGTGGGGTGGTGACTTCAGCAGCGCTGCACAATGGGACGTGCAGCGCTGTCGTGTTCAAAGGGAAGGACCATTGCTGCAGGCTCTGCAAGATAAAAAGTACCTATCTGGACCACCAAGGCAGTTGCAATCTTGCTCGATCAGTTCGGCACTCAAGCAGCGTGCCGGGCTGATCGATAGCAGGCAGGAACCCATGAGACAAACTGGAATAAGAAAGGTAAGTTTTTTTTTTACTTACCTCGGTCACCTCGCCTTTAATCATCACTAGCTGCCGGCCGCCCAATGCACACCTCCTGCAGCTGTCAGTGTTTTCAATTGGCAATGCTGCAGGGGACGGAAGTCAATTTCAAATATGGCGGGAGTCGATGTCAGCGCTGTGCCTGGTCACAAAGCCATTTGTGCCCCATTAGCGGCCCCCAGGAGTGGTAACGGGAGGCGCAAAGACCCCAAAGTCACAAAATCTCCACTGTCTTTTTTGGCCACTAATACCTACTATCAGTTTGCTACTGTCATGATGAGCCAATGCCCCGTGTGGCTGGAAGCACAGTAACAAAAGTTCTTTAAAAAGCATTCTAAACACATAAAAAAAAATCTTAATTGGTGGTTTGTATCTACTCCCCTAGTGGTCTCGCAGTATATAAATGTGTTATCTTACAGTTCTGAAAGTGCAAACAGGGTTAATTTTTGCACTCTTGTGTGAGTATAGCCTGGAAAATATTGTCTGTGAACTTATTGTTCTTATGTTTTATGTGCTTGTACCAAATTCCTCTCTTTACTATTTTAACTAAGGCTTCATCCTGTTTATTTAGATGGGCTCAATGCCTCCATTAAAATAGTGGAGACAGGAATTTGAAACAGCACATTCAGCTGGGTGTGCAATGTAATCGACTGTTACTGTTGAGAAAAGGGACAAAGCATTTGAAGAACATTTCATTACTAATTGATTTGCATGTCTAAATAATGGATTAATGTTATATATGATGCATACAAAAAAATCTATGTCTGAACAGTTTAAGAAAATTGGCATGATAAGGAAATAATCTAAAGCAAATTAATTGACATGCGCCAACATTTGATGTTTATTGTGTGCTTATAGAAGGTAGCATAGAAGTGCTTGCATAGGAATAACCTTTGTACAACTTGAAATGGTTGTTCTGTGCAAGACGTGCTTGTTGTGCTTACTAACCCTGTTGATTCTTCTGCGTTGGGTGGTTCTGCCGATGTTTTTTTTCAGACAAGGAAATCTTCGCCAATTTTTTTTTTGTCTAGGGAGTTCACTTCAGGCCATTCCACTGTTCCGCTTTCAGCTTTCAATATTTTACCATGTTCAGAGACCATAGAAACATAGAAACATAGAAAATAGGTGCAGGGGTAGGCCATTCGGCCCTTCGAGCCTGCACCACCATTCAATATGATCATGGTTGATCATGCAACTTCAGTACCCCTTTCCTGCTTTCTCTCCACACCCCTGATCCCTTTAGCCGTCAGAGCCATATCTAATGCCCTCTTGAATATATCTAATGAACTGGCATCAACAACTCTCTGCGGTAGAGAATTCCAGACGTTAACAACTCTCTGAGTGAAGAAGTTTCTCCTCATCTCGGTCCTAAATAGCTTACCTCTTATCCTTAGACTATGACCCCTGGTTCTGGACTTCCCCAACATCGGGAACATTCTTCCTGTATCTAACCTGTCCAGTTCCGTCAGAATTTTATATGTTTCTGTGAGATCCCCTCTCATTCTTCTAAACTCCAGCAAATACAGGCCCAGTTGATCCAGTCTCTCCTCATATGTCAGTCCCGCCATCCCGGGAATCTGTCTGGTGAACCTTTGCTGCACTCCCTCAATAGCAAGAACATCCTTCCTCAGATTAGGAAACCAAAACTGAACACAATATTCCAGGTGAGGCCTCACCAAGGCCCTGTACAACTGCAGTAAGATGTCCCTGCTCCTGTACTCAAATCCCCTAGCTATGAAGGCCAACATGCCATTTGCCTTCTTCACCGCCTGCTGTACCTGCATGCCAACTTTCAATCACTGATGTACCATGACACCCAGGTCTCGTTGTACCTCCCCTTTTCCTAATCTGTCGCCATTCAGATAATATTCTGCCTTCATGTTTTTGCCACCAAAGTGGATAACCTCACATTTATCCACATTATACTGCATCTGCAATGCATTTGCCTACTCAACTAACCTGTCCAAGTCACTCTGCAGCCTCTTAACATCCTCCTCACAGCTCACACTGCCACCCAGTTTAGCGTCATCTGCAAACTTGGAGATATTACACTCAATTCCTTCATCGAAATCATTGATGTATACTGTAAATAGCTGGGGTCCCAGCACTGAGCCCTGTGGCATCCCACTAGTCACTGCCTGACATTCTGAGAAGGACCTGTTTATCCCTACTATCTGCTTCCTGTTTGCCAACCAGTTCACTCTCCACGTCAATACATTACCCCCAATACTATGTGCTTTAATTTTGCACACTAATCTCTTCTGTGAACCTTGTCAAAAGCCTTTTGATAGTCCAAATACACCACATCCACTGGTTCTGCCTTGTCCACTCTACTCGTTACATCCTCAAAAAATTCTAGAAGATTTGTCAAGCATGATTTCCCTTTCATAAATCCATGCTGACTTGGATCGATCCTGCCACTGCTTTCCAAATGCGCTGCCATTTCATCTTTAATAATTGATTCCAACATTTTCCCCACTACTGATGTCAGGCTAATTGGTCTATAATTCCCCATTTTCTCTCTCCCTCCTTTTTTAAAAAGTGGTGTTACATTAGCTACCCTCCAGTCCATAGGAACTGATCCAGAGTCGATAGATTGTTGGAAAATGATCACCAATGCATCCACTATTTCTCGGGCCACTCCCTTAAGTACTCTGGGATGTAGACTATCAGGCCCTGGGGATTTATCGGCCTTCAATCCCATCAATTTCTCTAACACAATTTCCTGACTAATAAGGATTTTCTTCAGTTCCTCCTTCTCGCTAGAACCTCGGCTCCCTATTATTTCCGGAAGGTTATATGTGTCTTCGTTCGTATTTGTTCAATTGGTCTGCCATTTCTTTGTTCCCCATTATAAATTCACCTGATTCTGACTGCAAGGGCCGATGTTTGTCTTCACTAATCTTTTTCTCTTCACATATCTATAGAAGCTTTTGCAGTCAGTTTTTATGTTTCCAACAAGCTTCCTCTCATACTCTATTTTCCCCCTCCTAATTAAACCCTTTGTCCTCATCTGCTGAATTCTAAATTTCTCCCAGTCCTCAGGTTTGCTGTTTTTTCTGGCCAATTTATATGCCTCTTCCTTGGATTGAACACTATCCTTAATTTCCCTTGTAAGCCATGGTTGAGCCACCTTCCCCGTTTTGTTTTTACTCCAGACAGGGACATCCAATTGTTGAAGTTCATTCATGTGATCTTTAAATGTCTGACATTGCCTATCCACCATCAACCCTTTAATTATCATTTGCCAGTCTATTCTAGCCAATTCACGTCTCAAACCATCGAAGTTACCTTTCCTTAAGCTCAGGACCCTAGTCTCTGAATTAACTGTGTCTCCATCTTAATAAAGAATTCTACCATATTATGTTCACTCTTCCCTAAGTGGCTTCGCACAACAAGATTGCTAATTAGTCCTTTTTCATTACACATCACCCAGTCTAGGATCGCCAGCCCTCTAGTTGGTTCCTCGACATATTGGTCGAGGAAACCATCCCTAATACACTCCATGAAATCCTCCTCTATCAAATTGCTACCAGTTTGGTTAGCCCAATCAATATGTAGATTAAAGTCGCCCATGATAACTGCTGTACCTTTATTGCACGCATCCCTAATTTCTTGTTTGATGCTGTCCCCAACCTCACTACTACTGTTTGGTGGTCTGTACACAACTCCCACTAGCGTTTTCTGCCCTTTGGTGTTCCACAGCTCTACCCATACAGATTCCACATCATCCAAGCTGATGTCCTTCTTTACTATTGCGTTAATTTCCTCTTTAACCAGCAATGCCACCCCATCTCCTTTTCCTTTCTGTCTATCCTTCCTGAATGTTGAATACCCCTGGATGTTGAGTTCCCAGCCTTGGTCACCCTGGAGTCATGTCTCCGTAATGCCAATTATATCTTATTCGTTAATAGCTATCTGCACAGTTAATTAGTCCACCTTATTATGAATACTCCTCGCATTGAGGCACAGAGCCTTCAGGCTTGTCTTTTTAACATACTTTGTCCCTTTAGAATTTTGCTGTAATGTGGCCCTTTTTGATTTTTGCCTTGGGTTTCTCTGCCCTCCACTTTTACTTTTCTTCTTTCTATCTTTTGCTTCTGCCCCCATTTTACTTCGCTCTGTCTCTCTGCATAGGTTCCCATCCCCCTGCCATATTAGTTTAACCTCTCCGCAACAGCACCAGCAAACACTCCCCCTAGGACATTGGTTCCGTCCTGCCCAGGTGCAGACCATCCGGTTTGTACTGGTCCCACCTCCCTCAGAACCGGTTCCAATGTCCCAGGAATTTGAATCCCTCCCTCCTGCACCACTCTTCAAACCATGTATTCATCTTAGCTATTTTGCCATTACTACTCTGACTAGCACGTGGCACTGGTAGCAATCCTGAGATTACTACCTTTGAGGTCCTACTTTTTAATTTAACTCCTAGCTCTCTAAACTCAGCTTGTAAGACCTCATCCCATTTTTTACCTATATCGTTGATACTTATATGTACTACGACAGCTGGCTGTTCACCCTCCCCCTCCAGAATGTGCTCTAGCTGCTCCGAGACATCCTTGACCCTTGCACCAGGGAGGCAACATACCATCCTGGAGTCTCGTTTGTGGCCGCAGAAACACCTATCTAGTCCCCTTATAATAGAATCCTCTATAGCTCTCCCACTCTTTTTCCTGCCCTCCTGTGCAGCAGAGCTGCTCCTGGTGCCATGGACTTGGCTGCTGTCTTCCCTGATGAGTCATCTCCCCCAACAACACCCAAGGTGGTGTACCTGTTTTGGAGGGAGATGCCCGCAGGGGACTCCTGCACTACCTTCCTTCCACTGTTCTTCCTGATGGTCACCCATTCCCTATCTGCCTGAGTAACCTTTACGTGCGGTGTGACCAACTCACTAAACGTGCTATTCACAACATCCTTCGCATCGCTGATACTCCAGAATGAATCCATGCGCCGCTCCAGTGCCGCAATTTAGAAACTACCATACACAGTTTGGTATTGGCAGGGTGGGTGCTTCGCTTTCATAGAATCATAGAAATGTACCGCACAGAAAGAGGTCATTTTGGCCCATCATGCCTGTGCTGACCGACAAAGAGCTATCCAGCCTAATCCCATTTTCCAACACTTGGTCCGTAGCCTTGTAAGTTACAGCACTTTAGGGTCAAGTTTCAGCCTGAGTTGCTCCTATTTTTTTGGAATTGCAATTCTCGGCATTTAGTTTGCTCCAGTTCTAGTGAGTTGGAACAGTTTTATTTTAGAACAGATTTTTTTTTTCAAAAGGGGGCGTGTCCAGCCACTTACGCCTGTTTTGTAAGTTTAGGAAGCGAAAACTTACTCCAAACTAACTTAGAATGGATTAAGTGTAGATTTTTGTACGCTCAGAAAAACCTTGCCTACCCTTGGAAATCAGGAGTATGGAACGAAAGATAGGGCGGGGGGGGGAGGGGGGGTTTACAAACATTAAACACTTCACTTTTTTAAAATAAAGAGCCATCATCAATAATAAATGATAAATAAATCAATAAATAAACCAATAAATCAATCCAAATAAATTAAACATTAAAAAATTAAAAAAAATTAAAAATCACTCAATAAATAAAAAATTATTTCTACTCACCCACTGCAGCACCAGGGAGAAGAGGGGGTGGGGGATGAAGAGAAGAAGATGGGGGGGGAAGAAGAGAGGAAGATAGCGGGGGGGGTGAAGAGATGAAGATGGGGGGGAAGAGAAGAAGATGGGGGGGGAAGAAGAGAGGAAGATAGCGGGGGGGGGTGAAGAGATGAAGATGGGGGGGGAAGAGAAGAAGATGGGGGGGGAAGAAGAGAGGAAGATAGCGGGGGGGGGTGAAGAGATGAAGATGGGGGGGAAGAAGAGAGGAAGATAGCGGGGGGGGTGAAGAGATGAAGATGGGGGGGAAGAGAAAAGACGACAAAGAAGAAGGCCGCCGACTCTTCGGGCGGGGCCCACCTCAGTGAGAGGCCGGGTGGGCGGGCCCCACCGCCGAGGTAAGATGCACAGGCCACTCGGCCGAGGATAGGGTCGTCGCCCCGGAGACAGGACGCACGCGCGCAACTGCCGGCACTGTTTTCGGCGCAGGGCTGTAGCTCCGCCCCCAGCAGCTCCTGCTGCGCAGCACTGAGGTGGAAATAGGTCTACAGCTAGCGGAGAATCGCGAGGTATGTATTCGGCGCAATTTTTGTTCTATAAATTAGGCAGGCCTCTCCGATGTGCACCGTTCTAGCGGGCAGCCGAAACTTGACCTCTTTAAGTGCACATCTAAGTACTTTTTAAATGTGGTGAGGGTTTATGTCTCTACCACCCTTTCAGGCAGTGAATTCCAGATCCCCACAACCCTCTGGGTGAAAAGATTAACCCCCAAATCCCATTTAAACCTCCTACCAATTACTTTAAATCTATGCCCCCTGGTTAGTGACCCCTCCTCTCAGGGAAATAGGCCCTTTCTATCCACTCCCTCGAGAACCCTCATAATTTTAAACATCTCAATAAGGTCTCCCCTCATCCTCCTCTGTTCCAAAGAAAATAAACCCAGCCTATCCAATCTTTCCTCGTAGCTAAAATTCTCCAGTCCAGGCAACATCCTCCAAAATCTCCTCGGTGCCCTCTCTAGTGCAATCACATCTTTCCTGTAATGTGGTGACCAGAGCTGCACGCAGTACTCCAGCTGCAGCCAAACTAGTGTTAGGTGTTGCCACCACCTCGTATCCACCTCTCTTGTATAGACAAAACAATAAATTTGACACCGAGCCACATAAGAAGAAATTATGGTAGGTGACCAAAAGCTTGGTCAAAGAGAACATAAGGAGCGTCTTCAAAGAGGAAAGAGAAGTAGAGAGGCAGAGAGGTTTCGGGCCTCAAATCGGCGACCACGCTGCGCAGTGGAGTGGCCACCGACTTTTCATGGAATCGCCGCTACTAGCCCAATTGCCCTTCTGAGTTTTCCTGGCGGTGCCCCAATCCTCCACTACCGCTCTGCTGCTGCTGATCCGTCTTAAGTGCATCATCAGCGCGTGCACCACTGATCTACCCTCCTGACGGCGACATTCTCCTCTGAAAATCATTGGCCCGCCCAGCGGTGCCAAAACCTGTTTTTCCCGGTGGTCCAGGGAGGCTGTGGCCTTCTGCAACAGCGGTGCGGCTTCCCTTAAAGGGGAGGATGCACTTCCGCCATATTTTTCTTTGTCGGCCGACTGCCATGTCGGCCCGACAATTATGCCCCCGGGATCGGCCAGGCCGCCAACAAGCCCATGGCCTGGCTGAAACCCTCCCTGGTGGCCCAGTAGGCTGAAGTTTTAAAACCGCGAAGGCTCTCCCTTTTAAGTGAAGGGGAGAGCTGTGGTGACGCCGTGCCATGATGACGTTATAAGAACATAAGAACATAAGAAATAGGAGCAGGAGTAGACCACCTGCCCCCTCGAGCCTGCTCCGCCATTTAATAAGATCATGGCTGATCTGATCATGGACTCAGCTCCACTTCCCTCCCCGCTCCCCATAACCCTTTATTCCCTTATCGCTCAAACATCTGTCTATCTCCGCCTTAAATATATTCAATGACCCAGCCTCCACAGCTCTCTGGGACAGAGAATTCCAAAGATTTTTAATCCTCTGAGAGAAGAAATTCCTCTGCATCTCAGTTTCAAATGGGCAGCCCCTTATTCTGAGACTATGTCTCAATGAGAAAATTGACTATGAAAAAATCAAAGAACAAGTTATTTAAATGGATTAAGATTGCAAAGTGCTGCAGTACAGCGGGACCTGGGGGTACTTTTGCATGAAACACAAACGGATAGTATGCAGGTACAGGAAGTGATCAGGAAGGCCAATGGTGTCTTGGCCTTTATTGCAAAGGGGATGGAGTATAAAAGCAGGGAAGTCTTGCTACAGCTATATAAGGTATTGGTGAGGCCACACCTGGAATACTGCGTGCAGTTTTGGTTTCCATATTTACGAAAGGATATACTTGCTTTTGGAGGCAGTTCAGAGAAGGTTCACTAGGTTGATCCGGGGATGAGGGGGTTGACTTATGAGGAAAGGTTGAGTAGATTGGGCCTCTACTCATTGGAATTCAGAAGAATGAGAGGTGATCTTATCGAAACGTATAAGATTATGAGGGGGCTTGACAAGGTGGATGCAGAGAGGATGTTTCCACTGATGGGGGAGACTAAAACTAGAGGGCATGATCTTAGAATAAGGGGCCGTCCATTCAAATGAAGATGAAAAGAAATTTCTTCTCTCCAGATGGTTGTAAATCTGTGGAATTCGCTGCCTCAGAGAGCTGTGGAAGCTGGGACATAGAATAAATTTAAGACAGAAATAGACAGTTTCTTAAACGATAAGGGGATAAGGGGTTATGGGGAGCGGGTGGGAAAGTGGAGCTGAGTCCATGATCAGATCAGCCATGATGTTATTGAATGGCGGAGCAGGTTCGAGGGGCTGTCTGGCCTACTCCTGTTCCTATTTCTTATATTCTTATGTCCCCTAGTTTTAGTTTCTCCTATGAGTGGAAATATCCTCTCTGCAGCCACCTTGTCGAGCCCCCTCATTATCTTATACGTTTCGTTAAGAACACCTCTCATTCTTCTGAATTCCAATGAGTAGAGGCCCAACCTACTCAACCTTTCCTCATAAGTCAAACCCCTCATCCCCGGAATCAACCCAGTGAACCTTCTCTGAACTGCCTCCAATGCAAATATATCCTTCCTTAAATACGTCATTGCGGCAGTCACTCCGCACCGCCCCCAACCTCCGCCCCTCAGTTGTTGCCACTGCCTCGTATCCACCCCTCTTGTCTAGTCACCACCCCCAGTAAGAGCGACTTCCGGATCCAAATTTTAAAAAACACAAGGAGCGGAATTTTGCTCAAGAGGCTACCTCAGCCACAGCTGCAGTAAAAACCATTAAAACGGTGTGTTTGCCCCCGTTTTGGGTAGGGGGCAATTTCAGCTCCTCGATGTTGGGTGAGGCCAGGATGAGGTTTGACTGCAATGCCCCTATTTGATAAAATAACCTGCTGACACTTGTTATCTAGGCTCAGATATGAAGAAGATACTTTCATCATCATCATAGGCAGTCCCTCGAAATTGAGGAAGACTTGCTTCTACTCTAAAAATGAGTTCTTAGGTGACTGTACAGTCCAATACGGGAATTACAGTCTCTGTCACAGGTGGGGCAGACAGTCCTTGAAGGAAAGGGTGGGTGGGGTGTCTGGTTTGCCGCATGCTCTTTCCGCTGCCTGCGCTTATTTTCATAAGATACTGCCAGCAGACATGAAAATGTTCTCTTGAATAAATATAAATCACCAGTAGAGAGTGCCAGGAAATTTGAGGCACGGGGGAAGGTGCATGAAGCAGGGAGAGCCCAAGAGGTTGAGAATATTTCTGGGTATATTTCTGCAGCAGTCGACACGATAGAGTTCATATTCCACCATGGAAGTTTGAGAATTTAAATTCATTTTTTTTAAAATCTGGAAGTAAAAAAAGCTGGTATCAGTAAAAGTGACCATGTCGCTGCCGGATTGCCATAAATCACAATTGGTTCACTAATGTCCTTTAGGGAAGGAAATCAGCCGTCCTTACTCAGTCTGATCTGTATGACTCCAGTCCCACACCACTCAGTTGCATAAACTGCTGCAAAGAATAACAGCACCGTGGGAGCACCATCACCACACGTACTGCAGCGGTTTAAGAAGAAGGCCAATCACCACCTTCTCAGGCCAACTAGGGAGAGGCAATAAATGCTGGCCTTGCCAGCGACGCCCACATCCCGAGAATGAATTTTAAAAAAGCAGTCTTCTGCGTACACCTGTGTGGAATCTCTTACAGGATACAATACCTTGTACATTCAACTTGTCATGTATGTAACATCAATGTAGCACCATTGTATTACTAGATACACTCAACCTAGATGCACACCTTGACCACAAGGGGTGAACTTGTGAGAGACACTCCTTACCTGATCACACAGGTATAAAAGGGGAGGTCCCACACAGGGTCATCGTTTGGAGTCCTGGGAATAAAGAGTTAAGGTCACAGAGTGACCTTGTCCCCAGAATGTGCCCTGTGTGGTTTCATGCTGTAGAGTAAGGACTTTACATTGGCGATGAGAAACGGGAATTCACGACCCACGAGAATGGCCACCGGTAGCACAGAGGAACGGTACTATGTTGGGAAAGACTGGGACGATTTTGTCGCGAGGCTTCAGCAAAGCTTCATTACGAAAGAATGGCTGGGGGATGCAGTGGCCGACAAGTGAAGGGCTCATCTTTTGACCAGCTGCGGACCAAAGACATACGCGCTCATGAAGGACTTACCAACACCCGAAAAGCCGGCGGACAAAACCTTTGAAGAACTGAGCAAATTGATCTGGGAGCATCTCAAACCGGCGAGTAGCATACATATGGCCCGACAGATTCTACACCCACTGACGTCAGGAAGGACAGAGCATACCGGACTTCGTAGTGGACCTCCGGCGTTTGGCCAGCCCCTGTAAGTTCACAGACGCCTGCAGGGGGGAGATGCTAAGGGACTTCTTTATCGAGGGCATCGGTCATGCGGGGATTTTTCGCAAGTTAATTGAGACCAAAGATTTGACCTTGGAAGCGGCGGCGTTGCTAGCTCAAACTTTCATGGCTGGGGAGGAAGAGACGAAAATAATATACGCGCGCAATTCTGCCCCTAATGCGGCGAGGGATCAGGGAGTCAACATCAGCAATGCGGCTCAGAGCCCCGCAGGCAGGCAGGGGCAGTTCGACACCCCCCAGGCAGCAATAGACCCCAGAGTAGGACTTCAACAGAGACAATGGCAGGCTGAACGGACATTCACGCCATCACAGCAGACAATGCGGCCCGGGATGGGACCATTGACACCCACTAATAGGGTACTTAAGAGCAGTCAAAGGGACAGTCAGCGCGGAATGCCTGGCCATAGTCCCTTTGTTCCCAACAATGGAAACTTTAACTCATGCTGGAGGTGTGGGGAAAACACTCAGCCAGATCTTGCAGATTTCAACAATTTGTCTGCAGGAACTGCAATCTCAGTGGCCACTTAGCTTGAATGTGCAGGAAGCCTCCAACCAGACTAATATATGAGGCGGATGGACCAGAAGAGGGTTCTGTGAGGTAGGATGACTTTTGGAGCAAATCGATGGACGCCGAGGTTCAGCGGGTCCATGCGGCGAATATTCACAGTTCATACACTAAAACGCCACCCATGATGATGAAGGTTTTGTTAAATGGTATCCCTGTACGCATGGAGCTGGACACTGGGGCCAGCCAGTCACTCATGGGCTTTCAGCAATTTGAGAAGCTATGGCCATTTAAAGCCAGTAGACCAAAATTAGCACATGTTGAGACATTATTAAGGACTTACACTAAAGAAACCATTCCGGTGCTAGGCAGTGCAATGTTGGCTGTCACACACAATGGGTTCGTGAATCAGCTGCCGCTCTGGATTGTCCTGGGCAATGGTCCCGCACTGTTGGGGAGGAGCTGGTTTGCCGAGATGAACTGGAAATGAGGGGATGTTCACGCAATGTCATCTGTGGAGCGAAGTTCGTGCTCACAAGTTCTGCAACAATTCGACTTACTATTCCAACCTGGCGTCGGGACTTTCAAAGGCACTAAGGTAGTGATACACATCACCCCGGACACCAGGCCAGTGCACCACAAAGCCAGAGCGGTGTCGTATGTAATGCGGGAAAAGATCGCGAGTGAACTGGACCGGCTGTTGAGAGAGGGCATCATCTCGCCTGTTTGAATTCAGCGACTGGGCGAGCCCCATCGTTCCCATCCTAAAAGTGGATGGCTCTGTCAGGATCTGTGGCGACTACAAGGCCACCATCAATCGGATGTCCCTACAAGATCCGCTCCCGAGAGTGGAGGATCTTTTCGCCATGCCGGTAGACGACAAGCTGTTCACCAAGTTGGACCTTACTTCAGCCTATATGACCCAGGAACTGGCCGACGAATCCAAACTACTGACCACCATCACCATACACAAGGGACTGTTCGTTTATAACAGGTACCCATTTGGCATTTGATCAGCGGCCACGATTTTTCAACGAAACATGGAAAGCCTGCTTAAATCCATTCCTAGAACGATCGTATTCCAGGACGACATCCTCATCACGGGTCGAGACACCGAGGAACACCTCCACAACCTAGAGGAGGTGCTACACCGACTGGACCGGGTAGGCCTGCGACTAAAGAAGTCCAAATGTGTGTTTTTAGCCCCTGAGGTTGAGTTTCTGGGCAGGAGGATTGCTGCAGATGGGATTCGGCCCACCGAATCCAAAACAGAGGCGATTCGACGAGCACCCAGGCCCAGCAACACATTGGATTTGCGTTCATTCCTGGGACTGCTGAACTATTTCGGGAAGTTTCTGCTGAACTTGAGCACGTTGTTGGAGCCGCTACACGTGCTCCTGCGTAAGGGTTGCGATTGGTTTTGGGGGGACTGTCAGGAACGGGCTTTTGATCGGGCGCGAAACCTACTTTGTTCAAACAAGTTGTTGACCCTGTGCGACCCCTGTAAAAAATTGGTTCTGACATGTGATGCATTGTCCTATGGGGTTGGGTACATGTTGCAGCAGGGCAATGCTGAGGGTCAACCATAACTGTGGCTTATGCCTCCAGGTCGCTCTCTCAAGCAGAACGGGGATGTGGCATGGTTGAGAAGGAAGCGCTTGCATGCGTCTATGGCGTAAAAAAAATGCATCAGTACCTCTTTGGTTGGAAGTTTGAGTTAGAGACGGACCACAAGCCATTAACATCCCTGTTATCTGACAGCAAGGCTATCAATGCGAACGCATCAGCTCGCATACAGCGATGGGCTCTCACGTTGGCTGCTTATAACTACTCCATCCAGCACCGGCCCAGCACTGAAAATTGTGCTGACGCGCTCAGCAGGCTTCCACTGGCCACCACTGAGGGGGCAGCGGAGCAAACCGCCAAGATGGTCATGGCTGTCGATGCCTTTGACAGCACAGGCTCCCCCATCACAGCCCGCCAGATCAAAATCTGGACAAACAGAGATCCCCTCTTATCCCTGATTAAGAAATGTGTCCTGACTGGAGATTGGGCGCCCGCATGCCCTGAGGAGGTCAGACCGTTCCACAGACGGATGGATGAGCTCTCCATCACGGCCGACTGCCTACTATGGGGCAGCCGGGTAGTTATGCCCCAGAAGAGCAGGGAGACATTCATCCGGGAACTCCACAGCGAGCACCCAGGCATTGTGCTGATGAAGGCCATTGCCTGGTCACACGTTTGGTGGCCGGGAATTGATTCAGACCTGGAACACTGTGTTCGCAGGTGCATGACTTGTGCCCAGCTGAGTAATGCCCCCAGGGAGGCCCCGCTCATCCCGTGGCCCGTGCCCAGCAGGCCATCGTCACGCATTCATGTTGACTACGTGGGCCCGTTCATGGGTAAGATGTTCCTTCTTGTGGTAGATGTGTACTCAAAATCGATTGAGTGCATCATTCTAAATTCATGCACATCATCCACCACCGTGAAAAGCCTCCGTGCGATCTTTGCAACCCATGGCTTGCTGGACATCCTGGTTAGTGATGATGGCCCATGTTTCACAAGCTATAAATTCCGAGAGTTTATGTCGGGAAATGGCATCAATCACGTCAGGACTGCGCCGTTCAAGCTGGCCTCCAATGGCCAGGCGGAACGTGCGGTCCAAATCATTAAGCAAGGTATGCTCGGGATTCAAGGACTCTCCCTACAATGCCGCCTATCGCGCCTCCTGCTGACCTATAGATCCCAACCGCACTCGCTCACGGGGGTCCCGCCCGCAGAGCTACTAATGAAAAGGACACTCAAAACTCGGTTGTCCCTCATTCACCCAGTCCTGACCGACTTAGTTGAGGGCAAACACAAGTCACAAAACGAGTACCATGACCGCACTGCGAGGGGGAGATGTATAGAAATAAATGATCCTGTATTCGTCCTCAATCACGCCATGGGGCCCAAATGGTTCGAGGGTACTGTAATTGACAAAGAGGAGAATAGGGTCAGCGTGGTAAAACTCAACAATGGTCAGATATGCCGCAAGCATCTGGACCATGTAAAAAAAAGGTTCAGCATCGACACGGAGGAACAGACAATGAGATGGAGCTCACAACACCGCCAGTGAATGAGCAACAAGAGCATTCAGAAGAATGCACAGTCCCTGCGGTCAGCCCGGACAGGCCGGAATCACCACAGGTGAAAGACACTCACGTCAGTGTCCAACAACCAGAGCCCCGACTGCGGCGCTCCACGAGGGAGCGTAGACCACCTGAAAGACTAAACCTATGATCCCAATAAGACTTTGAGAGGCGAAGGTGATGTCATGTATGTAACCTCAATGTAACACGACTGTATTACTGGATACACTCAACCTAGATGCACACCTTGACCACAAGGGGTGAACTTGTGGGAGACACTCCTTACCTGATCACACAGGTATAAAAGGGGAGGTCCCACACAAGGTCATCGCTTGGAGTCCTGTGAATAAAGAGTTAAGGTCACAGAGTGACCTTGTTCCCAGTATGGGCCTCGTGTGATTTCATGCTATCGAGTAAGGACTTTACACAACTCTTGCCTTACTGCCATGTGTTTTGACTTATCTGCTCATTGAGGAACAATTTTGCAATTATATAAAATAAGTGTTCCAAACTCATGAAAATGTGTGGCTTTTCAGGACAACAGCAAACTGTAGAAGTAATAAAAATATAAAATGAGTGCTTTAATCTTCGACTTCAAATACAGTGCGAAATGAGTAATGATTTTGCCAAGTAACTTTATTCACTTACTCATTTTATGCTTTTCACTGTTGTAACTGCTGTATTAAGTTTGCCAGGAGTAGGTCGCACACAATTCAGGACAGCAGGCTGGTACTGGAGGAGGAAGAGCCCGCCTGCATGTCCTTTCCCCCTTTGAAGCAAGTGTGCTGTTTATGATGGGGAGGGGCAGAGTCGAGGCCGTGGAAACCGGCAATGCTGGAGGAGACGTCACGCAGGCTTTCTTCATACTTGTATCCTCTTTGTCCCTTCCGACTTTTCTCTTATCTCACACACTCGGCATGACAAACTGCAGATGTTTTTACCACCCACTTCTCTCTCTCTGTTCTCCCTTCACACCACAAGCTCACCCTTGTCCTTCTCTTTCATTTCAGGTGGTGAGATTATGGAAGCCCCTGTGGCAGCGGAGGAATGAGAAGCCGGCCTTTCTGAAGATTTACCGTTACTTGATCTGACTGTTGCAAGCACCAACGTGTCAGATACTGGCACGACATGTACCTTCGAGATTAGGTTAAATAAGGTGTCTACATGTGACGACTCACTGGACAGAAGTGTGCAGGAGCTAGGGCAGGGGGATAGACATCACAGGTGCCAGCTCGCCAGAGGGTGAGCCAGAATAGTAGTTTTGCTGCAGAGGACTCAGATGCTGACTTCGAGGGACAAGCTGATGGGCATCTACCAGATGCACTGGGCAACCTGTCAGAAAGCTTGCGCATAATGTCATGGAGCATGGTGGAATCCAGCTCTAACATGTCTCAAGACTTTGCACAGAGCAGGGAGACCATTATTGGTGTGGAATCCCTTTTGATTGCTAAAAATGCCAGGTTGGTGATAGGGAGCACGCAAGGCAATGTGTGTAGTCCATGGCACCTTGCACCTTGGGGTAGCCTGTGCTCTCCCAACTTGCTTTGTTCTATCCATTGGAAAGGAGATGTAGGTGTTTCTCCTGGCGTAGAGACTCAGTGGTATGCTCCAAACTGTGAGATGTTGCTAATGTCACCTGTTGCACCCTGAAAGGAGCCATAAAGGCTGAGGATGGTAATGACCTCTTCAGCCAGAAGCACTGCTGTCCATTACATGGTGTGAGGCTGGAGTTGTGGTTGCAGTTGTGCCTCCTTGGTGAAACAAAGGGCCTGAGACATTTTTGAGTAAAGTAAATGTAGGAAAAGTGCTCCCTGAAAGCTCGCTATGGATATGGCCTCCTGCACAGTGCCCTCCTCCTCCTCCATCTCTACCAGTGTTCCTTCTCTCTGGTGTCTTCCCTGCTGTTCCCCCTTGTCCTCCAGCCCTGAGGGCAGCCCTGCCAGATCCTGCATGGCTACAGCCAAACTGCCTGTGAGGCAGCCAAAATAAAGTACAAGACCAATGAATTCTTGTTCTGTCTAAACAAAGTGAACTTTCCAGGGTGATAAAACACATCAAAAAGCATGCTTGGTTTTCACCAGCAGCCTGAAACGATAAACTAGGAACTAACCTGTAAGTACTTTAAAAAAATGTTTTTTATGCAGTGAGTTGTTATGATCTGGAATGCACTACCTGAAAGGGTGGTGGAAGCAGATTCAATAGTAACTTTCAAAAGGGAAGTGGACACATAACTGAAAAGGAAAAAAATTGCAGGGCTATGGGAAGAGAGCAGAGGAGTAAGACTAAATGGATAGCTCTTTCAAAGAGCTGGCACAGGCACAAAGGGCCAACTGGCCTCCTACTGTTCCCGATGACTCTATGACATGGGAACATAAGAAATCGGAGCAGAAGTAGACCATTTGGCCCCTCGAGCCTGCTCCGCCATTTAATAAGATCATGGCTGATCTGATCATTGACTCAGTTCCACTTCCCTCCGCCCCCCATAACCCTTTACTCCCTTATCGCTCAAAAATCTGTCTTTCTCCGTCTTAAATATATTCAATGACCCAGCCTTCAAAGCTCTCTGGGGCAGAGAATTCGATAGATTTACAACCCTCTGAGAGAAGAAATTCCTCCTTAAATGGGTGGCCCCTTATTCCAAGACTATGACATTGCACGATCTCTTTAAATATCACTGGTGATGGGGCCTTCTTGCCAGAAGCAAGTTTATCTTGTGGCGAATGAAGTGCTGGAGATTTCAAAATTTGAGAACGGGTCCTGCAAGAAACGCACGACCCTAATTTGAAAATATTCTGCACTTTAAATAATCCCGATGCACGCATCTGACACCAATGCATCCACCTTATCCAATATGACGGGTGGTGCACTTGGAATTTCTAGGCCATTGTCAGTACTGATTTTTATACTCTATATATTCTGATACATTCCATTGTATATTGTCAACATTATGATATCATGCACGGCAATAGAAGTTAAATCATGTCAATCAGCATGTTCCCATGACTACAGTAGGACAACATAAAGAACAAAAGTAACCATTAACTCCACCAAAACAAATTTGAGGCCAAAGTAACCAGGGACTGTGGATCAGAAAGTGAGACTGAAACAAATCAACTTCTTCGGAGAATTGAAACTGAAAACTGAAACTAAGGGCTGTTTTTTTTGGAACAGAAATCAAAAGCTTAAAATTAACTTGGAACGTTGTTTCTCTTCTGCACCACTCCCTGTGGTGAGAGGACAATCTAGAGCTACATTTTTTTTGAGTTGAATAGTTGTTTACAAGCAGCCAAGAAAATTGCGGGTACTTAGAATTATTAATAGGGTGATTAGGTACAACATGACTCAGTGAGAATGTGAAAACAATTATGCTGAGCCCATGATAATTTATTTTGGCACTTATCCGTCAATACTTCTCAAGTAGGCGATGAGCCACTTAACTGGTATAACTGACAAGAAGTTTGAGAAGGTTTGTGCGGTAAGCTAGTACAGGTCATTTTTTAGAGAAAGGGCCTTACTTTACAAGTAAACTGCATGTTGGAAAAACAGCAGCTCTTTATGGTACACAGGCAAGACTTGGATGCAAATTGCATGGAGATTAAGGAGGTAATAGAAGCCCTGTTTCACCACACACACTTCAGATGCAACCAGAAGTGGAAACAGCGGCTAGAAATTTGGTATCGCCCATTTTGAGGCGTTAATCCTGTCGGGCGGTAACTATAGTGCCCCCTTAAAGTTTGTGCCGCCTACCGCAAAATTAGGTTTCTGTGCCCCAAGGGAGAAAGGGAGCACTATATCAATCATTGCATAATTCTCAGGATGGTGGAAGCGAAAATCTCAGTGGTAAATTTCCAGAACGAATGCGCTTGCTGCGAAGGCAGCTATGCATCCCATGGACATCCGATTCTTAAAGAGTTATGCGCATGCGCAGTTCCAACTTCTCAGTCTGCACAGTGTGGGAAAATGGAGGAGGAAGCAGTCACCAGAGTGCGCACCGCTTCTCGCCCACGACTGTCGAGGCATTAGTGGAGGCAGTGGAGAGGCGCTGGAATGTGCTGCAACCTTCCAGTGGAAGAAGGCCCGCTCCTAGAATATTCAGGAGGCTATGAAGGGAGGTGGCCCGCACGTCTCTGCCAGGAACACGGTGGCCAAAACTGTGACACAATGTCGCAAGAAGTTTAACAACCTCATTAGGGTCGAGTACCCTTTCTATTAATGTTGAAGACACCATAAAAGTACAGGCGCAGTTCAGCAGCCATGCGCTGGCCAGCCAATCATCACTGACCTTGTTCCTTACTCAGCCTGACCCCTCCTCGCACTACTAGTTATGCGTTCGCACCACTTCAGCCTCATCCTTCATCTTAGGTGGTTGTCACCTAATCCCACTGTTCACACAGCCACTCTGTGCAGGCACGCAGATTAAAATGGAGATCTGTACACTTCCATACAGTAGCAACTATTCAATCATGGAAGGCACATGTGACACACGATGTGCTGCACACTAACTCACACCTTCTTGTGTTTGTTTTTGCAGTCGAAACTGGCGCATAACAGGCGTGAAGAGAGGCACACCAGAGGAGGAGAGCCTGACATCCTGGACCTCACATAGGTGGAAGAGCGTCTGCCCTCATGGACACATCAGTCGGTGTGGTAATGGTCGGTGAAGCCGAGCCCCCTGGGGATAGGGACGGTATATTAATGCCCTCTGTGTTTTATGTGAGACACTTTACCCTTGATACCACATGCCTTACCCCCTTGACATATAAATGTCCAATGCCATCTCCTTCTTCCCTTTCTGCCACCTACCCTGTTGCTAACCACAGTTCTATTGCTTTATGCTTGCAGGTGATGAGCCAGAAGCACAGCAACCTGCCCGTGAGCCTTCCACATCAGATGATGGGGGAGACGTGGAGGAAGGGATCGAAAGTGTTGCGACAGAGCGCCCCGTTCATCAGCTACACTGAGTGGGGACACCACCTCAGTGGAAGACATGCCATTCCTGGGCTTTGCAGAGCCCTGAGGCTCCTGGCCCCAGTGGCCTGCAGCAATGCCCAGTGTGAAGGGAAGCTCGGGGACCAGCTCCCTGGAGGGTGAGTCGGCCCATGAGTCCTGCTCAGAGACACTCAGATGTGGACATGGACTTGGAGGCTATGTCGAGAGAGTCTACGGTAATGCACCACAAGCTTATGAGTGCATGGGATAGGGTCCCAAAGAGTTTGGATACACTTGCTCTGAGGTTGGGGGAGGCCACCTCAAGCATTGCCTGTGCCTCTCAGCATCCCATCGAGCCCATCCTTGACTGGCTCCAGAGGGAGATGGGTTCAACGAGCGACAGTGGAGAGCCAGAGCAGATGGCGTATGTCATGATTGATGTGGCAGCAGCTATCACATCATAGGCTGAAGCCACGCAAGGCCTTCGTGACGTGATGCAGTCACTGGTTGCTGGCACCAACTCTCAGACTGCTGCGTTTCAGACTCAGTGTGATGTGAGTCAGTCTCAGATTGATGCCATGCAAACACTGACTGCTGCCATCCTCTCTATGCCACTGGATAAAGACCTAGCCCTGTCAAGCCCGTGTGGTGGCTGGTGTGCAACGGTCACCACACGTTAAAAAAATCCACGCACAGGCATCTTCCACCCCTTCAATTGGAGTTCAGGATTGGAATATTGGGTCCTTCATTGAAACATCTGTGACTTCATGTGGAAGCAAGTCATCCTCGTTTGAGGGACCGCCTATGATGATGATTCGCCACTGTCTAACGTGCCCACAGATTGATTCGGATGCTGAGGCTCTGCTCTGGAGGTGTGGCAATGGGCCGCTGGAAATGGAAGGTGCTGTCCTTGCTCAAGATGACAGCATGCCGGCTTCTACCACTGCCACTGTGTCTTTGCACCTGCCGTCCCAGACTGCTGAGGCTTTAGTCTGCAGCCAGGCCTTGCAGGCCCAGAGATGGTCCAGGGCATCCTGCTAGGCTGTCTGAAGTGTTGCCTCACAGGCACAGCAGTCTTCAAGCAGCCTTTCTGCAGGCACTGCAGCCCCATTAAGGAGGAACAGTAGGCATGGGAGAGGGGTTAAGGAAAGGGGTGGGAAATCGGAGAGCAAGTCTCAATAAAGGCTTTGCCCACCATGGACAGATGCCCTCATCATTGTAAATATAATTGCAAATACCTTGTTGCTGCTGTTTGATGCCTGCTAATGGTGTATGGGTCTGGGCCTAATATGGCACATGGAAGCTGGTGTGGAATTACAAATGGCAGGGGTGTTTGTACACATTTTGCTGAAGTTTGTGTGTTATGCTGTTTCAAGGGGCATTTGTTACATTTTTTATTTGTTGCTGTTGAAGGGTTTTTGGTGTTCTGTTTGAGGTGAGACTTTTGATGCAGGTATTAAAATGTTCATTTAATCGTTTGCATTCCTGTCTTGTGTATTAACGTGGAATTTCCCCGAGATGTGCCATTATCGTAGCACATAGCCTGGGCAATATCAGCTGCATCCATCAGCTTCCTCCATTCAAGAGAAGCAATGCATTATAGCGGCTCGCAGCGACAGCATTGTCACGGTGCCTCCTCCATGGCTGCTGCTCCTCCTGCTCATCTGGCTGGCCATTCGGGGCCTCGGCAGGCTCCTCTTCCTCTTGCTCCTCCTCCTGTGGTGGGGCTTCAATCCCCACTGGCAATGTCTGGTCCCTCATTATGGCCAATTGTGCAACATGCAGCACATCACAATGAATAACGACACCTGTTGAGGGCAGTATTGAAAGCTGCCTCCAGAGTGATCCAGGCATCGGAAACGATGCTTCAGCACCCCGATTGTATGCTCGATTATATTGCAGGTGGTCGCATGGTTGTCGTAGCGAAGCTTGGTGGGGTTGCGGAGGGGGTCATTAGCCAGGTGGCTAGGCCATATCATTTGGCCCCGAGCAGCCAGCCGCGCCCTTCACTGCGAGGATGCACTGTGTATGGTCGCACACCAGCTGCAATTTAGGGAGTGGTATCTGTTATGTTCAGAATAACTCCACAAGACTGTATATCTTAAGCTCAAACTGTTGTGACCTTGCTCTCTTTATTGTAACTCCAGAGTGAGGAAGCAGCATGGTAGACTGCCTTTTATACCTGCTTGCCCAGGGTGTGCAGGTGACCCTTGGGTTTCCGACAGGTGCGCCCCCTGGTGGCAAGTCTTACACATTGGTAATGTTTACATACATAGCATCATTCCCCCCCCCCCCCAAAGTCTTATGTACAAGTTATTTACAAGTTGAGGCGATCCGAGGCTCTACGTTCCCGGGTTGATCACCTGAGTTGAAGTCCTGGCATGGGTGAGTCGGTTGGATCATTGCTGCACTGCAGTGTGGCTGGTCTGAGCAGCAGGAGTCTGGGGACAGCGGAGCGACCTATAAAGGCCCAGCATCGTTCGGAGAGGCGGGAGTGTGAGCAGCAGGAGTCTGGGGACAGCGGAGCGGCCTATAAAGGCCCAGCGTTGTTCGGTGAGGCGGGAGTGCGAGCAGCAGGAGTCCGGGGACAGCGGAGCGGCCTATAAAGGTCAGCTGGTGCAGCTGCAGTGGGGACAGAAGGCAAAAAAGAAGTAGAAAGAAATCGAAAGGTGACGTCACAGCCAAGGGGGTAAGTGATTGGCTGGTGATTGGTAAGTAGCTTTACTTTTTCTTTTCTAATTCAGTAAGTAACATTTAGCATTGTTGCCAAATTAAGTTAATCTAAGGGTTAAGACATGGCAGGACAGCTCGGACATGTGTTATGCTCCTCCTGTACCATGTGGGAAATCAGGGATGCCTCCGGTGTCCCTGACGACTACGTGTGCGGGAAGTGTATCCGCCTCCAGCTCCTGACGAATCGCGTTATGGAACTGGAGTTGCGGGTGGATTCACTATGGAGCATGCACTATACTGAGACTGATGTGAATAGCACATTTAGTGAGTTGGTCTTACCGCAAGTAAAGGGTCCACAGCCAGATAGGGAATGGAAGACCAACAGGAAGAGCAGTGCAAGGAAGATAGTGCAGGGGTCCCCTGAGGTCATCCCCCTGCAAAACAGATACACCGCTTTGGGTACTGTGGAGGGGGATGACTCATCAGGGGAGGGCAGCAGCAGCCAAGTTCATGGCACCGTGGGTGGCTCTGCTGCACAGGAGGGCAGGAAAAAGAGCGGGAGAGCAATTGTGATAGGGGATTCGATTGTAAGGGGAATAGATAGGCGTTTCTGCGGCCGCTACCGAGACTCCAGGATGGTATGTTGCCTCCCTGGTGCAAGGGTCAAGGATGTATCGGAGCGGGTGCAGGACATTCTGAAAAGGGAGGGTGAACAGCCAGTTGTCGTGGTGCATATAGGTACCAATGATATCGGTAAAAAATGGGATGAGGTCCTACGAGACGAATTTAGCGAGCTAGGAGTTAAATTAAAAAGTAGGACCTCAAAAGTAGTAATCTCAGGATTGCTACCAGTGCCACATGCTAGTCAGAGTAGGAATCGCAGGATAGCTCAGATGAATATGTGGCTTCAGCAGTGATGCAGAAGGGAGGGATTCAAATTCCTGGGGCATTGGAACCGGTTCTGGGGGAGGTGGGACCACTACAAACCGGACGGTCTGCATCTAGGCAGGACTGGAACCAATGTCCTAGGGGGAGTGTTTGCTAGTTTGCTAGGGAGGAGTTAAATTAATATGGCAGGGGGGTGGGAACCTATGCAGGGAGACAGAGGGGAATAAAATGGACACAGAAGCAAAAGATAGAAAGGAGAATAGTAAAAGTGGAGGGCAGAGAAACCCAAGGCAAAAAACAAAAAGGGCCACTTTACAGCAGAATTCTAAAGGGTCAAAGTGTGTTAAAAAGACAAGCCTGAAGTCTCTGTGCCTCAATGCGCAGATAGCAGTTAACGGGTATGATGTGATTGGCATCACGGAGACATGGCTCCAGGGTGACCAAGGCTGGGAACTCAACATCCAGGGGTATTCAGCATTTAGGAATGATAGACCGAAAGTAAAAGGAGGTGGGGTGGCGTTGCTGGTTAAAGAGGAAATCAATGCAATTGTAAGGAAGGACATTAGCTTGGATGATGTGGAATTGGTATGGGTGGAGCGACGGAATACCAAAGGTCAGAAAATGCTAGTGGGTGTTGTGTACAGGCCACCAAATAGTAGCAGTGAGGTTGGGGACAGCATCAAACAAGAAATAAGGGATATGTGCAATAAAGGTACAGCAGTAATCATGGGCGACTTTAATCTACATATTGATTGGGCTAACCGAACTGGTAGCAATGCGGTGAAGGATGATTTCCTGGAGTGTACTAGGGATGGTTTTCGAGACTAATATGTTGAGGAACCAACCAGAGAGCTGGCCATCCTAGACTGGGTGATGTGTAATGAGAAGGGATTAATTAGCAATCTTGCTGTGCGAGGCCCCTTGGGGAAGAGTGACCATAATATGTAGAAATCTTTATTAAGATGGAGAGTGATAAAGTTAATTCAGAAACTAGGGTCATGAACTTAAGGAAAGGTAACTTTGATGGTATGAAGCGCGAATTGGCTAAATTAGACTGGCAAATGATACTTAAAGGATTGATGGTGGATAAGCAATGGCAAACCTTTAAAGATCATATGGACGAATTTCAACAATTGTATATCCCTGTCTGGAGTAAAAATAAAACTGGGAAGGTGTCTCAACCGTGGCTAACAAGGGAAATTAAGGATAGTGTTAAATCCAAGGAAGAGGCATACAAATTAGCCAGAAAAAGTAGCAAGCCGGAGGACTGGGAGAAATTTAGAATTCAGCAGAGGAGGACAAAGGGTTTAATTAAGAGGAGGAAAATAGAATACGAGAGGAAGCTTGCCGGAAACATAAAAACTGACTGCAAAAGCTTCTATAGATATGTGAAGAGAAAAAGATTAGTGAAGACAAACGTAGGTCCCTTGCAGTCGGATTCGGGTGAATTTATAATGGGGAACAAAGAAATGACAGACCAACTGAACGAGTACTTTGGTTCTGTCTTCACAAAGGAAGACACAAATAACCTTCCCGATGTACTAGGGGTCCGAAGGTCTAGTGAGAAGAACGAACTGAAGGATATCCTTATTAGGCGGGAAATTGTGTTCAGGAAATTGATGGGATTGAAGGCCAATAAATCCGCAGGACCTGATAGTCTGCATCCCAGAGTACTTAAGGAAGTGGCCATAGAGATAGTGGATGAATTGGTGGTCATTTTCCAACATTCTATAGACTCTGGATCAGTTCCTATGGATTGGGATTAGATAATGTAACTCCACTTTTTAAAAAAGGAGGGAGAGAGAAAACAGAGAACTATAGATCGGTTAGCTTGACATCGGTAGTGGTGAAAATGTTGGAATCAATTATTAAAGATTTGGAAAGCAGTGACAGGATCGGTCCAAGTCAGCATGGAAATATGAAAGAAAATCATGCTTGACAAACCTTCTAGAATTTTTTGAGGATGTAACTAGTAGAGTGGACAGGGGAGAACCAGTGGATATGGTGTATTTGGACTTTCAAAAGGCTTTTGACAAGGTCCCACACAAGAGATTGGTGTGCAAAATCAAAGCACATGGTATTGGGGGCAATATACTGATGTGGATAGAGAACTGGTTGGCAGACAGGAAGCAGAGAATCGGGATTAACGGGTCCTTTTCAGAATGGCGGGCAGTGACTAGTGGAGTGCCGCAGAGCTCAGTGCTGGGACCCCAGCTCTTTACAATATATATTAATGATTTGGATGATGGAATTGAGTGTAATATCTCCAAGTTTGCAGATGACACTAAACTGGGTGGTGGTGTGAGCTGTGAGGAGGATGCTAAGAGGCTGCAGGGTGATTTGGACAGGTTAGGCGAGTGGGCAAGTACATGGCAGATGCAGTATAATGTGGATAAATGTGAGGTTATCCACTTTGGGGGCAAAAACACGAAAGCAGAATATTATCTGGATGGCGGCAGATTAGGAAAAGGGGAGGTGCAGCAAGACCTGGGTGTCATGATTCATCAGTCATTGAAGGTTGGCATGCAGATACAGCAGGCGGTGAAGAAGGCAAATGGTATGTTGACCTTCATAGCAAGAGGGTTTGAGTATAGTAGCAGGGAAGTCTTACTGCAGTTGTACAGGGCCTTGGTGAGGCCCCACCTGGAATATTGTGTTCAGTTTTGGTCTCCTAATCTGAGGAAGGATGTTCTTGCTATTGAGGGAGTGCAACGAAGGTTCACCAGACTGATTCCTGGGATGGCAGGACTGACATATGAGGAGAGACTGGATCGACTGGGCCTGTATTCACTGGAGTTTAGAAGGATGAGAGGGGATCTCATAGAAACATATATAATTCTGACGGGACTGGACAGGTTAGATGCGGGAAGAATGTTACCGATGTTGGGGAAGTCCAGAACCAGGGGACATAGTCTTTGGATAAGGGTTAAGCCATTTAGGACTGAAATGAGGAGGAACTTCTTCACTCAGAGAGTTGTTAACCTATGGAATTCCCTACCGTAGAGAGTTGTTGATGCCGGTTCATTGGATATATTCAAGACGGAGTTAGATAATGCCCTTGCGGCTAAAGGGACCAAGGGGTATGGAGAAAAAGCAGGAACGGGGTACTGAAGTTGCATGATCAGCCATGACCTTATTGAATGGTGGTGCAGGCTCGAAGGGCCGGATGGCCTACTCCTGCGCCTATTTTCTATGTTTCCATGTTTCAATGTTTCCTCACACACACACGTGTTAGCCTGCATCTTGGACACTTGCAGTTCCTCAGCAGCTAAACATGCTGGTGGTCTTGGTGATTTTCAGAGGTGTATGCTGGATATAATTACCAGCCCTTGTCGTTGATTCACGCGGTCCAGGGTCTGTTCAACTCTAAAGACAAAACCGTGCCTAACAGAGGCATGCGATGAGGCCTAGAGAGTTATGTTCAGGCGGAGCGGCGAGGCACTCACTTTGGGCATTGCTGGAAAGTTGATGGATGCGTAGCCATGTGGGGAACCCCGTTCCAGGTGGTAGTGGAAAAGTAAGCCCCTGAATCCCCCAAAGTTCAGCATCTTTGTACCCCGTATAATACACAAAACTGGCTGGGCGATTCCTGGTTACCATGGTCGCAGAGATGCTAGTTGGTCTTCCTGGTGATGTCTCTGTTCTGGATTGGTCAACTTGGTGAAAACAATCGTCGGCCATTTCTGTAAATGATCAGTTATCAAAGTGCTAACTGTTTGCTGAGTTCTTGACTGCTCCTTCATTGAAAGAGTCCACAGGTGTTACATTTGGTCTGCAAACCTCATTGTCCATCCAGATATCCTGGCCCCATGGACAAAAGGTGTTTTTCCACAAATCACACAAAGTTCAAAATGAAAAGGCCTTTGCCTTTCATGACATCAACATTGAGACTGTTCCCATGGCAACCCAAAAGACAGACAGCTCCTGCTCTCAGTCCTTTTTAAAGTCCAAATGTTTAAACTTCATTTTGAAATGCAGCCCATGTACGTCTTCATTTTAAAAGGGTACAGATCCATTTTAAAAGTCCAAAAATCCTTCCGGCCCATACACACACTGATGCTGGCACCAGCCAAATCCTACAGATTCCAGGGTTGAGAGGATATGAAGAAAGGCTTTAAAAATTGGATGTTTTTCACTGAAATAGGTGTGGATTTCACAGATGTTTTCAAAATTGTGAAAGTTTTGTTGAGGGGGAACAGTAAAATATTGAGCTGAATCTTGACAGGTGGGCTGTGTAGGTGGGGGTGGAGTTTATGTCGAGAATCCCAAACTTTCACCAACAGCAGTGAGATAAATAATCTGTCTTCGAATTGCCACTTCTCCTCCAACGTTGGGCCTTTATAGGCCTCACCACGCACTCCGGACTCGCGCTGCTCGAACTGCTTCCAAGTGTGGGTTCTGACCAAACCAGGAGTGGGTTTTAGTTGGAAGGGTTTCCATTATCTAGGCTTAGATTCTAGGAAGGGGGTTGGTTCGGTGTAACCAACAGGGCAGGTATTTAGTCTAAGGTTTTTAAGCTAATATCCACAGTCACCTACTCTTTAAGCCGTAAACGAGAGGAGTAGGGATTGTCGTTTTGTGAGACATTTATAGATCACATGGATGAACTTCAACAATTGTACATCCCTGTCTGGTGTAAAAATAAAATGAGAAAAGTGGCTCAACCATGGCCAACAAGGGAAATTAGGGATAGTGTTAAATCCAAGGAAGAGGCATATAAATTGGCCAGAAAAAGCAGCAAACCTGAGGACCGGGAGAAAGTTAGAATCCAGCAGACGAAGACAAAGGGTTTAATTAGGAAGGGGAAAATAGAGTATGAGAGTAAACTTGCAGGGAACATAAAAACTGACTGAAAAAGCTTCTATAGAAGAGAAAAAGATTAGTGAAGACAATGTAGGTCCCTTGCAGTCAGAAACAGGTGAATTTATAATGGGGAACAAAGAAATGGCAGACCAATTGAACAAATACTTTGGTTCTGTCTTCACAAAGGAAGACACAAATAACCTTCTGGAAATACTAGGGGACCGAGGGTCTAGAGAGAAGGAGGAACTGAAGGAAATCCTTATTAGTCAGAAAATTGTGTTCGGGAAATTGATGGGATTGAAGGCCAATAAATCCCCAGGGCCTGATAGTCTGCATCACAGAGTACTTAAGGAAGTGGCCATAGAGATAGTGGATGAATTAGTGGTCATTTTCCAACATTCTATAGACTCTGGATCAGTTCCTCTGGATTTGTAACCCCACTTTTTACAAAAGGAGGGAGAGAGAAAACAGAGAACTATAGACCGGTTAGCCTGACGTCGGTAGTGGGGAAAATGTTGGAATCAATTATTAAAGATTTGGAAAGCAGTGACAGGATCGGTCCAAGTCAGCATGGATTTATGAAAGGGAAATCATAGAAACATAGAAACATAGAAAATAGGTGCAGGAGTAGGCCATTCGGCCCTTCGAGCCTGCACCGCCATTCAACAAGATCATGGCTGATCACCCACCCCAGCACCTCCCCCCGCCACACCCCCTCCACACCCCCCGACCCCCCCAGCCGCAAGGACCACATCCAACTCCTTCCCGAACACATCCAATGAACTGGCATCAACAACTCTCCGCGGCAGGGAACCCCACAGGCCAACAACTCCCCGAGTGAAGAAGTCTCTCCCCATCCCAGCCCCAAACAGCCCACCGCCCCTCCTAAGACCGTGTCCCCGCCCCCCCTCCGGCTCCGGACCCACCCACCACCGGGAACACTCCCCCCGCACTCAACCCATCCCTTCCCATCAGAATCCTTCCCAAATGCCGGACAGCCCCGGATGTCGAGCCCCTAGCCCCGGCCACCCCGGAGCCACGCCCGCGTGACGCTAACCACACCACATCCACCAACCGCCATCTACGCAGTCAACCCGTCCACCCCACTCTGAACACTCCCCGCACCGAGGCACAGAGCCCCCAGGCCCGCCCCTTTAACACACTTCGCCCCCCCAGAATTCAACTGCAAGGTGGCCCCTCCCATCTCCCGCCCTGGGTTTCACCGCCCCCCCACCTCCACCACTCTCCCCTCCATCCCCCGCCCCCGTCTCCCCTCCACTTCCCTCTGCCTCTCCGCACAGGCTCCCATCTTGGGGACGGTAACCTTCTGGGGCCGGGAATTTTAGCCCCCAGCGTGGAAGTCCTGCTCCCGTCGCAGAATTGGCTTACCACCCCTCAATGGAAGCGGAGTGCAATTTCCCACACTCCACTTCCTTTGGGGGCAGTTACCGGGGCACGACTGGATGCTCCTGTGACAGTTTGAACTGGTGCTCTCCACTCTCTGTGGTGTGACAGTTTGAACTGGTGCTCTCCACTCTCTGTCCTGTGACAGCTGGAACTGGTGCTCTCCACTCTCTGTCCTGTGACAGTTTGAACTGGTGCTCTCCACTCTCTGTCCTGTGACAGTTTGAACTGGTGCTCTCCACTCTCTGTCCTGTGACAGTTTGAACTGGTGCTCTCCACTCTCTGTGGTGTGACAGTTTGAACAGGTGCTCTCCACTCTCTGTCCTGTGACAGTTTGAACTGGTGCTCTCCACTCTCTGTGGTGTGACAGTTTGAACAGGTGCTCTCCACTCTCTGTCCTGTGACAGTTTGAACTGGTGCTCTCCACTCTCTGTGGTGTGACAGTTGGAACTGGTGCTCTCCACTCTCTGTCCTGTGACAGTTTGAACTGGTGCTCTCCACTCTCTGTCCTGTGACAGTTTGAACTGGTGCTCTCCACTCTCTGTCCTGTGACAGTGGGAACTGGTGCTCTCCACTCTCCCGTCCTGTGACAGTTTGAACTGGTGCTCTCCACTCTCTGTGGTGTGACAGTTGGAACTGGTGCTCTCCACTCTCCCGTCCTGTGACAGTTTGAACTGGTGCTCTCCACTCTCTGTGGTGTGACAGTTGGAACTGGTGCTCTCCACTCTCCCGTCCTGTGACAGTTGGAACTGGTGCTCTCCACTCTCTGTGGTGTGACAGTTGGAACTGGTGCTCTCCACTCTCTGTCCTATGACAGTTTGAACTGATGCTCTCCACTCTCTGTCCTGTGACAGTGGGAACTGGTGCTCTCCACTCTCTCTCTTGTGACAGTTTGAACTGGTGCTCTCCACTCTCCCGTCCTGTGACAGTTTGAACTGGTGCTCTCCACTCTCTGTCCTGTGACAGTTTGAACTGGTGCTCTCCACTCTCCCGTCCTGTGACAGTTTGAACTGATGCGCTCCACTCTCCCGTCTGTGACAGTTTGAACTGGTGCGCTCCACTCTCCCATCCTGTGACAGTTTGAACTGGTGCTCTCCACTCTCCCGTCCTGTGACAGTTTGAACTAGTGTGCTCCACTCTCCTGTCCTGCGACAGTTGGAATTGGTGCTCTCCACTCTCTCTCTTGTGACAGTTGGAACTGGTGCTCTCCACTCTCCTGTCCTGCGACAGTTGGAACTGGTGCTCTCCACTCTCTCTCCTGTGACAGTTGGAACTGGTGCTCTCCACTCTCTGTCCTGTGATAGTTTGATGCTTGACAAACCTTCTAGAAATTTTTGAGGATGTAACTAGTAGAGTGGACAAGGGAGAACCAGTGGACGTGGTGTATTTGGACTTTCAAAAGGCTTTTGAAAAGGTCCCACACAAGAGATTAGTGTGCAAAATCAAAGCACATGGTATGGGGGTAATGTACTGACATGGATAGAGAACTGGTTGTCAGACAGGAAGCAAAGAGTGGGGATAAACGGGTCCTTTTCAGAATGGCAGGCAATGACTAGTGGGGTGCCGCAAGGTTCAGTGCTGGGACCCCAGCTCTTTACAATATACATTGATGATTTCGATGAAGGAATTGAATATAATATCTCTAAGGTTGCAGATGACACTAAACTGGGTGGCGGTGTGAGCTGTGAGGAGGACGCTAAAAGGCTGCTGGGTGACTTGGACATGTTTGGTGAACGGACAATTGTATAGCAGATGCAGTATAATGTGGATAAATGTGAGGTTATCCATTTTGTGGGGCAAAAACACGAAGGCAGAATATTACCTGAATGGCAGCAGATTAGGAAAGGGGGAGGTGCAACGAGACCTGGGTGTCATGGTTCATCAGTCATTGAAAGTTGGCATGCAGGTACAGCAGGCGGTTAAGAAGGCAAATGGTATGTTGGCCTTCGTAGCTAGGGGATTTCAGTATAGGAGCAGGGAAGTCTTACTGCAGTTGTACAGGGCCTTGGTGTGGCCTCACCTGAAATATTGTGTTCAGTTTTGGCCTCCTAATCTGAGGAAGGACGTTCTTGCTATTGAGGGAGTGCAGCGAAGGTTCACCAGACTCATTCCCGGGATGGCAGGACTGACATATGAGGAGAGACTGGATCAACTGGGCCTTTATACACTGGAGTTTAGAAGGACGAGAGGGAATCTCATAGAAACTTATAAGATTCTGACAGGACTGGACAGGTTAGATGCGGGAAGAATGTTCCCGATGTTGGGAAAGTCCAGAACCAGGGGACAGTCTTAGGATAAGGGGTAGGTCATTTAGGACTGAGATGAGGAGAAACTTCTTCACTCAGAGAGTTGTTAACCTGTGGAATTCCCTGCCGCAGAGAGTTGTTGATGCCAGTTCATTGGATATATTCAAGAGGGAGTTAGATATGGCCCTTACGGCTAAGGGGATCAAGGGGTATGGAGAGAAAGCAGAAAATGATCAGCCATGATCTTATTGAATAGTGGTGCAGGCTCGAGGGGCCAAATGGCCTACTCCTGCACCTATTTTCTATGTTTCTGTGTTTCTATGGTATCATTCTGGTTAATCTACATTGTAGCCCTTCCAAGGAAAATATATCTTTCTTAAGTTTTGATGCTCAAAACTGAATGCTGTACTCCAGACGGGGTCTGACCAAGGTTGTGTATAAATCAAGTCACACTTCCTCACTTTTGTATACCAACCCTGTGAGATAAATACTCCATTTGCTTTCAATTATGTTTTATCAATGTCTTGTAGAATTATACAATCCAGCTTTTATGCCTACAACCTGGAATTCCAGTTGTCTATTTATGGCCTTTTCTATCAGCACTGCCACCTCCAAAGATATATTTATATCTTTCTGTTCCTCCATTCTATTAAGAAGCTTACCATTTAGGTTGTTCTTTCCCCCAGAATGCTCTACTTCACATTTCTCTGCGCTGAACGCATCGGACCTCATGAATGCAACTAATGACTTAATGGACTTTTGGGAATCCTACCAGTTCTGCAATGCTGCGGTGGTCTTTCATGCTGCTGCCAGACATCTATTGGGAAATCTTGGTCTGGAAAACAAGCTTCAGGCACCTGTAAGGAGAAATGCCCAGCAAATTGTCCATTATGTTCTCAAAACAGAGTTTCCGCTTAAAGGTGCCCGACAATAATTGTCAGAAGTTAAACTGAATGCTGGGAAATCTAAACAAATTAAAACCAGGAAGATTTATTTAAACAGAACATTCCTTACCAGTAATAAAATGGCCAGCATTAAGTACTGGCTCAGGAATACCTCATTACTGGGACATAAATATGCCATGCCCTATCTGGTCCTGTGCAGGATTCTCTGCTGAAGGAAGATTGAAAATTGAGGGACTAAATGGAACTTTTATTCGTGGCTCATTAACATTGACGTCTTCCAGAATCCTTATGTGACTGTTAGAAATGATGGAAACCTTCAGACACATGCATCACCCAGATTGTTCAATTACATGGAAAGGTTTTTTCTTTGAATTTAGGATATATGAGAGGGTGCTTGGCACATCTCATCAGATTCCCTTTGTCTTCGTTAAATGTAGTTTCTCTTTTTAAGTTAGAAGCGGATTCTCTTTTACTGTAATAATCTTTACCGAGGAGATGCAGTGTCATATATGTATGCTTGGGTTTACTAGCCACCAGGTGGCGCCACTGTCGGAGGTCATTGGGCTGTGCCCACGTGTGTGCGGCCCAGGTATAAAAGACCAGCCATCTTGAAATGTAATTACTTTGGGCCCTAATGAAGTAGAGCCAGGTTTGTACCAGTTCGGAGTTTACAGTATTCCGTCTATTGAGTTATTGCATACACAACATTTGGCGATGAGGTAACAGAACCTTCGCATGAGCACAATTCGAATTCTGGAGCAATTCGTGGAGGGAGAAGATCAGGCAGACTTTGTAGCCAGCTTGAACCAGTACTTCGTGGCCAACAAAATGGAGAAAGAGGCAGACGCAGTTCAGCGCCGGACGGTCCTCCTCACGGTTTGCGATCCGAAAATCTATGGACTCATAAAGAATCTCCTCTCGCCCTTAAGTCCACGGATAAGGACTATAAAACATTGTGTGCTCTGGTATGTGACCATCTCAAACCAGATGAAGACATCATCGTCTCAAGATATCGATTCTATACTCATGTTCGTTCTGAGGGCCAGGATGTATCAGAATTCGTTGCCGACCTAAGACATCTAGCTGGACCGTGTAAGTTCAAAACTGTGTTGGCAGACAGGCTGCGGGACTTCTTTGTAATCGGCATCAACCATGAGGTGATCCTGCGTAAGCTACTGGCGGTGGAGACGCTGGATTTGAGAAAGGCCATCATGATTGCCCAATCATGCATGACGATGGACAAAACCTTAAAGCAGATATCATTGAAAAATCGGAAATCAGCAAGTACTGTAAACAAGATAGTATCGTTGTTTGGCAGAGCTGCACATGGCAGGGCCTACCCGACTGCATATGCGAAACATGTGGCTGCTCAAAGTCCGCCAACGGGAAAGAATCCAATATCACCATGTTGGCGTTGTGGGGGAAATCATCGGCATCATCAGTGTCGGTTTCATATTTGTAAAGGTTGTTCAAGAGTGGGGCATCTCCAGCGCATGTGTCTGCAACTGAGCAAGCGTGCTGCGACACACCATGTGGAGGATGATGACCAGTCTAGCGTGGATACGGTTATGCAATCCTAGATACCAGAGGAGGAAGTGTAGGGACTGTATTCGTTCCTAACAAAGAGCCAACAGATAATGAGTAATGTAAAACTTAACGGTGTGCCGGTATCGATAGAATTGGACATGGGTGCGAGTCAATCAATAATGAGCCAGAGGATATTCAACAGGCTGTGGGATACTAAGGCTGTGAGGCCTAAGCTGAGTCCAGTCAATCCCAAGTTGTGTACGTACGTACGTAAAGAACTCATAACGGTGATTGGCGTGCAGTAATCAAGATGTCGTATGATGGTGCAGTTCACGATTTACCATTATGGATTGTTCCAGGCAATCGTCCAATGCTGTTCGGCAAGAACTGGTTAGAAAAAATCAAATGGAACTGGAACGAGAACAAAGCATTGTTGTCGGAGGAGAATAGTCCATATGCTCAAGTGCCGAGCAACTTCCCCTCACTGTTTGAACCAGGCATCGGCAATTTCACGGGAGCCAAGGTGCAGATCCACGTGGACTCGGATGCAAGACTCATCCATCATAAAACTTGGGCAGTTCCGTACATGATGAGGGAGAAGGTCAAAATCGAACTGGACAGACTCCAGCGTGAAGGGATCATATCACCGGTCAAATTTAACGAATGGGCCAACCCCATTGTTCCCGTGTTGAAAAGTGATGGCACTGTCAGGATTTGTGGAGACTACAAGGTTACGATCAACCGAGTTTCAAAACAGGATCAATACCCATTACTGAAGGCCGATGACCTGTTTGCAATGCTAGCTGGGGGGGATGTCATTCACAAAACAGGATCTGATGTAGGCCTACAGGACACAGGAGCTGGTCGCCATGTTGAAGAAACTTACGTGCATCAACACTCATAAAGGACAGTTTATCTACAACAGGTGTCCTTTTGGAATTCGCTCGGTTGTAGCCATATTTCAGAGGAACATGGAGAGTCTATTAAAATCTGTCCCCAGAACCGTCTTGTTCCAAGATGACATACAGGTCGTGTCTCCGCCAAACATCTGAACAACCTGGACGAGGTTCTACATCATCTGGACAAAGTGTGACTCAAACTGAAATGCTCGAAGTGCGTCTTCATGGTACCGGAAGTCGAATTCCTGGGGAGGAAAATTGCTGCTGACGGTATCAGGCCTACGGACTCAAAAACCAAGGCCATCAAAAATGCATCCAAGCCTCAGAATGTGACGGAGCTGCGTTCGTTCCTTGGTCTTCTCAACTAATTCGGTAACTTCTTTCCTAGATTGAGCACCTTATTAGAGCCACTGCACATGCAAAGGTGACAACTGGGTTTGGGGTGCGCCTCAAGATACAGCTTTTGAGAAAGCTACTAATCTGCTTTGCTCTAACAAACTGCTGGTATATTATGATCTGTATAAGCGGCAAGTATTGGCCTGTGATGTTTCGTCATATGGAGTTGGTTGCGTGATCCAACAATATACATAGATGATCTGGAAGAGGGAACAGAGTGTAGTGCAACAAAATTTGCAGATGACACAAAGATTAGTGGGAAAGTGGGTTGTGTAGAGGACACAGAGAGGCTGCAAAGAGATTTAGATAGGTTAAGCGAATGGGCTAAGGTTTGGCAGATGGAATACAATGTTGGAAAATGTGAGGTCATCGACCTTGGAAAAAAAAACAGTAAAAGGGACTATTATTTGAATGGGGAGAAATTACAACATGCTGCGGTGCAGAGGGACCTGGGGGTCCTTGTGCATGAATCCCAAAAAGTTAGTTTGTAGATGCAGCAGGTAATCAGGAAGGCGAATGGAATGTTGGCCTTCATTGCGAGAGGGATGGAGTACAAAAGCAGGGAGGTCCTGCTGCAACTGTATAGGGTATTGGTGAGACCGCACCTGGAGTACTGCATGCAGTTTTGGTCACCTTACTTAAGGAAGGATATACTAGCTTTGGAGTGGGTACAGAGACGATTCACTAGGCTGATTCCGGAGATGAGAGGGTTACCTTATGATGATAGATTTAGTAGACTAGGTCTTTACTCATTGGAGTTCAGAAGGATGAGGGGTGATCTTATAGAAACATTTAAAATAATGAAAGGGATAGACAAGATAGAGGCAGAGAGGTTGTTTCCACTGGTCGGGGAGACTTGTGGAAACAGCCTCAAAATACGGGGGAGCCAATTTAAAAGCGAGTTGAGAAGGTATTTCTTCTCCCAGAGGGTTGTGAATCTGTGGAATTCTCTGCCCAAGGAAGCAGTTGAGGCTGGCTCATTGAATGTATTCAAATCACAGATGGATAGATTTTTAACCAATAAGGGAATTAAGGGTTACGGGGAGCGGGTGGGTAAGTGGAGCTGAGTCCACGGCCAGATCAGCCATGATCTTGTTGAATGGCGGAGCAGGCTCGAGGGGCTAGATGGCCTACTCCTGTTCCTAATTCTTATGTCCTTATGTTCTTATGTTCAAGCTAATGAGTCGGGCAAATTACAACCTGTTGCATATGCTTCAAAAAGTTTGTCAAAAGTGGAAAGAGCCTACAGCATGGTTGAGAAAGAAGCACTAGCCTGTGTGTATGGGATTAAAAAGATGCATCAATACCTTTGGTTTGAACTGGAACAGATCACAAGTCACTCATTTCATTGTTTTTGGAAAACAAAGGTATCGATACCAATGCATCGTCCCGCATCTAGAGGTGGGTGCTGACATTATCTGCCTATGTTTATGTCATTCGCCATAGAGTTGGCACTAAGAATTGTGCCGATGCTACGCATGGTCTGCCTGATACCGTTGTAAGTGACAACGGATCTTGCTTCACCAGTATGGAGTTTCAAGAGTTGATGAAACTCAATGGTATCAAACATGTGAGGTCAGCACCATTCAAACCCGCATCCAATTGACAAGCAGAGCGTGCGGTCCAAACCATCAAGCCGAGTATGAAACGTGTAACTCAAGGTTCACTGCAAACTCACTTGTCACGCATATTGCTTAGTTATAGGACAAGACCCCATATACTTATCGGGGTCCCCCCCTGCTGAACTATTGATGAAGAGAGGTCTCAAGACCAGGCTCTCTCTTGTCCACCCTGACTTGAATAATCGTGTTGAATACAGACATCAAAGTCAGCAGTGGTATCATGATCGGGCTACTGTGTCACGTGACATTTTTATCAATGATCCTGTGTATGTACTGAATTATGTTCAAGGTCCCAAATGGATCGCCAGTACTGTTACGGCCAAGGAGGGTAACAGAGTGTTTATCGTTAAGCTCAAGAATGGGCAGACATGCAGGAAACATGTTGATCAGATAAAGCTGCGGCACACGGATGAACCGGAACAGTCTGAGGAAGACACAATCAGTGACCAACCAACCTACCCTCAGTCATCAGAGGACTCCGCTGTCATCAATGAATCTGGACTTTCAATCACTGACATGGTCAATGAATCTGGTGGTCAATGAATCTGGACTTTCAATCCCTGACGTGGTCATTGCCACTCCCATCAGATCGGCTACCCAGCCCCCAGTCGTAACAGACTCAGAACGCTCGCCCACGGCTGGAGTTGAACTGAGACGTTCAACTCGGGAGCAGAAAGCCCTGGACCATTTAAATTTGTAAAAAGCAGTTACTAATATCTTGAAGGGGGATATTGTCATGTATGTATGCTTGGGTTTACTAGCCACCAGATGGCGCCACTGTCAGAGGCCATTGGGCTGTGCGCACGTGTGTGCGGCCCAGGTATAAAAGGCCAGCCATCTTGTAATATAATCACTTTTGGCCCTAATAAAGTAGAGCCAGGTTTGTACCTGTTCGGAGTTTACAGTATTCAGTCTATTGAGTTATTGCATACACAATATGCAGAAGAGTAATTTCCCAAGTACGAAGCATATTCAGTACAGATAGTAAGAGGTTATTTAAGTAAGATTGTATGACTATACCAGCCAGCTACAGTCAGAGATAAGTGCGTCACTTAACTGTGCATGTTGTCTGAGATAATGAAAGTTACTCTAGCTAGTTCAGACACAGTCACTCGTGCATAAGGTGGAATCAGCTGGATTAAAGAATCTGAGTGGAACAAGTCACCCCACCACTGAAGGGGCTCATCAACTCGACAATCCAGAAACTCTTCTCTCTTCTTAGGCAGTTCCTTGGAGTCGAGGATGACTTGCTTCCACACTAAAATGAATTCTAAGGTGACTGATGAGACCAATGCAGGATCTACAGCCGCTGTTACAGGTGGGGCAGACGGTGGTTGGAGGGACGGGTGGGTGGGGTGCTTGATTTGTCATACGGTCCCTCTGCGTTTTGTATTTGGCTTCCGTGTGCTCCTGGCGAAGAGACTCGAAGTGTTCGGTGGCTTCTCGGATGCTCCTCCTCCACTTTGAGCGGTCTTGGGCCAGGGATTCTCAAGAGTCGGTGGGGATGTTGCAGTTTTTCAAGGAGACTTCGAGGGTGTCCTTGAAACATTTTCTCTGCCCTCCTGGGACTCGCCTGCTATGACGTAGCTTGGAGTAGAGTGCTTGTTTCGGGAGTCTGGCATTGGGCATGTGGACAATGTGGCCCGCCAGTCGAGCGTGGTCAATGCCTCGATGCTGGGGATGTTGACCTGAGAGAGAACGCTGACATTGGTGCACCTATCCTGCCAATGAATTTGCAGGGTTCTGCGGAGGCAGCGTTGGTGGTACTTTGAGGTGCCCGCTGTACATAGTCCATGTCTCTGAAGAAACTAATGCTGCTATCGCAGGGAAACAAGAGGTTTAACTCAATCACGCCACTCATAAGGACATGATTGTATAAGCTCTGGAAACATTGTTAACCACCAGAGTTTAATCTGTACAGCAGACTGGCTATCCAATTCTGTCACCTCGTCATCTCTCAGGGTCATCTTAATTTAATGTCACCATTTTATATCAGTCTCAAACACTGATCTTAACTATAATTGTTAATTAATGATCCAGCTAATGCTGAATTATGGCATTTACAACCTCTATTATTTGTGTTTGTTAAGTAGCTCTGCCTATTGCTTCTTTGGTATTCAAATCGCTCGGTTTCCCTGTCTGTAATACGTCCCCCGCCTGGCACCCGAGGTGGGCAACCTCAAGGTCGCAGAAACATTGCTTGCATCAACATTCAAATTAATCTGAACCAAAGAGTAAGAGTGGGTTAAATCGCACCCAACGCATTTCCGATGGGAACCTCATCACAGAGGAAACTCCTCCTGTCCATTGAACTAGCCATACTCCGGTAATGTATTTACTTCATGAGTTCTTTGCTTAAAAATTCATAGTAACACATTATTGTTTAAGAACTAATACAAAAGCAAAATACTGCGGATGCTGGAATATGAAATAAAAGCAGAAAATACTGGAAATCTCAACGGGTCGGGCAGCATCTGTGGAGAGAAACAGAGTTAACGTTTCAGGTCGCTATTAGGAACTAGTTGGTTTATTAACAAAGGTTTAACAATCACAATACACATTACCTGTTCATCCACTATTCCCATTTGTATTCTTCCCAACATGTTCTCTATTGTACATGGTCTTAGTGCATCACTGTTCATTTGAACCAGCAGCCTTCTATTTAATAGACTAGAGACTATCAAAAAAATCAAAATAGAGACCATTTTCATTACAATATACCGGTTACCATGAGATTTAAAGCAGCACCACTGGAAGGAGGCATCCAGCACACATGTATTTAGGTTGTTATTGATGAAAAAAAGATTGTTGATAGAATTTAAATCTTCTGCATAAAATCCAAAGATCAAGGGGGAGGTTCGCGTCATTTGGGGCACTAAGGGTCACAATCGACATCTCATCCGGAGCGCAGGGCCGCAACCGCCTACCGCGAAATTCCGCAGGATTTAGCAGATGTGCAAACCGGTAGCACCCTGCTTCTGCCGGTAGCGGCCCGGATATCATCACCATGCCCAGCAACCCGTTTTCGCCCCGGAGCGAAAATTCAGTAGCGCCCCGTGAGGCTGCCGCGGGCAATGCCCACACCAGTTTCACAGGTCACGAACCGGGCTTCAGTCCGCCCGCGGGGTGAAAATTAAAGGGGAGGTGCGGCGTCAACATTTTGAAAAATGGCCGACTTACCAGTCACGGCCTTGCCCTCTTGAAATCGCGGGGTCCGTGTCGCAATGTTGCAGCCCGGCACTTCACTTCTGTATCGGGCTGCTGCCATGGCATCCCACTCCCCAGTGGTGAAGTGGTGTCCCCTTCTCCCCGATGCAGAGTCGGCAGCGTGCCCTCCCTTTTAACAGAAGGGGAGGGCCCTGTTCTCCCGCCAGCACTGTGTGGCACTTCGCGTAGTGCTTGAAGGTTCTCACGGTTAGTGCTCCAGTCCTGCCCTCAAGAGAAAGTGGGAGTGCCTGACATTGTGCTCCATTTCCTCTCGGGGGTGGTAACCCAATTTCACTGCTGGGGCGGGACTTCTCAGCTGGGCGTAGGAAGTCCCGCCTTGCAGAGGTTAACGGAGTGGTACCTAATTTCGCCCCCCAACTTTTAAAACTTAAGCCACAATACTTAAAATGTACATCAGATGCTGTATATCTATTACAGAATGGAAAAATAAGGCCTAGCTTCTGATATGGCTATTTATCTAAGAGCCTGTTTATATCATTATGTCAAACACTGTCTGGAAACAATTGAATTTGATATTCTGAGAATTTTGGATTGTTCAGAAGGAAACATTTTGAATGGCACCTTGTCAGCCATTGGCGTTCTCAGTCTGGAGTGCAGTTTGGTGACAGGCAAAACAACTATCTGGAACATTACTCCCACAATGAATACTTTGATTTTAATTTCCCACTCTTCAAGCTGTGAGTCTAGCTCCTATCAAGACAAATAGCACAGGAGTAATTTTAATGAGTAAAATGTAACTTAATTGGCATTGCTGGAAGTCGAATCCTTAATATTATGATTGCACCACAACAATCAACCAATTAGAAGTACCAAATAAAAAAATATAATTTTGAACAGTGCATTAAGCAAACTCTGGAATCCTTCAAAAGAGTCTTTCTTCCAAAAGGTTTTAGTATCTGGCTGCTTTTGTCTACAGTGGCTATGTGGCTCTTTATCTGACAACGAATCAGTTTGCATGGCAAAATAAATAGTGTAATAAATATAATTACCAGTAGTACAGTGGAACTCGCTTAATTGCAACTCACAAATTGTGATATAACAGGAATTTCTATAAAGCGGGAAGCAACAAAAGGAACAAAAATCAAGCCTGATCAGGTGCATAACAACCTTTATTTGTCTCAATCTCAAACGGCATTTTACAGCAAGGGTGAATACTGTCTAATATCTTAAAAATTATAACGTCGTAAAATAATGAATATAATATAATGTCTGAAACATTAAAGAAAACTGCTCACGTCTCAGGAGATATTTCTTATGCGGCATAGAATTCTGTGATTCTTTTTTGGTGAGGATCAGAAGCCTTCAACCTTCGCACTTTCCCTTCATCAAACATTTCACTTCCTTTTGACTTAATGAATCGATGCAGACCGCACAGTGCAGATTCTACCCCTCTTAATTTTGGCAATTTCCAGTTCTGGCACATCATTACTTATACCCAATGCAACCTCTGTTGCCGAGTCCTTCGGAAAAGAAACGATTTTTGCGTCAGTCATCTCTTTGCAGATGTCAAGGTGGTCAACCATCGAAACAGAAAAAGATCGAGCTCTGCCTCACTCAAACCACCGAGAATCTCTACTTCAACCTCCTCAACTTCGACTGGATCTTTATTTTCTTTGCTAGAAGCCAAATCGCAGTTTCTAAAGCAGTTGCTGATACAGCGGGGAGTCACTGCATTCCAAACTCTAGTGGATAAGTTCATAGCATCCAACATGCTATATTTTTTCATAATCTGCGAAATCTAGTTTCCTCAGTGGAATTTAAAAGAGTAATCACCTTGCACTGGAATTGCTTTTTGTAGCGTTGCTTCATACGCCTTGTTCCAGGGACTGGATGATGGAACTGGTATTAGATGGTAACATTTGAAGCCTCACATCAT
Source organism: Pristiophorus japonicus (assembly GCF_044704955.1). Taxonomy (NCBI): domain Eukaryota; kingdom Metazoa; phylum Chordata; class Chondrichthyes; family Pristiophoridae; genus Pristiophorus; species Pristiophorus japonicus. The sequence continues at coordinate 173,631,863 of NC_091983.1, read as the reverse complement.
GGTAAGTGGCATTATGCATCAAAAGCACCACCTTCGTGCACCGTTTCCTCATCCTGGCATATGAAGTCTCAGGTTCAAAGGTGATGAGTCTCATTAACGTGGGATCTCTGCACACCAAACTTTTTTATGAGTGGGAATTTGAAATCAATTAAATTGCAATTACATGAGTTTTTCATAATTGTAAGTAATGTGAAAAAAATGGTCTTTTAGAAATTGTTGTATTAAAAAGGGAATTGCAATTAAATGAATTGGAAATGACCGGGTACAATGGTGTTGAGCTAAAATTTAGCGTCTGGATGGATTAAGCAGACCACAACTATGGCCGGAATTTTACCGCCGCTGTGAGGACAGGATTGGAGGCGGGTCAGCTGTCAAATTCGAAAAGATTGACAGCGGGTGTCAACCCGCCTCCACGCTAGTCTCCCAGGTGTCGGGTCTGTCAGCTCTGTTAACAAGCTCTTAAAAACTATTTTATTCTCACCTTTAGATTTTTAGAGCTCACCAACCGGCTTCCCCGCTGCTTGGGGATCACGTCAGGTAAGGAAGTAGGGTGTTGTGTCAGCGTGGGATGATTTACTAAACTGACAGTTGCTAATGGTCTATAAAAACTCCCATTCAATAGGTTAGAAGCTGATGCTTACTGCATTTGGCAGATAGATTGGGCTAGACTTTACACTTTTTTTGCATTGATAACTCCCACTTAACATCCATTTTAACGCTGAGATGAGGTATAACGCCCAGATATCGCCCATTTAGCAACAAAATTGAAACTAATGCCCATGTATTGCTCACTTATCGCCCAGCGTTACTTTCGGCATGTACTTAACGGTGAGAATTAATAATACCGCCTGCCCACTTTTTTTTGCTGTAAAGATCAGAATGGGCGAAATTAACGGCCACAATATCGCCGAGCGTTACTTTCGGCACCTCGGCCACATATCGCCGAAAATATCGCTCGCCGAAAAAAACGGCAAGAAAAAGTTGCTCTCAGCTGAACTAAACCCAACGGTAGGGACGCCATGTTATAAATCGTAGGTCGGTTCATATAAAAGGCTGCTTCAAATTCTGGGAAGTTTTGATGTACTGTGGAGTTCTTTTAAGGTGATTTGAACATCTGAACAAACATCTTATCATACTGTGGATGATTTGAATTTATTTTAGGTGTTTTAGTAGGTAAATTTATTGTTTGTGAACACGATGAGCCGAAATGGCGCTGTAAATTTCTATGTTTCTATGTTTCTGTTTCTAATAGGTATAATACTAATTGTTATTGTAATGGGGCCTGTAATTTCTCAGCCTGTCTTGATGACTATGCACATACTGCAGACTAGAGATGGCAGAAGGTATATTCAAGAATATTATGTGCCCAGTCAAAGAGGTGGCATACTGAGGAGGAGGACGAGAACTTATACCCCACGCACTTACCGAGAGAAGCGGTTTTATCTGAGATAATGCGCAACAAGATTATGTGAAATAAAAAACATTTAATGAGAACATTTGTATAAAATCATGATTATAACTGTAAAAAAACACCTCACCCCACCCCCACCCCACCCCACAACCAATTGATAACATTTATATAATTCATAAAAGTTTTCACATTTCAAACAAAACTTCATAATCATAGAACACAAAAACAAAAAAAACAAGGTACACCCCCTCCCCCCCTTCCCCCAAACCTCCCAACAAGATAGCAACCACAACATAAAAATGCTGTGACCAATACAACTCCTGCGGCCATGCACCTCACTTTCCTTTCCCCCCGCGCTTCTCCTCCCCACCTTTACCCCTTCCCCTCCCGACTCCAAGATGGCTTGTCGAGGAGCTCCTCAGGCGCTGCTTCATTGGGGGGGATGATGGCAGATCCACTGCTTGGATGGATACGGGAAAGGACGGTCCCGAGGAGGGAACGTCCTCCGAGCCAGAAGCAAGACCTTCCTCCTGGCTCGCATGTATTGTTGGCAATGGGGGGGGGGTGCAGCACCTTGGGGTGCAGTGCCGCGCTCCGGGACTACTGGGAGCCCTCTGCCACCAGCGTTCCTGGCTATCACCTCCAGGGCCTCCGCCATCCGCGGCACGTACTCGGTCGTGGTGGCGGACATGCTGGCCAGCTGTTGGGATATGCCCCCCATTGTCTGGAGGATCTGCTGACCTATTTCAACACTCCTCCTGGACAAGTGTACCATGTCCCCGCTCAGATCTGTCACTTGTGGAGCAGTTCTGCTGTGTCGAACCAACCTCCGCGGGGTCGGCGCCGTCATGGAGACACTTGGGGTGCCCTTCGGCGGGGTGCCCTTCGGCAAGGTGCTTGGGCCCGCTACCTCCACGGTGGAGGAGGGCATGGCCGCAGGAGCACTGGAAGACATCAGTGTTGAATAGATAATGGAGCTTGTCGATGCAGGCACCGTCATCAGTGGAGAAGGCATCCTGCAGCTCCACGGGCGAGATTCGGGGCACCTCAGCACCAGATTGATGATCCTCCGGTAAGTCTGGCACTGGACCCGCAGCTTCTTGGCTCGGTGGTGTTGCATGGGGCCGCACTGCTGGCTGAGCTACAAAACATAAATGAGGTTATTAGAGGAGGTGCTAGGGTCACAAGGTGATTCAAACTCTACACACAGCATATGCATGACAAAAGCACCACCACTATCAAAATCATCACAGACATCACATTTCATGACCATGACCAAATTCCGCAATACAATGATTTTCATGAGGCCATCATTATTTAGATAACATTTTTATCAATCATCGATCATATATTACATAAGAACATAAGAACATAAGAAAGAGGAACAGGAGTAGGCCATACGGCCCCTCGAGCCTGCTCCACCATTCAATAAGATCATGGCTGATCTGATCATGGACTCAGCTCCACTTCCCCACCCGCTCCCCATAACCCCTTATCCCCTTATCGTTTAAGAAACTGTCTATTTCTGAATTAAATTTATTCAATGTCCCAGCTTCCACAGCTCTCTGAGGCAGCGAATTCTACAGATTTGCAACCCTCCGAGAGAAGAAATTTCTCCTCATCTCAGTTTTAAATGGGTGGCCCCTTATTCTAAGATCATGCCCTCGAGTTCTAGTCTCTCCTATCAGTGGAAATATCCTCTCTGCATCCACCTTGTCAAGCCCCCTCATAATCTTATACATTTCGATAAGACCACCTCTCATTCTTCTGAATTCCAATGAGTAGAGGCCCAACCTACTCAACCTTTCCTCATCTCTGGAATTAACCTAGTGAACCTTCTCTGAACTGTCTCCAAAGCAAGTATATCCTTTCGTAAATATGGAAATATTATTGTTCGGATATGAGTGGGTGTGGCATCTATTGACTTAACATCACGCAATGGTGTATACTTTACTCATATGGCATCACATCAGGTTCTGCTGCTGCATGCGTGGCTGACCGGGGGTGACTCCCCACTAGTGCCAGCACCCGCTCCTCGATGTCGGTCAGCTCGCTGATGACTGATGGCCCGCCACCCGTTCGCCGCTGTTCAGTCCTATTTTTCGAAAGCTTCTTCTGTAAAAGGTAACACCAGCACTGTTATGTATTTAACCCTTTGTAACTTGCATTACACCTGACCACCAGACGGTCCACCTGTTGAAGTCCCAAGGGATCCCAGCATCCCTTGGGAGCACATAATATAAGCAGGCCACCCACGAGGTACCTGCACCCTGGAACCTTAATAAAGGAGCTAAGGTCACACTTGCTCATGACACACAGTACTCAGTCTCACCATTTATTATGAGCGTAACAAGCACGACATAGCATGAGATCATTGCGTGAGATAATTGCTAGGTACTGTCACAGAGACTGATACAACACATAACCAACAGATGTAATCATGATTATTATGAAAATTATCGTTATTTACCTGAAGACATACACCGTAAAACATTCCTGGTATAAGTGCAATACATCACATCTGATTTTAATCACTAATTACACTTACAATTCAAATTCTATAAATATATAAGTAAATGTAAATAAATGTAATACTTACTCTGGCGGATCCGACAAGATCGTTCCAGCGCGTGCGGCACTGGTTGACCTCATGCACCTCGTTCATTGCCGACGAGACCACCTCGGCTATTTCAGCCCAAATCTTCTGGTAAACCTTTGGGGTGGGCTTCTCACATCCACCCCGGGTCAATTGACCCCAGCGTGACTCCACCTCCTGCAGGAGGGAGACATTTGCCTTGTCGGAGAATCTCCAAGCATGTTTTCATCCTCCCACTAGTTCCTCTCACACTTCACTGCTTTTGCCAGCATCCTCAGCCTCCACAGTATGCTATGTTGTCTCCTCCATGCCTTCCATTTTAATTATATTTTTTTTCCCCCAAAACTCCGTGCAAACAATGTTATTTGTGCACTTAATTATTTTTGCTGCTGGTAAATCTCCTTCCTACCTCCCACAACAGCCAAACAACCACACAACACACCCACACATGCTTTCAGTTCCTCTCTGCTCCCTCTCTCTCCCTTCTCTTCTACGCATGTATTGATGACCCCTGACCTCCTGAAACACAGGAAATGACTGTTGCCATGACGTTGCTATGGATGCCGACATTTTACGGTAGAAGGGCAAAAATGTTACCGCCACTGCCCATTTCACATCGCTCGCGGTAATGGCCAGTTTATAAAATGGAAAGTTGCGGTTTTGAAAATGGGCGATAATCCATCGATCTCAAAACCCATAATAAATGCCAATGCTGGAAATAATGCCCATTTTGCGGTGATTTGCACAATAATGGAAAGTTTAGCCCATTGAGCTTTATGCAGCTAGCAAGTCTTTGGAGCCACCTCTCTATCCAGTGTCACCTCATTTGAACAACCTCTCTCACCATTGACAGATCGCTTCTGTCATTTCAACCTCACTTGCCATCTATTCCATCGGCATCGGTGATAAAATCTCACCTTGGTCCTCATAATCCCACCACGATCAGACCCAACACCAGCAGCACCAGGCACACCAGCATCACCAACAACAACACTCACCTTCTCTGCAATTAACTGATGCTGCACAGGACACAGGGCACCAGTACCTGACCACATTCCTGCCCAGGACGCCAGGGATGGTCTCACCATGGCCAGTGATGTGGTATAATAATCAGCATCACAGGCAGTACCTCGAAATGAGGATGACTTGCTTCCACGCCAAAAAGGGATGTTTCAATGAAGGACTTCAGCCTGGTCTTCTTGACGACGTCCCTGCTTGTGCCTTCCTGTAGAAGATGTAACCAGTTGTGTTGGTCTTCTGGGGAGGTCTCTTCCGCCCATTGGAATGGAAGAGAACCTCCCTGCGTGCTGTGATTTCCTCCATAAGCATCTGGAGTGAGTCATGAGTGAGCCTGGGTGCAGTTCCACACCTCTGTGCAGTGATTTTCAGTGTTTCTAGCATCTCAGTGCTGTAGAACACTGATTAGCACAACTGTCAAAATCAGTGTTTCCCTTAGGAAACCGGCTGATGACACATCATTGAATGATGTCATCAGGCCAGCTTCCTTTTAATTGGCCGGGAACCTCGCTGGGTGGGCTTAAGAAGCCCAACCAAGGTCAAATCACTAGTAGAGAGCGGGCTGGGACCTTGCTACAGACCCTGGTTTCCCCGTACTTGCCTTGGTAGGTGAAATCATGGCCTATTTGTTCCCAATCCCTTTAACTCCAAGCAACACATGCAGTGTCAACTTCACACACAGTAACAGACAATCAAATGAGAGAGACGCTATCCTACAAATCCCCTGGGAGGACAGACGCACCAACATTAGCATCCTCGACCAGGCCAACATCCCCAGCATTGAAGCACTGACCACACTTGATCAGCTCCGCTGGGCAGGCCACATTGTCCGCATGCCAGACACGAGACTCCCAAAGCAAGCGCTCTACTTGGAACTCCTTCACGGCAAGCGAGCCAAAGGTGGGCAGAGGAAACATTACAGGGACACCCTCAAAGCCTTCCTGATAAAGTGCAACATCCCCACTCACACCTGGGAGTCCCTGGCCAAAGATCACCCTAAGTGGAGGAAGTGCATTCGGGAGGGCACTGAGTACCTCAAGTCTCATCGCCGAGAGCGTGCAGAAATCAAGCGCAGACAACGGAAAGAGCGTGCGGCAAACCAGCCCCACCCACCCTTTCCCTCAACGACTATCTGTCCCACCTGTGACAGGGACTCTGGTTCTCATATTGGACGGTTCAGCCACCTAAGGCCTCATTTTAAGAGTGGAAGCAAGTCTTCCTCGATTCCGAGGGACTGCCTAAGATGATGATGATGATTATATCTGTCACTGCAGTGTATATGTAGAAGCTTAATAAGAAATGCACTTACAAAAATAAATTCTGATTTTATATATATGTACAAAATAATTAAAAAACAACTTAGATGCTCTTAGATGCTCTGTGATAGCTATTTGGAAATTTACAACAGTAGCCTGGGTGAGTTGCCAATTATCCAATTATCCTCACCTTCCCTGTGGGCAAGTACCTGACAAGGTCAGCATTTATTCCCCATTCCTAATTGCCCTGAGAAGGTGGTAGTGAGCCACCTTCTTGAACCGCAGCAGTACTCCCACAGTGCTGTTAGGGAGGGAGTTCCAGGAATTTGACGATGAAGGAACAGCGATATATTTCCAGGTCAGGATGATGTGTAACTTGGAGGGGAATTTGCAGGTGATGCTGCTCCCATGCGCCTGCTGCCCTTGTCCTTCTAGGGTAGAAGTTGCGGGTTTGGGAGGTGCTGCCGAAGAAGCCATGGGGAGTTGACACCTAGCTCAGAAACCTAAGGTGTAGATCAGGTCCTAGCCAATGCTACACTGTATGACATTGGCACACTGTCGATCAGTTCTAAAGAAATTGTTACAAGCACATGGTAAAACCTCATCCATTTGTTAGAAACAAAATGTGGCAATAACAGTAGTTTATGAAATACAAACATTCTCCATAGGACAAGGAGGACTCTTGGTGGGGAGGGTGGGGGCGGAGGAGGGGATTAAATTAGTCTTCGGCGGTGCAGCAAAATGAGCAATAGCAAATCGACAGCCCGTTCGATTTTCGTTTGCATTTCAGTTAATGGAATGAGGTGTAAAATGGGTTACCGATTTGTTATCGCCTGTTCTGTGCTGCCACCAAAGGCCCTTTTAAATCTAAAGTGATAAATAAGTTTTCTTTTATTATTTTGTTGTGCCAGGTTTGTGCTTCTCAAAGTGATGCATGTTAATATATGGAACACTTTCCATATCATGCACTCAATGTCAGCATCAAGAACTCCCAGATCAGGTATAAAACAGTTTGATGCAGAATAAAGCTCCCCTCTCCTTTACCCCAACACAATAATATGCATCAGCCGAACTTCCTATTATACTACTGTGACCTTGTTCCATTTCCTACAATAGTCAGCCGTTGATTTCTCCTGGCGAGATTGCCAGTTTAACGCTGAAGGAAGGACAGTTTTCTGGCACAGGCTTACACCCACTGGGACTACACTCAGACTTCCCAGACTCACATAGGATGCTTACAGCCAACAAACAAAACAGACTTGAATCATATCTGGATTCAAACCCAAGTTCCAGAACTGAAAAACCGTGTCTAACCCACTGCAGCACGATAAGAAGTCATTTTGAAATGCTCTCTGTTATAGATTAAATAAAGAATAATCTAAAATGAGCCAACAAACTGGATTAGACTTGCACTTTTGAAAGATTTTTAAGATATAAGTTATTTGATGTAGTTTTTCTGGGCCCAAGTTTTCGCCCTCTGTAAGAACGGCGCACCTCCATAAGGTGCGCCGACTTTCTGGAATAAAAAGGGCGCCGAAAACTTACCTTGTGATTCTGTAAGCTCCTCAGGACATCTTCATGCTCGGCGTGGCGCAGCACAAGGGGTCGGGGGCGGAGCCAGGTCCCGGCGCTGAAAACAATGCCGGGACCTCTGCACATGCGCACTAGAGTGTGCGTGCATGTGCAGTAGCTCCTCGCCCCTGAGGCTGTGTGGGAGGGACCCAAAGCACGCCGGTCCTCGCCTGGCCGAGTGGGGCCCCGAGCAAAGATCAGGACTCGGACCTCCCTCCCTCCCATTCAGCTCCCGCACCCCCCTTCCGTTCAGCCTCCCCCCCCTCCAGTTCAGCCATTCCACCTCATCCCCCCTCTCCTCCACCACTCCCTCCCTCCACGCCGTCGGCGGGGCCCGCCCGCCCAGCATCTCGCTGGGGGTGGGCCTTGCCCGAAGTCTTCGGCGGCGGCCAGGCATCTGCATCATCGTCAGCGGGGCCCGTTTAGCCTCCCACTTCCTCTTCCCCCTCCTCTTCCCCCCCTCCCTCCCCCTCCTCTCCCTGCCTTCCCTCCCCCTCCTCTCCCACCTCCCTCCTCACCCCCTCGTCTCCCCCCTCCTCGCCCCCTCCCCCCTCGTCCTCTCCCCCTCCTCTCTCCCCCTCCCTCCCCCCTCCCTCCTCCCCCTCTCCCCTCCCTCCCCCCTTCCCATCCTCTCCCCCCCCCTTCTCCCCTTCCCCTCCTCTCCCCCCTCCTCTCCCCTTCCTCTCCCCCCCGCCATCTGCCTCCTCTCCCCCTCCCCCTCTCTCCCTCCCTCCCCCCTCTCTCTTCCCCCCCACCCTCGCTGTCAGAAACACAGAGAGACACTGACAGAGAGAGAGACACTGACAGAGGCAGAGAGAGAGAGGCACTGACAGAGACAGAGAGAGACACACTGGGGGGAGTGGCCGTCCCAGCACGCTGTTGGAGCGCTCCCAGTGCTGCAGTAGGTAAGTAGAAACTTAATTTTTTAGTTATTGATTTATTTTTATTTTTAACTTTTTAATTTTTTTGGTTGATTTATTGATTTATTTATCATTTATTATTGATGATGGTTCTTTATATGTAAAAGTGAAATGTTTAATGTTTGTAAACCCCCCTTCCCCACCCCCATCTCTCGTTCCCTTCGCCTGATTTATAAGTGTAGGCAAGGTTTTTCTGAGAATACAAAAATCTGCACTTACTGCATTCTAAGTTAGTTTGGAGTAAGTTTTTGCTGCCTAAACTTGCAAAACAGACGTAAGTGGCTGGACACGCCCCCTTTTGAAAAAAAGATCTGTTCTACAATTAAACTATTCTAACTCACTAGAGCTGGAACAAACTAAATGCCGAAAATTGCAATTTCTAAGATGCTCCATTCTAAACTAGTTGCTCCAAAAAAATAGGAGCAACTCAGGCCGAAACTTGAGCCCTCTGTTACCTTTGTGATTCCTTTCTCCAGATTGGTAGTGTTGCTTTATATCATTTTCATCTTCACTTGAAGGTAAAATGATTTCACATTAAAATTTTTAGAAAACTAAAGACTAGAAATTTACATGAAAAATATTAACAGCTTAGTGTATTTATATAACATTCACCCCTCTGCTATTTAATAATGGTGTTAACCTGTTTAATATCACCATTAAAATAAACATCAAAGGGATGAAAATCGTGTGGTTCCTGTGAAAATGATTCCATTTTTCTGGAGTTGGAAGGTTGTGGGCAAATAGAGAACAACCGCAAACTGCAATGTATTGGTGTATTGTCACTTTCATACAGTGAGTGAATCTGATAGCATAACACCAAAACCATGGCTCAGGATTTACTGGGAAAATACAGCAAGTTCATGACACATGCCATTATTAATGCATAAAAAATCCCAGCAATTTGTGGCGAGTAAGAAATAGGGCATGAGTTGCAAAGCGCCACAAATTGCTGGACGATTTGCTTCACTGTGCTGTTAGCCTTGTTAAAAACCTGAGTTCACTATCAACCTCCCCATGAGTGTCAAGAAATTGTTGCATTTACGTTGTAAATACGAATTAAACTCGCTGCAGAAAGTTACGGTTGCTATTTCATGGTGTAAGGACCCAGTTAATGGAATAATTTATGGTGTTCCACTTTGAAATCAATTAGCAATTAGTGATAACTATTCTGCACGTGCCACATTATTCATGCAACCAGGATGCAAGTTAAACTGGGAAAAATATAAAAGGAAGTGAACTGCATAAGGAAACTAAATGACAGAACTGAGAGGAAACAAAGAGCACAGATTGGAAAGTGGACGTGGATGTCGCTGATTGAGAATATGCGAACTAGTCACTGGCTGGCAAAGCAAGAAAGGTTTCTGACCAGCAGAGAGGAAGATCATCAAATTTGATTTGTTGTGAATTGCTATAAAATATCTAGCTTTGCATATATAGCAGCAGCTGCCTTCAGTTCCTGAATTTCATGAGTCAGTTACCATCTGAACGTTGGTCTTATTCATATGTTTATGTGTCATGTTCCATAGGCAAATAAACTTAAGAGAACTACACATTTTCTTGCAGTTAATTTGATGATATTTTAATAAACTTTGTTTAAATAATAAGGTGTCCATGCTGCCATTTCAGAGCTTTGCTAACCACTCCAATCCTTAAATTAAGGAGGTTGAGTATTGGTCCTGTTGTCCACTATGACCTCAGATGTCCCGTTGACCCTGTTATCAATGCACACTTTCAACAATTTGTGGCATAAAATTAATTGATGTGAAGGGTGAGGAAAAAAAATCCAACTCACGACGCTCACTGTGAGATGCCCTGGTCCAGCTAATTCTGGAGCCATGTGCATGCTATATATCCAGCTGGATTCACCTGCATGTTCTCACATTGCAACCTTTGCCGCATATTACTTATTCAATAAATATATTGAAAACTGTCAACATATTCATTACATAATTGATTTTTATTAGGTGATAGGTCTGATTTTGCATGGTCCCACCAACAGTGTGGGAGTGCGAAGGCCCAACCTTGTAAAATCAATTTGCTGGCCGTCTGATTTCAGAGGGATGATTTGAGACCAAGTAATGAGGTTGTACTACTGCTATTCACAGTCTCTTTTTAATATGGAAATGATAAAGTTTCCGAGCTGAATTTTGCATCCTCACAAAAAACAGCAGATGCTAACTCAATTCATAATTTTAAATGAGATTGATAGATTTTTGCTAGACAAGATATGGAGCCAAAGAAGGTGGATAGAGTTAAGATACAGATCAGCTATGATCTCATTGAATAGCAGAACAGACTCGAGGGGCTGAATGGCCTACTTCTGTTCCTATGTTCCTATCATTTCATAGTTACATAGGGCCCAAGTTTCGAGCCGCGCCTAGAACGGCGCAGTCCAGACCTGGAAGCCCGTTTTTCGCGCCACAAAGTGCGCCTAAAAAAAACTTCCACATTCTCCAGCTCCCTGCAGGTCCTCTGGCCCTCGAGCAGCGCAGCAGGAGCTGTAGGGGGCGGAGCCAGGTCCCTGCGCTGAAAACAGTGCCGGGACCTCTGCACATGTGCGCTACAGTGGGCGCGCATGTGCAGTAGCTCCACGCGCCCAAAACTGTGTGGGAGGGGCCGAAGCACGCAGCCCCTAGCCCTGGCTGAATGGCCACACTGGGGCTGCATGAATAAGGCTCCTCCCACGCCCAGCTCCTGCTTCCTCCCGACCCAACTCGACTTCCACTTCCCGCCTCACGCCTCCGGATCGGACCCGACACCGACCCGACTCCCACTTCCCCACCCCCCCCACCTGCCCCCGGACCCGACCCAACCCCGACCCCGACACCGACCCCGACACCGACCCGACTCCCGCTTTCCCCCCTCCCGACTGGACCCGACCTGACCTCCCTCCCCTCGACCTGACCTCCCTCTCCCTCCCTCCCCCCGACCCGAACCGAACCGACCTCCCTCCCACCACCCCCCCGACCCCGACCCGCGCTCCCGACCCCGACCCACGCTCCCCCCGACCCGACCCCGCGATCCCGACCCGATCCAACGCCACCTACCTTTAAATCTGGTGCTGGGGACGGGCCCTGCCCGAAGTTTTGTGCCCTGCCCGAAGTCTCGGGCCCGGCCGGGCCCGGCCCATTCAGCCTCCCTCCCCCTTCTCCTTTCCCCCCCCATCTCCTTCCCCCCCCAATCTCCTTTCCTCCCCTCTCCTTTCCCCCCTTCTCCTTTCCCCTCTTTTTCTTTCTGCCCCTTCTCCTCCTCCCCCTCCCCTTTCTCCCCCTTCTCCCCATCCCCCCCCTTCCCTCCCTCTGCTCCCCCCTCTCTCCCTCTACCCCCCTCCTCCCCCTCCCCTCGCTGTCAGAAACACAGACACTGACAGACAGAGAATGAGAGACACACACAGACAGACAGACAGACAGAGAGACAGAGACACTGACAGAGACACACTGGGGGTGGGGGAGCTTCCCAGCATGCTGTTGGAGGGCTCCTGGTGCTGCAGTCGGTAAGTAGAAAATGTTTTATTTATTGATTTAAAAAAAAATTATTTCTTATTAATTTTTTTTGATTGATTTATAGGTTGATTTATTGATGTTTTGATCATTTTTTATTGATGATGGCTCTTTATTTGTAAAACTGAAGTGTTTAATGTTTGTAAACTTCCCTTTAAACCGCCCCCCCCACCATTCCCTACGCCTGATTTGTAACCTACGCCTGATTTTCTAAAGTGCAGACAAGGTTTTTTCGAGCGTACAAAAATCTTCACTTACTCCATTCTAAGTTAGTTTGGAGTAAGATTTCACTGACGAAACTTTGAAAACAGACGTAAGTGGCCGGACACGCCCCCTTTTGAAAAAAAAATTCTGTTCCAAAGTGAAACTGTTCTAACTGATTAGAACTGGAGCAAACTAAATGGCGAGAATTCTGATTTCTAAGATACTCCGTTCTACACCATTTGCTCCTAAAAATCAGGAGCAAATCATGGCGAAACTTGGGGCTATAGTATTTACAGCACAGAAACAGGCCAATAGGTCCATGCTGTTGTTTATGCTCCACATGAACCTCCCCCTCACCCTTCTTCATCTAACCCTTCAAGGTATCCTTCTCTTCCTTTCTCATTTGTTTGTCCAGCTTCCCCTTAAATGTATCTAGGCTATTCGCCTCAATTACTCTTTGGGGTAGTGAGTTCCACATTCTAACCACTCTCTGGATAAAGAAGTTTCTCCTGAATTCCCTATTGGATTTATTAGTGACTATTTTAATACAATCACTATCACTAATGAAGTAGTACTAGCTAAAATAATGGGACTAAAGGCAGACAAGTCCCTTGGACATAATAGCTTACATCCAAGGGTCTTAAGAGAAGTGGCTGCAGAGATAGTGGTTGCATTGGTTGTAATCTACCAAAATTCCCTGGATTCTGGGGCGGTCCCAGCAGATTGTAAAACCACAAATGTAACGCCCCTATTTAAAAAAGGAGGCAGACAAAAAGCAGGAAACTATAGACCAGTTAGCCTAACATCTATCATTGGGAAAATGCTGGAGTCCATTATTAAGGAAGCAGTAATAGGATATTTAGAAAAGCATGATTCAATCAAGCAGAGTCAGCATGGTTTTATGAAAGGAAAATCATGTTTGACAAATTTGCTGGAGTTCTTTGAGGATGTAGTGAGGAGGGTGGATCGGGGGAACCAGTAGATGTGGTGTATTTGGATTTCCAGAAGACATTCGATCAGGTGCCACATAAGAGGCTACTGCACAAGATAAAAGCTCACGGGGCTGGGGGTAATATATTAGCATGGGTAGAAGATTAGTTAACTAACAGAAAACAGAGAGTCGGGATAAATGGGTCATTTTCCGGTGTGCAAACAGTGACTAGTGGAGTGCCGCAAGGATTGGTGCTGGGTCCTCAACTATTTACAATCTATATAAATTGCTTGGATGAAGGGACCGAGTGTAATGTAGCCAAGTTTGCTGATGATACAAAGATGGGTGGGAAAGCAAATTGTGAGGAGGACACAAAAAATCTGCAAAAGGATATAGACAGACTAAGTGAGTGGGCAAAAATTTGGCAGATGGAGTACAATGTGAGAAAATGTGAGGTTATCCACTTTGGCAGTAATAATAGAAAAGCAAATTATAATTTATTGGAGAAAAATTGCAAAGTGCTGCATTACAGAGAGACCTGGGGATCCTTGTGCATGAAACACAAAAAGTTAGCAGCAGGCACAGCAAGTAATCAGGAAGGCAAATGGAATGTTGTCCTTTATTGCAAGAGTGATGGAGTATAAAAGCAGGGAAGTCCTGCTACAACTGTACAGGGTATTGGTGAGGCCACACCTGGAGTACTGCGTACAGTTTTGGTCTCTGTATTTAAGGAAGGATATATTTGCGTTGGAGGCGTTCAGAAAAGGTTCACTAGGTTGATTCTGGAGATGAGTGGGGTTGACATGAGGATAGGTTGAGTAGGTAGGGTAGGTTGAATAGATTGGAGTTCAGAAGAATGAGGTGATCTTATTGAAACTTATAAGACAATGAGAGGGCTCGACAAGGTGGATGCAGAGAGGATATTTCCACTCATAGCGGGAATTAGTGGAAACTAGGGGAAATAATCTTAGAATAAGGGGCCGCCCATTTAAAACTGGGATGAGGAGGAATTTCTTCTCTCAGTGGGTTGTAAATCTGTGGAATTCGCTGCCTCCGAGAGCTTTGGAGGCTGGGTCATTGAATATATTTAAGACGGAGATAGACAGATTTTTGAACGATAAGGGTGTAAAGGGTTATCGGGAGCAGGCATGGAAGTGGAGCTGATCAAATCAACCATGATCGTAATGAATGGCAGAGCAGGCTTGCAGGACCAAATGGCCTTACCTGCTCCTATTTCTTATGTTCTTATATTTATGCTCCCTAGTTCTGGACTGGCTCACAAGTCGAAACATCTTCTCTACATCTACCCTATCAAACCCTTTCATAATCTTTAGGATAAGGCCACCCCTCTATCTTCTCCTTTCCAGAGAAAAGTGCCCTAGCCTGTTCAATCTTTCCTGATCGATATATAACGTCTCAGTTCTGATATAATTTTATTAAATCTTTTTTATAACTTCTCTAGGGCCCAAAATTCGCCACCATTTAGCGCCAAATTTTTTGAGGTATTGGTGTTTTTTGGAGCTAACTTAATTTTGCAAGTTTTGCCAAGGGTATAACGCTGTCCTGAACAGGTAACGGCTGATTTTTTTAGTTGAAGTTTTTATGACATCACTTGGGGTCAAACCCATCCATAACGTCGTTTTGTTAGTTTCGCCAATAAGAATTTTTTCAAAAACGGCGTTGAAAAACCTTACCGTACCAAATTGGAGTCAGATACAAATCGGCATTACAGACGCCATCTTGTTTATCGGAGCTGAGTTTTAGGTTTTGGAGGGAGGGAACAAGACTTATATTATATCCAAACTAATTAAAAATGTTTGTTTGTGCGGCGAGAAAAGAGAAACTTTATTTATTGCAGTAAATTGCGAGTTGAAGTTCCACCACCGAACCGTTGCTCACCGGACTCGAGGCACAAAGGGTCAGAGCGCCGGCCGGTAGGATCGCTCCCTCGGCCGGACACAGAAACTCTGCGCTTGGTTTCCAGAGAAGCACGGGGATAAGTTGGAAGCCAAGCTGGGGAGAGGGGCGGCAGCGGGGGGCCTTTTGGCCAGGGATAGGGGTGGTGATGGGGGGGTTTTCAGCCAGGGATAGGGGTGGCAGTAGGGGAGCCATTCGGCCAGGGATAGGGCTGGCCGTGGCGGGTCAATTACTAGCCGTCGGCTGGGACGGGGAATTTCAGCATCAGAACACTCCCAGGGCAGGTACAGCATGAATACAAACGCAAAATACTGGATGCTGGAATAAAAACAGAAGATGCTGGAAATCTCAGCGGGTCAGCACGAGAAAAATCAGCACAGATAAGCTGCAGAGTAAAGCTGTACAATTACATGTTACCCTGGAAACCTAAATGCTTGGGCATGCGCAGAACAGGGCCTCAGTTTTTCGACGCTATCAATTAGCTCCACCGACAGAAGCTACGGTCTTTCTGCGCGGCGCCAAATTCAAACAGAAAAATGGGGAAACTTCGGATTTTTTTTTTGCCGCTACTTCTGCTTAAAAAATTGGCTGTGAATCTTAAATAGCGCCAAAAAAAGGCAATGTGGAATTTTGGGCCCCTAGTGCCTCTGTATCCTTTTCATAATATAGAGACCAGAACTGTTCACAATACACCAAGTGAGGTCCAACCAAGGTGCTATACAAGTTTAGCATAGCTTCGCTGTTCTTTAATTCTATGGGCTAGATTTTGTGCAGATCGCCCAAAAATGGGCGTTATTTCTGGCGTGGGCGGTAAATATAGGTTTTCAGATCACCGGATTGTCGCTCGTTTTCAAAGCCACTAGTTTCCATTTTAAAAATTGGGCGTTACTGCGAGCGATTTGAAAAGGGCGTTAGCATTAAATCTCTCTGACCTTCTGCCGTAAAGTGTCGACATCTTTAGCAACGGCATGGCAACGCTCGTTTCCCGCGATTCAGGAGGTGAGGGGTCATCATTACATGTGCATAAGAGGAGACAGAGAGAGACGGAACAGAGAGGGAGTGAAGCTGTGTGTGGGTGTGGTGTGGGTGCTTGTTTGGCTGCTTTGGGAGGTAGGAGGGAGAGTTTCAAGCTTTATAGCAAATTGTGTGAAAAAAGTTAGCTGTTACCAGCCAGATATTTTCACAAATTTGGTTCCTATAATGGAGGAAGTGGAGGAGGCGACACAGCACGCTGTGGAGATTGATGCTGGTGAGAGCAGTGAGCTGGGAGAGGAACAAATGGGAGGACGAAAGAGAGCGAGGAGGTTCTTGGATGAGGCAAATGCCTCCCTCATGCAGGAGGTCAAGTCACGCTGGGGTGATTTGACCCAGGGAGGCCTACCAGAAGATACGGGCCGAGATAGCCGAGGTGGTCTCGTCGGCGACCAATGAGGTGCGTGAGGGCAACCAATGCCGCAAGCGATGGAACGACCTTGTCGGATCCGCAAGAGTAAGTATTACATTGATTTACATGTACTTATGTATTTAAATAATTTGATTTGTAAGAGTCATGAGTGACTATAATCAAATGTGAGGTCTTTCACTTTTACCGGGAATGTTGTACTCAAATGTCGCTTATGTGTTGTGACCTTCCCTTTTGTTCTTCCCTATCTCCCCCTGTCCTTGCCTGAGAAATCATGGCTGAGATTTGGCGAGTGATCGTGGCGGAGGTGTCGCGAATGTTTGGTGCGGAGGTGCGGTGAGAGATCGTGGCGGAGGTGCGGCAAATGCTTTGTGGCGGAGGAGCGGCGAGAGATTGTGGCAGAGGTGCAGCAAATGTTTATGGCGGGGGAGCGGTGAGAGATTGTGGCAGAGGCACGGCAAATGAGGGTACGGGGCCCAGAAGAGCCGAGGGCCCAGGTGTAGCACGGGCCAGCCCACACTGCGATATGCGTGCGCACTAGGTCCGTGCAACAGAGCAGGTCTCCGGTCGTCCTGCCACTGGATAAAGGCCTAGCTCTGACAAGCCCGTGTGGTGGCTGATGTGCAACTGTCACCACACGTTAAAAAAATCCACGCACAGGCATTTTCCACCCCTGGAGTTCAGGACTGGAATATCGAGTCCTTCATCGAAACATCTGCGAACTCATCCCTTTTGGTGTGGAAGCAAGTCATCCTCATTCGAGGGACCGCCTATGATGTGATGATGATGTATCAATCTCTGTGACAGTACCTAGCAATGATATCATGCAATGATCTCATGCTGTGTCGTCCTGTCACCTTTTACAGAAGAAACTATCGAGGAATAGGGCCGAGCAGAGGCGAACGGGCGAGGGGCCAACGGTCATCAGCGACCTCACTGACATCGTGGAGCGGGTGCTCTCACCAGTGGGGACCCATCTCCGGATGGCCACGCAGGCAGCTGCAGACCCTGAAGTGATGCCACATGAGTAAAGTATACACCATTGCGTGGTGAAGTCAATAGATGCTACACCCACTCATATCCGAACAATAATATATGAGAGATGATTGCTAAAAGTGTCCTCCACATAATGTGGCCTCATGAGAATCATTGCAATGCAGAATGTGTTGATGGTCATGAAATGTGATGTCTGTGATGATTTTGAGAGCGGTGGTGCTTTTGTCGTGCATATGCTGTGTGCAGTGCTGGACTCACCTTGTGACCCTAGCACCTCCCTTCTCCTCTAATAACCTTATTTGTGTTTTGCAGCTCAGCCAGCAGCACGTCCCAACGCAAGACCAGTGAGTCCAGAAGGTGGGGGCGTGGGGCCAGACTCGCTGGACGATCCTACATCTGGTGCTGAGGAGCTCCGATCCTCGCCCGTCAATCTGCTGGGTCCGTTCTCAATGGATGAGAGCGTGGACTTTGAGGAACCTGCATCACCAGGTTCCAGAAGATATTCGATCCCAAGGCCATCTATTGCTCCTTTGGCCATTCCCACCTCCACTCTGGAGGTACCGGGCCCAAGCATCTCACCACAGGGCACCCTAGGTGTCCCCAGGATGCCGCCGATCCCGCGGAGGTTTCGTAGACGCGGCAGGTCTGGTCCACGGGCGTCAGATGAGAGTAGAGAGATGGTACAGTTGTCCAGGAGGATTGTTGACATAGGTCACCAGACGCTACAGGCATTGGGGGGCATATCCCGACTGTCATTTATTCAACTGTCATTGTAATCCATGTATAAACTGACCTAAGTTGTACACCGTGAGAACACTGACCACTAGGTGGTGAACTTGTGGGAGACACTCCTAACCTGGACTTTCAGGTATAAAAGCGTAAGCTCCACCCTCATCACTTCAGTGCTGGCTAATAAAGGTTACTGGTCACAGAGTGACCTTTTCTCTAGTATGGGCCTCGTGTGCATTTGTACTGTATAGTAAGGACATATTATTGGCGACGAGAAAGTGGGATTTAAATCACGCGAGCATGGCCACTAGCAGCACAGATGAGAGGTACTGTGTTGGTAATGATTGGGACAATTTTATTGAGAGACTACAGCAAAGTTTTGTCACTAAAGAATGACGAGGACAGGATTCGGCCGACAAATGCAGGGCTCATCTGATGTTTGTGGATCCAGGACGAACGCCCTGATGAAGGACCTTCTAGCGCCAGAGAAGCCTGCGGACAAGACTTTTGAAGAGCTCAGTAAGTTGATTGGGGAACACTTTAAACCGGCGAGCAGCATGCACATGGCGAGACACCGTTTTACACGAACCGGTGGCGAGAAGGGCAAAGCGTTCCAGACTTCGTGGCAGACCTCCGGCGACTGGTGAGCCTGTGTAAGTTCCCAGATGCATGCAGAGCGGAGATGCTGCGAGACTTTTTAATTGAGGACATCGGGCACGCTGGGGTTTTCAGGAAACTGATTGAGACCAAAGACTTGACCCTGGAAACGGCGGCTTTGATGGCCCAGACATTTATCTCAGGGGAGGAAGAGACCAGAATGATGTTTGACAAAAATCTTGGTTTAAATGCAGCAAATGGACAGGGAGTCAACATTGTTAACGCGACACACAGTTCTCCAGGCAGACAGGGGCAATCGGACATGCCCGAGCATGTAGTCGAACCCAAAGGGGGAATTCAACAGAGACAATGGCTAGCTGAACGGCGATTCATGCCATCGCAAGGGACAATGCGCCCAGTAATGGGGCCATCAACACCTGTCAATGGTGCACTTAAGGACAGTCACAGAGACAGTCAGAGACGATCAACTGGTAATGGACCTTTTGTTTCCAACAACGGCTCATGTTGGAGGTGTGGAGGCACACACCCAGCCAGAGTTTGCAGCTATCAGCAATATACCTGCAGAAATTGCAATGTCAGCGGTCACTTGGCGCGTATATGCAGGAAGCCTGCAGCCAAGTTGATGTACGAGGAGGACGGGCCCGATGTAAGCACTACGAGGCCAAATGGACACTGGGGGAAATCGCTGGAAGCTGAAGTTCAGCGAGTTCATGTGGAGCACATATACAGTTCATACACCAGGACGGCACTGATAATGATGAAAGTGCTCCTCAATGGCATCCCAGTATCAATGGAGCTAGACACGGGGGCCAGCCAGTCCCTGATGAGTATCAAACAGTTCGACAAGTTGTGGGCGTCCAAGGCCAGGAGGCCAAAATTATTGTCGATTGACGCACAGCTACGGACATGTACAAAGGATATCATTCCGGTGCTAGGCAGCGCCACGGTAGTCGTAACCCACAAAGATTCGGAGAACAGGTTGCCACTCTGGATTGTCCCGGGGGACGGTCCCGCACTGCTGGGGAGGCATTGGCTTGCTGTCATGAACTGGAAATGGGGCGATGTCAATGCAGTTTCTTCTGTGGAGCTGTTAGATCTCTTAATTTTCAATGAAATGCGAACTCCGGTTGTAGTTTTAATGTAATTTTATTCTGGCAGCAGCAACAAGCTTCTGGCTTTAAGCCAGGCCTTTGTCCTTCTGAGACCACATGGCCAAAATGGCTGTTCTTATACCTGACTCTGTTTACAGAAAAGCACGCGCCTTCTTTGACCTTATTGGCTCAATTGATATACTGTTAACCTTTAATTGGCTCGCTACCAAAGGTCCTAAAATGTCAAGTTGATTGATGACTTAATGCAATGTGGTCTGTGTTTTCTCAAAACTGCAGCCAGGCTGCAGAGCTTGAATTCTCTATCAATCCTCCCTTTGATTCCTTCACAAACTGAATCATAAAACATCAGGTATCACTGGTTAAACATTCTACAAAATAATTTCATATATGTTAATAGAGTTTCCTTCTAAAATTTGTTGATGTGTTTCGCCACATGTCCGGACTAGTAGCTTTCACACAAATTTACACCAACCCGAATTCCATCGTGGCCACAATAGAAGTCTGGTTTTAGTCGGTAAATTAACCTTATTCCAACTTAACCCAAATCAATATCTTAATTCAACCAGTAACCAACCTTCCCTTAAGCATAACATACCCATGTATAGGCGGTCTGCTGGGACCTGCAAGGTATCTCACCTGCGGGACAGCAGCTACAGCCACCTGGTTGCAACAACATTTAATCATCATAAACAAACAATATAAAAGTAAAATAATTACAACGAATAGAATGAAACCTTCCACCAATGAAGTTCCTATTGAACCTAGCCATTCAGTGGCTCCACTCCACAAAGTGAATGATGGGGGTTGCTTAAGTTTTTCTACCTCCTTTTGGATATGCTCCATTAAGTGGGTAATTTCTTTGGAGCTATCTGGGATATATGTGCAACACTCAGTTCCGAGTAGGGCGCAAGTACCTCCCTTTTCAGCCAGGATGTAGTCAAGGGCCAGTCTATTCTGTAGGGCTACTGTGCAGATTGCTACCATTTCTGCATTGATTTTAACTAGGGCCTCTGAGGTATCATTGGCTACCCGTTCCACAACGGATGCCATGTTAATGGATTCCCTTGCCAGTCTGGCGGTCCCATACCTGGGGCAAAGAACCTCTCTGTTTCTGTGATAGCTCTTTTAGGACAGTGTAAATGTTCCGACAGTGACTTTATATGATATATATATGGCACAATATAGGCTAAATAGCAGGATCCTGTCCAATTCTGGGGCAGCCAAGGGTAGGCCTTGTGGCCACACACCCAACAGGTGCCATTATAGGTAATGAAGGTTAGCTGTTTCTTTGTCAGCAACACTCCGGGGCCTGTCCAGGCTTTTCCATCTGTTTTATTCAGAATCCCTGTTACGTTAAGAATTCCCACATCGGCCCAGTTTGGACGGTTCCGTGGCTTGATTACATTATAATTCCGGGAACAGTTACTATACCCCATATTTTGGCCTCCTTTGATGTTTCTAATCAAGACAGACCAATTCCCCCGGTCTTTCTATTCCCGTTGTATTGGTGATAACAAAAAATGGGGGCCTTTTGGAATTATTGTACCACGGTTGGTATCCCCCTTCAAAGGTAGTCAGATTGTAACCTGCTGACTTCCACTTACGTGCCCAGTTTTCCGTATCCTGAAATGCATTGCCTGTTTTGTTTTGATTAATTATCCACCAGCCATTTCCGAGATATTCAAGGGAACTGGCCTCAAGGGAATCCCTCCCTTTGAGTGAATAGGAATATGCGCACATACCCAACAACTAGAAATGTTACCTTGTTTGGCATAAATGTATGACATATATAAAAAGGCATTTACATGTAATTCCCTTGCTACTCTACTATTTTCCTTTGGTGCAGAGGGTCGGCTAGTAAGAAGTAGGCAAATGCCTAGAATACCTACAGTCAGTAATACAGTAAATTTATACATTTTGGCAAAAAGTAATTGTCCCTATTAGATTTCAGCTTCAGTTACGGGTGCTCGTTTAACGTGTGAGGTGTGGATCCAGGCTTTCTTTCCTTGGACTTTAATAGCTGCCTGGGTGGTCAATAACACTTAATAAGGTCCCTCCCACTTGGCACCCAAAGTTTCTTTATGCAACTTTTTCACATACACCCAGACTCCCGGGATGATGTTGTGTCCTCCTTTGGGTGGATTACCCCAAGCTGCCGATACCTGTCAGGAAACAGAACTAATAGCATTGGTTAGGTTCTACAGTATGATAACAAAGTGTCACTCATTAAGTGAACATCAGCTTTCCGTAAATCGATAGTTCCTGGCAGCGACATGGGTCTTCCTGTTATAATTTCAAATGGGCTTAGACCTATAATTCTGTTTGGGGTTGCCCTAATGCTACATAGCACTATTGGTAGTGCCTGGGGCCATGGTGTTCCTTCTTGGTGATATTTGGCAAGCCGTTGTTTCAGAGTTCGATTCATTCGCTCATTCGTCCTGATGATTGTGGATGATAAGGACAGTGTAAATCCCACGTAATGTTCAGTAACCTGCAGACTTCTTGGCAGACAGCACCTGTGAAGTGTGTTCCCTGATCTGAGTCAATGTTACTCGGGACTCTCCATCGGGGAATGTAAGCTTTACACAAGACCTTTGCAGTGTGATTGGCTGTGGCTCTTTTAGTTGGGACAGCTTCTACCCATCTAGAGAATCTGTCAACCATGACAAGAATGTTAGTGTATCCTTGGAATGAAGGAAGAGATATATAATCAACCTGCAGATGCTGGAATGATCCGACAGGGGCAGGGGGCCTCAGTTGGGGCATTACCGTGATGGGTCCAGAATTATTTTTCTGGCAGACCACACAGCGGTCGGCTACCAGCTGGGCATGTTTTTTAAATCCACGACCCCACCAGCTTTTCTGGAACCGTGCCGTCATCTGTTGTGAGGCCAAGTGTCCCCACGAGTGGATCTGTTGGGCTAAAAAAGGCATAAGCGCTTGTGGCGCGACTGGCTTGTCGGTAACTCTTTGTCTCCAGACACCATCTTAATTCCTGCCTCAATCCATGTCCATTTTTCCTCTCGGGAGCACTCGCCTTGCATTGTTTGAAGGTCTCGTGTCAGAGTCTTGAGTGCTTTCAATCTGCACATCTCTGTTGGTTCTTCTGGGGGAACGCCCTGTGAGGTGGCATCTTTAGCTGACTGGTCGGCTAGGGCATTTCCCTGAGATTACGTGGTATTTTCCTTGGTATGGGCCTTACACTTCAGGATGGACACTTCCTGAGGTAATTGTATGGCCTCTAGTAAGTCTCGGACTTCTTTTCCATTTCGGATAGGTGTACCAGCAGCAGTGAGGAATCCTCTTTTCCGCCATAACAGACCAAAGTCGAGAGCGCCTCCAAAAGCATAACGCGAATCTGTGTAGACATTAGCTGTCTGTCCTTCTGCTATGCGACATGCTTCTGACAGGGCCCGTAACTTGGCCTGTTGTGCTGACGTTCCTGAGGGTAAACATCCTTTTGCCACTACCTCATATAAGGTTGTAACTGCCCATCCTGCTTTCCTGGTACCATTGTCAACAAAGGAGGAACCATCTGTAAACAGGATGAGGTCTAGGTTGTGTAGAGGCTCTTCTGCTGCTAAGGCTGCTTCTTCTGTTTCTTTTAAAATCTCCACGCAGTCATGCTCTTCACATTCTTCCCTCTTGCTCCCTCGATTCTGACATCGGGAGCATAGTTGCGGGATTAACCGGGCTGGCCCGGACGATATGGAGATTAGGAGCTTCCAAAACTGCTGTCCAGCGGGTCCATCTAGCTGCCGTTACCTGAGACATTCTATTCATAGACAGAAAAGCGTGTACGGTGTGGGGACACTTGACAATCAGCTTTTGGTCGAGGACTGGACCCACAGTGGTCATTACCGCTTGACATGTAGCTTCCATGGCCCTTAGGCAACTTCCCCATCCGAGGGCTACCGCATCCAGTTTTGCCGAATAATAGCCAATAGGTCTTTGCCGATCCCCATGTTCTTGTGTCAGTATAGCTGTCATATATCCTTCTTTCTCATGGACAAACAGGATAAATGGCTTACCACTGTCGGGGATTCCCAGAGCCGGTGCCGAACACAAAGCCTTTTTCAAACTAATAAGGCCTCTTGCTGTTCCTTAGTGAGGGTGATGGCTTCTTTAGAGGCACGTTTCCCCTTTAAAATATCATTCATGGCTGAGCAAGCTGTGTGAAGGAATCAATCCAATTTCTGTTAAAGTTACACAATCCCAAAAAAGACCTTAGTTCCTGAATAGTGGTGGTTTTTTTAGCAGCCCGAATGGCTGCAGTTCTATCCTGGGGTAAGTTCTCTCTTTCCTTGTGAAATCTTTTGTCCCAGGTATACAACTTCTTCTTGGGATATTTGTGCTTTGTCGATGCTGGCTTTATATCCTTTCAGCCAAAGGTGGTCCAGCAAAGCTCGTAAATCTTGTTCATGCTCTTCTTCCGTGTTTAAAGCTAGCAGGATATCGTCTACATATTGGATGACTGTGGATGACAGGAGAGGTAATTTTCGCAAATAGCTTTGTAAAGCCATATGGAATACCGTAGGGCTGTTGTGGAAATCCTGCGGTAACCGGGTCCAAGTATACTGTTGTCCTTGGACCATGAAAGCAAACTACTGTCGAACCTCCGATGCCAGAGGCACCGACCAAAATCCGTTGGCCATATCTATAACCGAGAAATATTTATGTTCCGGTTTGAGGGCATTAAAAATGGTGGAGGGATCTGCGACCAAAGGAGCTTTTTGATCCATACGCTGGTTAGCTTTCCTATAATCGACAGTTAAACGCCAAGTCTCATTAGATTTCTGTACTGGCCACACGGGGCTATTGGAGGAGCTATGCGTTTTAATAAGCACCCCTTGTTTCTCCAATTGCTGAATAACTGGTAAGATTCCCGCGATGGCAGTTGGACTGATGGGATACTGTTTAGTGTATGGAGGCTTGGTCCCGGTAAATGACGCAGGCTCCATCTGGAGTAGGCCACAATCGTTCTTATCTTTAGCCCATATCGGGTGTTCCTTCAATTTTTCTTTCTTCAATGTTCTAATTAACCATGTCACCCGACCATCCTCAAAATGCAACGATGAATCTACTTAGATTAGAACGTCCATTCCCAAAAGGGGTTTATCTACTGGGCCTATCCAGACTGGCGTGGTTAGTTCATGTGGACCCAGCCCTATAAGTACTGGTGTTGTCCTTTTAATTTCCATTTTATGGCCCCCAACTCCATAGGCTGTACGTGCCCTACCATCCAACGGCAAAAAGTCTCCATATTGTAGGGGTAAGCATGTTAATTCCGCCCCTGTGTCTAAAAGACAGTCCACATTCTTATCGCCCACCCTCACAGTTATATATAGCCCATCTCCCCTCTGTTGTATTAGTGTGAGGAGGGGGGCCAGGGTGGGCTCTAATTGTTTTTTGCTATCCCAAGTAACTCCTTCTGTTGTTGTATTGTCAGTCGTGTAAATGCTTCTATGAGGTCATTATCTTGTGACAAGCCTGGTTTGTTGGCTGTATTGTATCCCTGGCTGCGTCCTCTTCCTTGGCCGCGACCTTTCTGTTTGGCCCTGCACGTCTTGGCCCAGTGACCTTCTTTCCCACAATAATGACATTTTCTGAGTAATTTTCCTAATGACTGTTTATCGGAATGCTGGGATTTCCATCCCATAGCCTGTACAGCTCGGACTTTAGCTCCCATATCCCTGTCTAATTGGTTACATCGATCCAGTCCGGTAACACTACCTTAAGCATTTTGGACAGTTCTGGCTTTAGACCTGCCACGAAAGCTGCTTTCAGGGGTCCAAACACTTGTTCATCCATTTCCTCATCCGTATTATTCATACCCGAATGTTCTAACCACGTGCATTTAAACCACTCGTCATACTCCAGGACCTCTTCTGTTCCTTTCTGTTGGCAGGCTGCAATTTTTCCCCAGTCTGTCTTAGCTGGACTGAAGGCTTGCAGCCAGTGTTTAATCGCCTCCCATCCTGCGCTTAATTCTTGCTCATCCTGCCCCAAAGCTTCTTCTACCTTTTTGTGCAATTTTCTTCCTTGTGTTTTTGACACCATTATGGTGAAAATTTGCACTCCGTCCCAGGGATGAAGTTGATATATATTTCTTAAGTGGTCCAATTGGTCCCACGTTTTCACTCCCCCTTTCTTTGGATTGGGCAATTCCTTGGACCATTTATCAATTTTCTCTGGGTCTGCCGGATCATGAAATAAGTATTCTGCTTACACCCTTCTCCTCGTTTTCTTGGTTCCACTCTCATCCGCAGTCTCTTCTGATTTGACTACAACTCGTCTTTTTTTAAACGGGGCAAAGCGCACCCCTAATTCTTCATCCTCCGACCCTGTATCGTCAGAGGATTCAGAATCCGTATCTATTCCTCGGTCGTGTCTTCGGGTTTGCGCTTTTAATTTATCCAAACATGGGTACCCTGGGAATTGACCGATACATTTTCCTTTTCCTATTACTGTCTCTTGACCTAATGATTTTTTCCATTCTTTAATTTCACCTTTAAGATCTTTAACTTCCGCTTCCGACTTTTCAAGTTCAAGTCTTTTCTGTCGTAGCTGTGCACAAACAGCTTGCTATTGGTCGTTTGTACTGGTCAGGTCCCTATCATGTTGGGAACGCATTATAATTTCATTCCGCTGTCGGATCTGTCCCATAACAGTTAGGGACCATCGGATTCACTCTTTATTTTTCATACGGGTCATTTTTCCCCAGACCCTTTTGATCTCATCCAAGGACCATTGTCCTTTGGAGTTACTGTACTTTTGTTCGATCTTAATACAGGTTTTAGATAAGTCGAATTGTTGCTCTATGTATTCTTTCAACTGTTGGAGGATTTCATCGATCGAAACCTCAGGTGGTGCCCGCCCGCCTTTAAAAGTTGTAGGCAATTCTTTGCTCTTATCTCCTGCTGCCATAATACTTATTTCTTTACTGGGGTCTCGAGTCGTAGGCTTTCCAGCCGATCAGTGGGTCGGTGATTAATTAACTAACACACCGCTGAAGTTTAGATGTCTATTGGAGCTCGAGCCGATTACCAACTGGAAGGTTCGCAAACCGGAGGCTTTCGGAATCGCGTAGTAGGAGAGCCGAATTTAGACTTTTGACCGAGGACTTTTATAAAGAGGAGTCCTTACCTCAGTATGTAGGTCCGATGTCCAAAATTCAGTTTCTTCCCTCAGCGATCGTGTTCATGACGCCAAAATTGTTAGATCTCTTAATTTTCAATGAAATGCGAACTCCGGTTGTAGTTTTAATGTAATTTTATTCTGGCAGCAGCAACAAGCTTCTGACTTTAAGCCAGGCCTTTGTCCTTCTGAGACCACATGGCCAAAATGGCTGTTCTTATACGTGACTCAGTTTACAGAGAAAAACGCACCTTCTTTGACCTTATTGGCTCAATTGATATACTGTTTACCTTTAATTGGCTCGCTACCAAAGGTCCTAAAATGTCAAGTTGATTGATGACTTAATTCAATGTGGTCTGTGTTTTCTCAAAACTGCAGCCAGGCTGCAGAGTTGAATTCTTTATCAGGAGCGGATATCATGCTCACAGGTCCTGGACAAATTTGACTCACTATTTCAACCTGGCATTGGAACTTTCATGGGGGACCAAGGTAGTGATTCACATAAACCCGGATGCCAGGCCAGTACACCACAAGGCCAGAGCGGTGCCGTACGTGATGCGGGAAAAGATAGAAGATGAATTGGACCGCCTGCTCAGGGAAGGCATCATCTTGCCAGTCGAATTCAGTGACTGGGCGAGCCCAATTGTGCCGGTGCTCAAGGCGGATGGGTCGGCCAAGATATGTGGTGATTACAAGGCCACCATCAATCGGGTGTCACTCCAAGACCAGTACCCACTACCGAGAGCGGAGGACCTCTTTGCGACTCTATCCGGTGGCAAACTTTTTTCAAAATTGGACCTGACCTCAGGTTACATGACCCAGGAGCTGGCGAGTGAGTCGAAGAAGCTGACCATCATCACGACACACAAGGGGTTGTTCGAGTACAACAGATGTCCATTTGGGATTCGCTCGGCCGCTGCGATCTTTCAACGAAACATGGAAAGTCTCCTCAAGTCGATTCCAAGGATGGTGGTTTTTGAAGACGACATCCTCATTACGGGTTACGATACTGAAGAACACCTCCACAACCTGGAGGAGGTGCTACGCAGACTGGACCAGGTAGGTCTGCGACTGAAAAAGATGAAGTGCGTCTTCCAAGCTCCAGAGGTAGAATTCTTGGGGATGAGGGTAGCAGCAGACGGGATCAGACCTACTGCGTCCAAAACGGAAGCGATCCAGGGAGCACCCAGACCCCGTAACACGATGGAGCTGCGTTCATTCCTGGGGCTCCTGAACTATTTTGGTAACTTTCTTCCCAAATTGAGCACGCTGTGAGAGCTGCTACACGTGCTCCTACGCAAAGGTCGTGAATGGGTCTGGGGGGACAGCCAGGAAAGGGCTTTTGATAGAGCACGCGATTTGTTATGCTCCAACAATCTGTTAACGCTGTATGACCCATGTAAGAAACTTGTTGTAACGTGCGATGCGTCGTCCTATGGGGTCGGGTGTGTGTTGCAGCATGTTAATGCCAATGGTCAGTTATAGCTGGTAGCTTATGCCTCCAGAAGTCAGTCCCAGGCAGAAAGGGGCTACGGGATGGTAGAAAAGAAAGCGCTTGCATGTGTATAAGCAGTAAAAAAAATGCACCAGTACCTGTTTGGCAGGAAATTTGAGCTGGAGACAGATCACAAACTCCTAATGCCCCTTTTGGCCGACAACAAGGCCATGAATGCAAATGCATCGGCCCGCATACAGAGGTGGGCACTCACATTAGCCGCCTATGACAATGTGTCGAGGAACCAACTGGAGAGCTGGCCATCCTAGACTGGGTGATGTGTAATGAGAAGGGATTAATTAGCAGTCTTGTTGTGTGAGGCCCCTTGGGGAAGAGTGACCATAATATGGTAGAATTCTTCATTAAGATGGAGAATGACATAGTTAATTCGGAAACTAGGGTCCTGAACTTAAGGAAAGGTAACTTCGACAGTATGAGGCGTGAATTGGCTCGAATAGACTGGCAAAGGATACTTCAAGGGTTGACGGTGGATAAGCAATGGCAAACATTTAAAGATCACATGGATGAACTTCAGCAATTGTACATCCCTGTCTGGAGTAAAAATAAAACGGGGAAGATGGCTCAAACAGGGCTAACAAGGGAAATTAAGGATAGTGTAAAAGCCAAGGAAGAGGCATATAAATTGGCTAGAAAAAGCAACAAACCTGAGGACTGGGAGAAATTCAGAATTCAACAGAGGAAGACCAAGGGTTTAATTAAAAGGGGGAAAGTAGAGTACGAAAGGAAGCTTGCAGGGAACATAAAAATTGACTGCAAAAGCTTCTATAAATATGTGAAGAGGAAAAGGTTAGTGAAGACAAACCCTTGCAGTCGGATTCAGGTGAAGTTATAGTGGGGATCAAAGAAATGACAGACCAATTGAACAAATACTTTGGTTCTGTCTTCATGAAGGAAGACACAAATAACCTTCCGATTATACTAGGGGACAGTAGGTCTGGTGAGAAGGAGGAACTGAAGGTTATCCTTATTAGGTGGGAAATTGTTTTAGGGAAATTGATGGGATTGAAGGCCGATAAATCCCCGGGGCCTTATAGTCTGCATCCCAGAGTGCTTAAGGAAGTCGCCCTATAAATAGTGGATGCATTGGTGATCATTTTCCAACAGTCTATTGACTCTGGATCAGTCCCAATGGACTGGAGGGTAGCTGATGTAACACCACTTTTTTAAAAAGGAGGGAGAGAGAAAACGGGTAATTATAGACTGGTTAGCCTGACATCAGTCGTGGGGAAAATGTTGGAATCAATCGTTAAGGATGAAATAGCAGCACATTTGGAAAGCAGTGACAGGATCAGACCAAGTCAGCATAGATTTATGAAGGGGAAATCATGCTTGACGAATCTTCTGGAATTTTTTGAGGATGTAACTAGCAGGGTGGACAAGGGAGAACCAGTGGATGTGGTGTATTTGGACTTTCAAAGGGCTTTTGACAATGTCCCGCACAAGAGATTGGTGTGCAAAATCAAAGCGCATGGTATTGGGGGTAATGTACTGACGTGGATAGAGAACTGGTTGGCAGACAGGAAGCAGAGAGTCGGGATAAACGGGTCCTTTTCAGAATGGCAGGCAGCGACTAGTGGAGTGCCGCAGGGCTCAGTGCTGGGACCCCAGCTCTTTACAATATACATTAACGATTTAGATGAAGGAATTGAGTGTAATATCTCCAAGTTTGCGGATGACACTAAACTGGGTGGTGGTGTGAGCTGTGAGGAGGACGCTAAGAGGCTGCAGGATGACTTGGACAGGTTAGGTGAGTGGGCAAATGCATGGCAGATGCAGTATAATGTGGATAAATGTGAGGTTATCCATTGTGGGGTCAAAAACACGAAGGCAGAATATTATCTGGATGGCGGCAGATTTGGAAAAGGGGAGGTGCAATGAGACCTTGGTGTCATGGTTCATCAGTTACTGAAAGTGGGCATGCAAGTACAGCAGGCGGTGAAGAAGGCAAATGGTATATTGGCCTTCATAGCTAGGGGATTTGAGTATAGGAGCAGGGAGGTCTTACTGCAGTTGTACAGGGCCTTGGTGAGGCCCCACCTGGAATATTGTGTACAGTTTTGGTCTCCTAATCTGAGGAAGGACGGTCTTGCTATTGAGGGAGTGCAGCGAAGGTTCACCAGACTGATTCCAGGGATGGCTGGACTGTCATATGAGGAGAGACTGGATCAATTGGGCCTTTATTCACTGGAGCTTAGAAGGATGAGAGGGGACCTCATAGAAACGTATAAGATTCTGACGGGACTGGACAGGTTAGATACGGGAAAAATGTTCCCGATGTTGGGAAAGTCCAGAACCAGTGGACATAGTCTTAGGATAAGGGGTAGGCCATTTAGGACTAAGATAAGGAGAAACTTCTTCACTCATAGAGTTGTTAACCAATGGAATTCCCTGCCGCAGAGAGTTGTTGATGCCAGATCATTGGATATATTCAAGAGGGAGTTAGATATGGCCCTTACATAGAAACATAGAAAATAGGTGCAGGAATAGGCCATTCGGCCCTTCGAACCTGCACCGCTATTCAATGAGTTCATGGCTGAACATGCAACTTCAGTACCCCATTCCTGCTTTCTCGCCATACCCCTTGATCCCCCTAGTAGTAAGGACTACATCTAACTCTTTTTGAATATATTTAATGAATTGGCCTCAACAACTTTCTGTGG